>NW_028288704.1:0-314458 GCF_059628265.1 Tinamus guttatus | reverse complement strand
TTCCAGTGCTCTGTCACCCTCACTGTTAAGAAATTTTTCCTTAAGTTCCTATGGAATTTTTGATGTTTCAGTTTCCGGCCATTTCCTCTAGTCCTATCAGTGGCCACCACTGAAAGGAGACCAGCACCGTCCTCTGCACTCCCTCCCTTGAGGTATTTATATACACTGATTAGATCCCCTCTCAGCCTTCTCTTCTCCAGGCTGAACAGGCCCAGCTCCCTCAGCCTCTCCTCATAGGGCAGATGTTCCAGGCCCCTGATCATCCTTGTAGCCCTGCGCTGGACTCTCTCCAGCAGCTCCACATCCCTCTTGTCCTGTGGAGCCCAGAACTGGACACAATAGTCCAGATGCGGCCTCACCAGGGCTGAGTAGAGGGGCAGGATCACCTCCCTCGACCTGCTGGAGATGCTCTTCTTAATGCAGCCCAGGATTCCATTGGCCTTCTTGGCCACGAGGGCACGCTGCTGCCTCATGGTCAACTTATCATCCACCATGACACCCAGGTCTTTCTCTGCAGAGCTGCTCTCCACAAGGTCGGTCCCCAGCCTGTACTGGTGTCTGGGGTTATTCCTCCCCAGGTGCAGGACCTTGCACTTGGCCTTGTTCAATTGCATGAGGTTTTTCACCGCCCAGTTGTCCAGTCTGTCCAGGTCCCTCTGGATGGCAGAGCAGCCCTCTGGGGTATCGGCTACTCCTCCCAGTTTCGTGTCATCAGCAAACTTGCTGAGGGAGCACTCTGTGCCTTCATCCAGGTCATTGATTAATAAATTGAACAGGACTGGAACAACGACTGACCCCTGGGGGACCCCACTAGCCACAGGCCTCCAAATAGACTCTACACCGCTGATCACCACTCTCTGGGCCCTGCCATCCAGCCAGTTCCTAATCCATCTCACTGTGCACTCATCTATCCCACACTTCCGGAGCTTGCCCAGGAGGATGTTGTGAGGGACGGTGTTAGGCCGTCCCACTCATGTCACACAGAAGACCCACTCATGCCACACAGAGCAATCCCCTGCCCTCCTGCAGAACAGACACCCTGGCAGCTTATTGCACTTGCTAGGGGACCCAGCTCAGGGGCTCGGTCATCAGAGCAGCACACACAGTCCTAGGGAGATAGGACAGAAAGGGCCAGCTCAGCACCTGACAAAGCGGAGCAAAAGCAAATCACCAACATGCAGCACGGCAGCACCCCATCGCTCAAAACAAACCCAACACACACACACAGGCACCCCATCTCACCCGCTTGGGCTCCTTGTGCTCACGCAGTGCCTCCTCTCGGCCAAATCCAACAAAATCTACAAACACAAAAGACGAGAGAAGAGCACACCTTGAGGAGATCACAAAAAATACATCCCAACTGCAGTAATACGCCAATACAACACCTTGACCTCTTCTGCTAGTGCATCCAGAACAGCGGCCTATGTGCTGCAAGCTCTAGAGCTGCCGTAGGGCCTGTAAGAGGAGAAGGGAGGTGGGCAAGAGACACAGCACCAGGGACACAATGCCCCTACCCTAGGCTCTGCTTGCTCCCACAGGCAAGACCCTCACCTTGCCGCGCTCCTCCAGAACCCCAGCACCCCCCTCTCCACATTACTCAACACCTGCATGCACAAAGCAAAAATTCATCAAAAAAGCCCACAGACCACAACACTTTACCCCCAACAACTCCCTCGCTCATCTTCTTCTTAGGAAAGGACCCTTTCTCACGCCTTCTCTTTTGGGACCGTCAGGACACGGACCCCTGCATTTGAAAAGCAATGCAAAACCTACCTGCCCCACCAACCCACCCCGTCCCCCAAAAATTAATAAATCAAGTGCATTATGCACAGACATGCTCAACAATCACCAGGCCATCACTGCCACACTCCATAACCTACTGCACACAACTCCAACAGTCAGGGAGCTCCAGCCCCAAACAGACAGGCACGCACACAAACAACATCAGGCAAACAGAGGAAAGCTCTACGCAGCAAGAACTTATACCACATGGAAAATACTGAGGACTACAAAGTCCTGTGACATATGAACTGTGCAGCCCTGATGCTTGGCACGAGACCAGAAGAGACTCAAATACTGGCACCTGTGCCAGAAAGGGGACAGCCAAGCCAGAGAAAGACATGCAAAGAGAGGCCTTAAGGGGGATATAATACTATGATGCAATACAGGAAAGACAACCCTGGAGGGACGTTGAGAACGTGCAAAACAAGACGGGCCTCCGAAGAGAAAAGAGAGACTGATGAAGCCTCCACAGCAGTGGCGAAGACGATGGACCACAAAAACTCACAAGACAGTCAGAGGGACTGAACTGCCCTTAGCTGCCTTCGCAGCACACGCTGGGATCCTCTTCACAGTGATGATTACTCAGGCCCGGCAGAAAGACAAAGGATGCCTAGAGCGCTAGTGCTGCACCGGGTGGGAGGCATTCTGGAACATAAAGGACAAGGTCAACCTCAAGACCTGAACTACAGAGTGCACCTACCACACACACCACAGAGATACAGGCTGGAGCTGCCTGCCTTAGCGCACCCGCACTTCCTCTTCTGAAACACCCAAAACCCTGCCTCACACACCACCGACCTGGGAGAGGCATCTGCACTCGAGGGTATGTACTAGCACACACACCATACACACACACACGACACCCCAACACCTTCCATCCCTCTGCATAGCTTTTCCAGTGCTCGGGGTCACAACAGGACGTCACTTGGCAGACACATCCTCTTCACTCTTCTTTCGGACACTCCATTCGCCTTCAGCACCTGACAATCCAGAGCTCAAGCCATCATCCCCATGATGGACAACTCCCACCTCAGCCGGGAAAATAACCCTCCTCCAGAGTACAGCTGTTGCTCTGCTCACCTGCACCAGGACAGACTGACTCTCTGGTACCAGGGCTCTGGTGACCCCAAGAACAAACAAAATTACTAAGCGATCTGCCCAAACAACTCATGCCTTCCTGCCCTGCCCTCAAATAAATTAGTCAGTGAAGTAGATTACACTTAGGCTGACCTGAACAGCTCTGCAGTCAGTCTGCCCCAAGCTTGGAGAGCTGCAGAAGGTGATTGTGACTCAAGTGCTGCACCCGAAACTTGGCCTTGTTGAACCTCATATGGTTGGACTCATCCCATTCATCCAGCCTGTCCAGACCCCTCCGTACAGCCTTCCTACCCTCAAGCAGATCTATTCTTCTACCCAGCTTGGTGTCGTCTGCAAATTACACTTAGTGTCATTTAGCTCTAGCTGTGAGGATGCCTGGGACTTTAGATCCAGCATCTATATGAGAGTTACTTTGCTGTCTTGAAGCACTTTTGTGCTTTGACACTGTGTTGGAGGACAATGATGGTTGCAAGAAACATCTCCCAGCAGTCACGGACTATCCCTCCAAACTCTGTGATCCATCGCTGCTGCTGCTCGCTCTGACCCATCACAAAGTTACTCTGTCTCTCTGCTGGACTTAGAGCTTGTGTCCTCCAGAAATGGGACGGGCCGAGAGGTTCTAGGAAGGGGGATGGTGTCTGAGGGCACAGGCAGGGGCAGTCTCCCCACTCGACACGACACCAGCAGTGAAGCTGAGAATGCGACGATGGCCGAGTCCCTGGGCACTGCTCTGGGGCAGGGCAGGACCGTGTCCATGGGGATAATGGTCCCAGCCCTGTGGGATCCTCTGATGCTGAGAAAACAAGCGATTGGCTTCCTTTTCTTGACAGCCTTGAGCACTGGGAGGACATTTCCCCTATGTGATGGGGATTGTCCCTTCACAGGGAATCTGCTTCAGCCAGGCTGTGACAGAAAGGGGCCTGGTCCAGGAGGAGGACAGGGCTGACAGCGAGGGATTTAGTTGCCTGTGTGTGGTGTGACTTGGCTCCCCACAGCTCCTATGTGGCTCCAGCTCTGGCCTGGGGACACTAAATGGCCTGTCCTGGCCTCACGATGTGGGGCTGAAAAGGCCCACGAGCAGCTCAGAGACGAGCTCTGGCTGCAGCAAGGAGTTGGAGGCACTGGGGGCTGCTGCCTCTGCTCAGGGCTCTTGGCACCCTCCTTGCACGGCCATCCCTCCTTTTCCAGCACCAGCCTGCTTCTCATTGGAATCAGTGGATATGGTAAAGCTGCCTGTTTAAGAGCTAACACATTCCTAAGGGCAATATGGAGAGTGGCGATTGGTGTCGGCATGACAAAGTGCAACTGCTCAATGCCCTCGTGAGGGAACCTAGAAAAGCGCAAAATTCCAGAACTTTCACCCAGTTTCTGTTGACAGTCAGGTATCCACGAGCGACCGAGCGGACGAAGAGGACCAGTGAGCTGGTGTTCCCCGTCTTCGCTGTTGCTCGCAAGTGATCCTGGCGTCATCCCTGGCTGCCCGTGTCTGCGTGCTGGGCAGCGCGCAGGACTGAGAGTGCGAGCAGGTGAGAGGAGCTCATTGAACTCGAGATACCCGCAGCTTCCTTAGGAGAGGGCCAACCTGGAGGCAGCTTTGGGGAACGGCCTCCTTGCAGCTTTAACTCATCAACACTCTTCCCAGCGTTTCACATCCAAACATTTCTCCTCTTTCTGGGTTGACGTTTGCAGGCTCCTCTAACACGATGGTCCTTCAAAAGAAGCGCTTCCTTCGGGCTCTTCTGGGGGCAGTGGTATTGGAGTTACTGGTTGCCCTCGTGTACCTCGTGACGCAGCACAGAGCACCCATGTACAAGGTGAGCACCGCTGCAGAGAGCAGACATGTGGCACAGACGCTCTGAGACAAGAGCCCATGTTAGGGCTTTGGAGTGAGTGGGCCTCAGTAGGACGTGCCTTGCAGGCCATAGGCATGGGTCTTCTCTAGCCATGCCAAAATGCAGACAGGAGAAAGAAGGCAGAGGCACTGAAAGAGCCTCTGAGCACACAAGCTGAAAGAGGCTCAGTGAGATCTCAGAGGGGGATGGAGGCTTTCTCAGGGACATGCAAACCATCTGGAGTCTCACGGAGCAGAGTCGCTGCTATTCTAAACCCCGCGGAAAGTGCTGGTGTGAGGTGACATCACTGCATAGGCCTCAGCAGAGAGAATCAGAGGGTGTCTCAGCTGGCAGGAGAAATGCCCATACTGAGGCCACACTTTGAAGGGCCCTGTCCTGTCACTGCTCTGCTTGGCCATGCTGTAGCCTGCCATAGCTTAGGGAGGATCTATTCATTAAGAGCATTAAGGGCTGCTCTTTGGGCACCCTCCTGAAGGTCTGGGTCGTTGCCCCTCAGGAATGATGTCAGAGAAGAAATTCTTGGAATAGCCTAAAGAGCAATCTCCCTGCAAGAAAGCAAGGACGAGGGTGTTGCAGCTAAAAGATAAGGGCACACCTCCATGCCATGTGGACACGGGGAAGAAAGCCCCATGCCACCTAACACTGACAAGGACTGCAAAAGCCAAACACAGCCCTCACCCCCGCTAAGAAAGAAAAAACAAAACACAACCACCACTGCCATAAACTGGGAGGAGAATTAGGCTTGCAGCTAGTACTTAGGGCTGACATGCTCCTTTTCCTGTCCTGTCTCCTCTTGGCAGGACTCCTCCAAAGAAGACACATGGATCCCTGCGGAAATGGCCAACACTTCTGGAGCTGTGGATCTCCTGAGTTTGATGCCAAACAGTTCACTTTTGCCATCCAATGAAGTCTCTAAGCTCACATTTAACTGGTACAAGGACAACCTTTACACCCAGAAACACCTCTGCTATGGACAGAATGAGGTGCTGAAGCGTCTGGCAAAGACTTTAATTGAGGTGAGATTTGAGGAAAATTGAGGGAAACTGGCTGCTAATCAGATTCTACCCTCATGCTAGCAACCACAGCAAAGATTAGAAGGTGAAACGGGAACAGCTACCTCAGGGGAGGGTAGAGAGAAGACAGAGGCAGGCTCTTTCCAAAAGTGCAAAGTGTCAGAGCAAGAGACACCTGGCACACGATGGAAAGTGAGACATTCTGGCCAGACATAGGGAAAACACTTCCACAAGAATGCTGCTTAAATAGCAGAATAGAGCCTCGAAAGCCTGTGGAGTTTCCATCCTTGGAGATATCCCAAAGTGAACCGGCCAACACCTTGCTTAACCCGGTCATGCCTTCAGCTGAGGGGTGACACAGAGAAAGTGAGAGGAGCCCATAGGTTCATTCAAACTCCTCCCTACTTTTTTCCTTTTGCCAGGAGTCGCCTTCCAGAACACAAGTGGGACATCCTTGCTACCCAAAAGACTACCGAGAAACCATCTGGCTGTCTTCCTTGCACACCACTCCCCACATAATGCAGAATGACTTCCACACAGCTCTTGCTGACAGAAGAGTGACCCTGGAGGGCAATGGACATGCCGAATGGTGCCGGGCTGTCATCCGCAAGCTGTTGAACTTCTCCACATGTGGCCAGAGCCAGGAGAGCACCCTCCTCGGTGCCTACGAGCCCGCTGGGAGCGGGCACTTCTTTGTAAGGAAAATGCGCACCCTTCCCTTCCCTCGCTCTCTTTAGAAGCCACTGTTCTGCTCAGGGGCACCTTTGGGGTCCCATTAAGAGGCCTCTTGCCAGCCATTTGCAGAGCTGTGCACAAGGGGCAAAAGAAGAGCTGCTTGTAGCAGTGTGCAGGGTGAGAGCTCTCCTTGCGGACAGCCCTTGCTGACTCAAGGGAGACCAGAGCAGCTGCCCCGCAGCACTTTCCCCTCTCTTACTCGGTACCATTTCTCCTTCCTGCCTTTCAGGCCTTCTCCGAATTTTACTTTGACTTGAGATTCCTTAACGTGACCAAGGAGCGCTCCCTGCTCACTGTCAGCAAGAGCATCCGGAATTTCTGCACAAGGAGCTGGCAAGATGTATGTTTCCCACAATGGCTCAGGGGAGGCTCTGGGGAAGCTGCAAAGGAATAATCAATCCCCCTGGGCAGAGCTGGGCAGAGCTGCCCTCATGGCTCCAAAACACCTGCCCAGTCCACACAAAATGTCTTTGCATGAAGGGCCTTACAGAGCCATCCTTCTTCATGCAGCAGTCAGCGCTCAGCAGGCCATTGCACCTGCAAGGCAATTGCCTGCTGCCAGATCATTGCTAGGAGCTCAAATAACTTCCCTTCCTTCTCACACCCGCCCCCAGCTGTCTTCTAGCTACCCTGAGGAAAATCCCTGGCGACTGCGTAGCTATTGCACCAACGCCAACTACGTCCTCACCCTCCTTGAGATTAATGAGACCAGCTGGAACGACATCATCTTCCAGAGGAAGGTAAGCAGCAACCTCAGCCCAGCATGGCAATGCCCTCGCAGGCAGGTGTCCAGCAGCACCGTGCCCAGCTAACACGCAGCTGTGCAGCTCAGCCCTGTGGCCAAGGCTCGTGGAGACCTCCTGCTTGGGGACACGCGCTGTGCCTGTGCCAGGCCTGGCACGCAGAGCCCCAGTGCTGCTAGGGGCATCTCTGTGCTAGAGCTGCCCTCACGATGCCCCTCTCTCCTTTGGCAGCCCGGGAGCACGGACGTCGCCTGGAGCCTGGGCTACGCGCTGGAGCTCGCCAACACCATCCCACGGGAGCTGCTGCACTTGGTGCAGAGGCAAAACCCCTCCGTGCGCGCTGCAGCCGTGGCCCTCATGGTGTCCACTCTTGGCGTGGGGCTTGTTGTCGTGCACACCCACTGGCACATGTAGGAGATGGGCTGCATCTCAGAGATGGTAGGAAGGCATCAAGGCTGGAGGGCTGACTCACACACTGGCCAGCAGGACAGAGAGCCCATCCCTTCATCTTGGGCCCATGACGTGGAGCATATTAACCTTTACAGCACTCAAAAAGCGAAGGCTGGACTCTTTTTGAACTGTGCCCAAAAGGGAGCTTGGCACTACAGGGCATTTTCCAAGGAGCCTCCCTCCCCTTTAACTCTGCTCGCATCAGCCTGTGCGCTCTAGAAATCCCAAGCAGGGCCTTTCTTACAGCTTTGCAGATGCTGATGCCTGTTCCTCCTGTGGCCTTCATGCCATCTGATTAACAGCCTGTTTCTCTCAATTTTCCACCATTCTCACCTCAATTAAACTCTTTGCAAGGCGCTTCAGCACCTCATTCTGTCCATAGCAGAGGTGGTGCTGGGTGTAAACGTTGTCCTTGTACCAGTTAAATGTGAGCTTAGAGACTTCCTTGGATAGCAAAACTGAACTGTTTGGCATTAAACTCAGGAGATCCACAGCGCCAGAAGTGTTGTCCGTTTCTGCAGGGACCCGTGTGTCTTCTTTGGAGGAGTCCTGCCAAGCTGAGACACCACGACGTTAAAAGACCTGCTGTGGAGATGGCCACAGATTTGGGGACATTTGCCATCTGTGAATGCTGTCGTGCCTTTGCCTTTTTTTTTGCTCATCTGCTAGCTGTCCTGCCAATCATCCATCTGGCCATTTGTCAGCTGCACGTTCACCTTCTACCAGCGATGAGCTGACCCCTACCATTTCTTCAGATATTTTTCCCTGGTTTTTAGCTGTTCTTTTAGTTCTATTAACTATGATAGAAATAAATATTCTGAAAGGCACCCAAGAGGGAAATTCTTCTTCTTTTGCTCCTGAATGAAAAGGATTTTAATGTTGTTGGTCCCAGGTAAGGGGTGGTGCCAATGATGGGAGCTGAGGCCAGGTGCCAGAACAAGGGCCTTGGCCGTGGGGAGCTGCTCTGCAAAATGCAGCTTAGTCCCCAGTGTGTGGTGTGACCTGGCTCCCCACTGGCCTCTGCTCAGGTCACATGTGGCTGTAGCCCTGCCCCGGGGACACTAAAAGGCCTGTCCTGGCCTCAGGGCATGGAGCTGAAAACACAGCCTAGGAGCACCCCATGTACTGGTCCTTGTGCACACTTAGGTGTCACTGGGACCCCAGCACAGGCCACACTGGGACTGCTGTGGGTGCGACTCTACATGGAATGTGACAGGTCACGCTGAGTGCACAAGCCACAGATTCTGCCTCCCCACCAGTCACAGAGCCATGTGGGGGGCCCCAGGCAGGGAGAGAGCTGGGGCAGTAAGGCCTGGGTGCCATGGGGGTTTGCAGGGAAGCAAGTTGGGAGGATCTGCTGGGATGGCTGCTGTCTGCTGAAGGGCACGAGGCAGTGGAGCAGTAGAGGAGGGAGGACGGGGGATGCGAGGGCTGAGATGCTCCGGCAGCCCAGGCCCTGCTTCCTGCAAGGCAGGCACAAGCCGGGCAGAGGGCTCACTGTGGCCGGCCTTGCACAGGCCGCCCCTCAACCAGGCCAAGGGAACCTGTCTCAGCCTGCAGCGCTGGCTCCTTGGCACTCAGTAAATGGCAGCCTTCACAAGGCAGCTAGCACCACTCCCTACAGAGCGGTGCCGTTACCTGCACGTGCTTTTTAGGTGCTGCCATTTGCAGGCTAAGAGGTGCCCTGGGAACCCAGGAGCACCCGAGCTTGGCAGCCTTAACTGCAGCCAACATTTTGCCACAACGCTTCCCTGCTTAAACAGAGACAAGAAACAGCTTCTGCAGAGCTGGCACACAAATGTTAGGCCCTACCCTAACCCAGGCGACAGCCTGGCAGTGCAGCCTGGCAATAACCCCATGGCTCACACACACTGGGCTCTAGTCCCTGCCTCCTCCAGCACACGTGGACCTGTGCTCTGTTCCTGCCACACTGCAGATGAGTTCTCTCCCACTTTACTGCAGGACATGCCAGGCCTCTCCAAAGCCTCAGGAGCCCCCAGGCCTTCCCTCGTGTGTGTGGGAAAAAAGTGCCTGTTCTAACAGATCCTGCCAGGATCCTCACTCACCCCTGTGTCCCTGTGCTACATGCTCCGTACGGCTGCCTCACCTGTGCCAGGGCTGAGCATGATCACAGGGGTGTCAGCAACACCCCAGAACTTCATTCCTCCTTTCTTCACCCAAAGAGGGGCCCGGACATCTCCTGCAAAACAAACACGACGCCTAGCAGCATGCAGGACCGCTGCTTTCAGAAACCACCCAGCACAGACCCCGCAAAGGGCACAGCCTAGGCCAGCCCAAAGCGGGGCCACCCACAAGGCTCTGTCAGTATGGATGTGCCTGACTTAACAGGAACCCCCACCTCAAGGTGCTCGTGGTGCTACAGCACACTGGGTGAGTGTGAAAGGCCCTTCAGCTGGCCCAGACACCCCTGTGTCACTCTGCAAAGTGCTCTAACGAAACCCAGAGCAAGGCAAAAGCGCCACAGCACAGGGGTGCTGGGACAGCAGCCCCCTCCTCACACACACACCATGGACCATCAAAGACAGTGGCAGAAGGAAGCAGAGATCTCAACCTGCCCCTCATCTAAAGGACACACAGAGGACTCAAGAGACCCGTCCGGGTACTCCAAGAAGACCCACTCATGTCACACAGAGCAATCCCCTGCCCTCCTGCAGCACAGACACCCTGGCAGCTTATTGCACTTGCTAGGGGACCCAGCTCAGGGACTCGGTCATCAGAGCAGCACACACAGTCCTAGGGAGATAGGACAGGAGGTGGCCAGAGGAACAATAGCTTGTGGCCCTAGCTGTAAACTCTAGCCCTAACCCTTAACCCTAAACCTTCTTCTGAAGGAGGTAGTGCATGCTGAGGGGGAGGGAGGCGGGTAGGGGAGAGGTAGACACGGATGAGGACAGGGAAGGGATAGAGCAGGGAATGGCGGGGAAAGAGGGGAGGTGACGGGGAGGATGGAGAGAGGAGGGGTGGGAGAGCACAAGGCAGGTATGTGCTGTGTACATGCAAGGGCTGCAATAGCGTAGTGCGGGAGGTGTACCAGGGTGGGTGTCCTTGGTGCATGCGGTTACACAGAAGATGCTCTATGTTCCAGAAAGGAAAAAAAAAAACAACAAGAACCACACCAAGACCTGCTGAGAGCAGTGCACAGATGCAACACACACCATAGAGACACAGGCTGGAGCTGCCTGCCTCACACACCGTTCATCCCCAAGAGGCATCCACACTAGACAGTCTGGAAGCAAACAGACTCACCATCAAAAGACTCCCCAACACCTTCTGTCCATCCACCCACTTAGTTCTGGCAGTGCTCAGGGTCACCACTGGACTTCAGGAGCTGTCCTCAGTTGGCAGACGCATCCTTTCCATCTTGTTTTGGACACCTCGTTCACCCTCATCACCTGCCTAACTAGACCTCAAGTTGTCATTGCCATGCCAGATAAGTCCCGATGCAGCAGCAAAAACACCCTCCTCCAAAGAAGAGCTCTGCCTCTGCTCACCTGCACCGGGACACAATCACGTTCTGGCATCAGGGCTCTGAGGGGGCTTGTGACACTTAGAACAAGTAAAATTACCAACTAAGTCTTCTGCTAGGCAGGAATGAGGAGTCCTACACCTAGGGACACAGCATTACTCTCAGTTATTCTACCTCACCTTGGATCCTCAGTCGTGACTGGAAAGGGCCAGCTCAGCACCTGACAAAGCGGAGCAAAAGCAAATCACCAACATGCAGCACGGCAGCACCCCATCGCTCAAAACAAACCCAACACACACACACAGGCACCCCATCTCACTTGGGCTCCTTGTGCTCACGCAGTACCTCCTCTCGGCCAAATCCAACAAAATCTAAAAACACAAAAGACGAGAGAAGAGCACACCTTGAGGAGATGACAAAAAAATTCATCCCAACTGCAGTAATACCCCGATACAACACCTTGACCTCTTCTGCTAGCCCATCCAGAACCGCCGCCTATGTGCTGCAAGCTCTAGAGCTGCCGTAGGGCCTGTAAGAGGAGAAGGGAGGTGGGCAAGAGACACAGCACCAGGGACACAATGCCCCTACCCTAGGCTCTGCTTGCTCTCACAGGCAAGACCCTCACCTTGCCGCGCTCCTCCAGACCCCAGCAAACCCCTCTCCACATTACTCAACACCTGCATGCACAAAGCAAAAACTCATCAAAAAAGCCCACAGAGCACAACACTTTACCCCCAACAACTCCCTCGCTCATCTTCTTCTTAGGAAAGGACCCTTTCTCATGCCTTCTCTTTTGGGACCATCAGGACACGGACCCCTGCATTTGAAAAGCAATGCAAAACCTACCTGCCCCACCAACCCACCCCGTCCCCCAAAAATTAATAAATCAAGTGCATTATGCACAGACATGCTCAACAATCACCAGGCCATCACTGCCACACTCCATAACCTACTGCACACAACTCCAACAGTCAGGGAGCTCCAGCCCCAAACAGACAGGCACGCACACAAACAACATCAGGCAAACAGAGGAAAGCTCTACGCAGCAAGAACTTATACCACATGCAAAAAAAAATGAAGACTACAAAGTCCTGTGACATATGAACTGTGCAGCCCTGATGCCTGGCACGAGACCAGAAGAGACTCAAATACTGGCACCTGTGCCAGAAAGGGGACAGCCAAGCCAGAGAAAGACATGCAAAGAGAGTCCTTAAGGGGGATATAATACTATGATGCAATACAGGAAAGACAACCCTGGAGGGATGTTGAGAACGTGCAAAACAAGACGGGCCTCCGAAGAGAAAAGAGAGACTGATGAAGCCTCCACAGCAGTGGCGAAGACGATGGACCACAAAAACTCACAAGACAGTCAGAGGGACTGAACTGCCCTTAGCTGCCTTCGCAGCACACGCTGGGATCCTCTTCACAGTGATGATTACTCAGGTCCAGCAGAAAGACAAAGGATGCCTACAGCGCTAGTGCTGCACCGGGTGGGAGGCATTCTGGAACATAAAGGACAAGGTCAACCTCAAGACCTGAACTACAGAGTGCGCCTACCACACACACCACAGAGATACAGGCTGGAGCTGCCTGCCTTAGCGCACCCGCACTTCCTCTTCTGAAACACCCAAAACCCTGCCTCACACACCACCGACCTGGGAGAGGCATCCGCACTCGAGGGTATGTACTAGCACACACACCATACACACACACACGACACCCCAACACCTTCCATCCCTCTGCATAGCTTTTCCAGTGCTCGGGGTCGCAACAGGACGTCACTTGGCAGACACATCCTCTTCACTCTTCTTTCGGACACTCCATTCGCCTTCACCACCTGACAATCCAGAGCTCAAGCCATCATCCCCATGATGGACAACTCCCACCTCAGCCGGGAAAAATAACCCTCCTCCAGAGTACAGCTGTTGCTCTGCTCACCTGCACCAGGACAGACTGACTCTCTGGTACCAGGGCTCTGGTGACCCCAAGAACAAACAAAATTACTAAGCGATCTGCCCAAACAACTCATGCCTTCCTGCCCTGCCCTCAAATAAATTAGTCAGTGAAGTAGATTACACTTAGGCTGACCTGAACAGCTCTGCAGTCAGTCTGCCCCAAGCTTGGAGAGCTGCAGAAGGTGATTGTGACTCAAGTGCTGGACCCGAAACTTGGCCTTGTTGAACCTCATATGGTTGGACTCATCCCATTCATCCAGCCTGTCCAGACCCCTCCGTACAGCCTTCCTACCCTCAAGTAGATCTATTCTTCTACCCAGCTTGGTGTCGTCTGCAAATTACACTTAGTGTCATTTAGCTCTAGCTGTGAGGATGCCTGGGACTTTAGATCCAGCATCTATATGAGAGTTACTTTGCTGTCTTGAAGCACTTTTGTGCTTTGACACTGTGTTGGAGGACAATGATGGTTGCAAGAAACATCTCCCAGCAGTCATGGACTATCCCTCCAAACTCTGTGATCCATCGCTGCTGCTGCTCGCTCTGACCCATCACAAAGTTACTCTGTCTCTCTGCTGGACATAGAGCTTGTGTCCTCCAGAAATGGGACAGGCTGAGAGGTTCTAGGCAGGGGGATGGTGTCTGAGGGCACAGGCAGGGGCAGTCTCTCCACTCGACACGACACCAGCAGTGAAGCTGAGAATGTGACGATGGCCGAGTCCCTGGGCACTGCTCTGGGGCAGGTAGGATAATGGTCCCAGCCCGGTGGGATCCTCTGATGCTGAGAAAACAAGCGATTGGCTTCCTTTTCTTGACAGCCTTGAGCACTGGGAGGACATTTCCCCTATGTGATGGGGATTGTCCCTTCACAGGGAATCTGCTTCAGCCAGGCTGTGACAGAAAGGGGTCTGGTCCAGGAGGAGGACAGGGCTGACAGCGAGGGATTTAGTTGCCTGTGTGTGGTGTGACTTGGCTCCCCACAGCTCCTATGTGGCTCCAGCTCTGGCCTGGGGACACTAAATGGCCTGTCCTGGCCTCACGATGTGGGGCTGAAAAGGCCCACCAGCAGCTCAGAGACGAGCTCTGGCTGCAGCAAGGAGTTGGAGGCACTGGGGACTGCTGCCTCTGCTCAGGGCTCCTGGCACCCTCCTTGCACGGCCATCCCTCCTTTTCCAGCACCAGCCTGCTTCTCATTGGAATCAGTGGATACGGCAAAGCTGCCTGTTTAAGAGCTAACACATTCCTAAGGGCAATATGGAGAGTGGCGATTGGTGCCGGCACGACAAAGTGCAACTGCTCAATGCCCTCGTGAGGGAACCCGTCCGGGTACTCCAAGAAGACCCACTCATGTCACACAGAGCAATCTCCTGCCCTCCTGCAGCACAGACACCCTGGCAGCTTATTGCACTTGCTAGGGGACCCAGCTCAGGGACTCGGTCATCAGAGCAGCACACACAGTCCTAGGGAGATAGGACAGGAGGTGGTAAACTCTAGCCCTAACCCTTAACCCTAAACCTTCTTCTTAAGGAGGTAGTGCATGCTGAGGGGGAGGGAGGAGGGTAGGGGAGAGGTAGACACCGATGAGGACAGGGAAGGGATAGAGCAGGGAATGGCGGGGAAAGAGGGGAGGTGACGGGGAGGATGGAGAGAGGAGGGGTGGGAGAGCACAAGGCAGGTATGTGCTGTGTACATGCAAGGGCTGGAATAGCGTAGTGCGGGAGGTGTACCAGGGTGGGTGTCCTTGGTGTATGCGGTTACACAGAAGATGCTCTATGTTCCAGAAAGGAAAAAAAAAAACAACAAGAACCACACCAAGACCTGCTGAGAGCAGTGCACAGATGCAACACACACCATAGAGACACAGGCTGGAGCTGCCTGCCTCACACACCGTTCATCCCCAAGAGGCATCCACACTAGACAGTCTGGAAGCAAAGAGACTCACCATCAAAAGACTCCCCAACACCTTCTGTCCATCCACCCACTTAGTTCTGGCAGTGCTCAGGGTCACCACTGGACTTCAGGAGCTGTCCTCAGTTGGCAGACGCATCCTTTCCATCTTGTTTTGGACACCTCGTTCACCCTCATCACCTGCCTAACTAGACCTCAAGTTGTCATTGCCATGATAGATACGTCCCAATGCAGCAGCAAAAACACCCTCCTCCAAAGAAGAGCTCTGCCTCTGCTCACCTGCACCAGGACACAATCACGTTCTGGCATCAGGGCTCTGAGGGGACTTGTGACACTTAGAACAAGCAAAATTACCAACTAAGTCTTCTGCTAGGCAGGAATGAGGAGTCCTACACCTACTGACACAGCATTACTCTCAGTTATTCTACCTCACCTTGGATCCTCAGTCGTGACTGGAAAGGGCCAGCTCAGCACCTGACAAAGCGGAGCAAAAGCAAATCACCAACATGCAGCACGGCAGCACCCCATCGCTCAAAACAAACCCAACGTACACACACAGGCACCCCATCTCATCCGCTTGGGCTCCTTGTGCTCACGCAGTGCCTCCTCTCCGCCAAATCCAACAAAATCTACAAACACAAAAGACGAGAGAAGAGCACACCTTGAGGAGATGACAAAAAATACATCCCAACTGCAGTAATACCCCATTACAACACCTTGACCTCTTCTGCTAGCCCATCCAGAACAGCGGCCTATGTGCTGCAAGCTCTAGAGCTGCCGTAGGGCCTGTAAGAGGAGAAGGGAGGTGGGCAAGAGACACAGCACCAGGGACACAATGCCCCTACCCTAGGCTCTGCTTGCTCTCACAGGCAAAACCCTCACCTTGCCGCACTCCTCCAGAACCCCAGCAACCCCCTCTCCACATTACTCAACACCTGCATGCACAAAGCAAAAACTCATCAAAAAAGCCCACAGACCACAACACTTTACCCCCAACAACTCCCTCGCTCATCTTCTTCTTAGGAAAGGACCCTTTCTCACGCCTTCTCTTTTGGGACCGTCAGGACACGGACCCCTGCATTTGAAAAGCAATGCAAAACCTACCTGCCCCACCAACCCACCCCGTCCCCCAAAAATTAATAAATCAAGTGCATTATGCACAGACATGCTCAACAATCACCAGGCCATCACTGCCACACTCCATAACCTACTGCACACAACTCCAACAGTCAGGGAGCTCCAGCCCCAAACAGACAGGCACGCACACAAACAACATCAGGCAAACAGAGGAAAGCTCTACGCAGCAAGAACTTATACCACATGGAAAATACTGAGGACTACAAAGTCCTGTGACATATGAACTGTGCAGCCCTGATGCTTGGCACGAGACCTGAAGAGAGTCAAATGCCGGCACCTGTGCCAGAAGGGGGACAGCCAAGCCAGAGAAAGACATGCAAAGAGAGGCCTTAAGGGGGATATAATACTATGATGCAATACAGGAAAGACAACCCTGGAGGGATGTCGAGAACGTGCAAAACAAGATGGGCCTCCGAAGAGAAAAGAGAGACTGATGAAGCTTCTACAAGGGTGGCGAAGACGACGGACCACAAAAACTCACAAGACAGTCAGAGGGACTGAACCGCCCTTAGCTGCCTTCGCAGCACACGCTGGGATCCTCTTCACAGTGATGATTACTCAGGTCCAGCAGAAAGACAAAGGATGCCTAGAGCGCTAGTGCTGCACCGGGTGGGAGGCATTCTGGAACATAAAGGACAAGGTCAACCTCAAGACCTGAACTACAGAGTGCACCTACCACACACACCACAGAGATACAGGCTGGAGCTGCCTGCCTTAGCGCACCCGCACTTCCTCTTCTGAAACACCCCAAACCCTGCCTCACACACCACCGACCTGGGAGAGGCATCTGCACTCGAGGGTATGTACTAGCACACACACCATACACACACACACGACACCCCAACACCTTCCATCCCTCTGCATAGCTTTTCCAGTGCTCGGGGTCACAACAGGACGTCACTTGGCAGACACATCCTCCTCACTCTTCTTTCGGACACTCCATTCGCCTTCAGCACCTGACAATCCAGAGCTCAAGCCATCATCCCCATGATGGACAACTCCCACCTCAGCCGGGAAAATAACCCTCCTCCAGAGTACAGCTGTTGCTCTGCTCACCTGCACCAGGACAGACTGACTCTCTGGTACCAGGGCTCTGGTGACCCCAAGAACAAACAAAATTACTAAGCGAGTCTTCTGCTAGGCAGGGATGACAAATCCTACAACTACTGACACACCGTTATACTCAGCTATTCTACCTCACCTGAAATCCGCAGTCGGGACTGGAAAAGGCCTGCTCGGCACCTCACAAAGTCGAGCAAAAGCAAATCACCGAGAGGCAACCTGGCAATGCCAGGCAATGCTAGGCAGGGATGACAAATCCTACAACTACTGCACACTGTTGCAGATAGTTAGGGTCTGGTGGCCGGAAGATATCGTGCTGTATGGAAAGATAGGGCCCCTAATAGCTAATAGCCCATGGCGTTTAGTTTATGATGTAAGCAGACGGACGTGATGTTGTAAACCTAGCTATATAACACCTTGTTACCCATCAATAAACGCCATTTGCCGTCCACCACATTGGTGTCAGCGAGCTGATGGTCCGAGCGGCCTGGCGGGGTCGCCGTGCTGTTCCTGAACCAGGTCGCCGCGCCGCTTGAACTGCAACAAGTGGTGCCGAAACCCGGGAAGTCATCGCCTGGACGGGTGAACGGCGGCCGGAGCGAGTGGACCAGCCCGGCGGAGAGGACGCTACCAGAGCAACAAGGAGGATGGAAGCCCTCGTGAAGGTCGTATCGCAATTACATAAGCATTGGGGGATTGATTGTAAGCCAAAAGATTTTACTCTTGCTGTTGCGAGGCTTTTAAAAATTAAGGTTATAGACCAGCCGGTGGATATTCTGAAGTCCCTGAAGCGTGTCCCTGAAGTGTGGGACAAATGTACTAAGGCGTTAGCCGAGGAGATGATGTCTTCGGGTTGTGGGAAAAACCTTAAGGCTTGGGGAAAAGTTGTACAAGCCTTGCAGAAAGCTAGAAAAGAGCAGGAAACCTGGGTAGCAGTAAGGGACTGTTTGTTGCTCACCCCGAAAATGGGAGTCGGGGCAGCCGCACAGACTTTGCACCCCCCAGATGATGGCAATTCTGCTGAGCCTAAAGGTCTGCAAGAGGGTGAAACATCCCCTCCATCCCCGAACCCCGTCCCGCTTACAGAGGAGCAGAAACAGCCGAAATCTGTTTGGAGTGACCTAGCCGAGGAAGCCAGGAACATTGAAAAGAAGTCAGAGCATGGTGACGTCTGGGCCAGGCCACCACCCTATGCCCCTCAACATGGCGCCGAGCCGCAAGGGGAAGGGCCGGGCGAGGGTGACCCCGGCACGAGTGAGGGGCCGAGAACCAATGGGAGTGACCGGACAGGGGAGGGAAGCCCGAGTGAGGGGCCGAGAACCGATCAGAGCGGTCCGAGTGAGGGGCCGAGAACCGATCAGAGCGGCCCGAGTGAGGGGCCGAGAACCCATCAGAGCGGCCCGAGTGAGGGGCCGAGAACCGATCAGAGCGGTCCGAGTGAGGGGCCGAGAACCGATCAGAGCGGCCATTTCACAAAAGGCGCCTCCGCGGGGAGAAGGCGGGGCGAGCCAAGAGGGGGAGAACAGCCCGCCCGCAACGGAAGTAGGCGGGACGGAAGTAGGCGGGGCCGGAGCCCAACGGAAAAGTCCCGGAGCCCGGAAGTGACCAGTCAGTCGAGTTCCGACTCCGGATCAGACGCTAGTCAGGACGAGTGGCTCACAACTGATTCAAACTTAAGGAAGGAGAAAAAGAACGTAAAGAGATCTAAGAGCCAAAATATTCCCATCCGAATTAAAGAAAAACCGGCAGGGGCAGACATGATTAAGCATGTTGCAAAGGAAGAGCATCTGACCCCAATTCAGGTGGCTGTTACCTTCAAAATAAAACTAATGAAAATTGTGAGTTTCTGTTCACAGGGCCGGATCATCGGACACCCCCGTAACCCGTACGCCCCGGTGACAAGCGTCCCGCCCGAGCCTGTGAGTTCCACGCTGACCGAATCCAGAAAACAACAAAACAGCCTGCGCAAGACGGGGCCGCGATGCCTTTGCGTTATCTTAATTTTGCAGCTTGTCACTATAGGACAGGTAGAGTCACACCAGCCCTTTAAATGGGGTACTTGAACAGATCGAACAATCTCGAGCAATTAGTACAAAAATAACTACAGGGCCACCAGTTTTCAGTGCCACACCTTGCCAAATAGCACCCATTAAACCCTGTTCCAAACGCAGCTGGTACGAAAATTTGTTCACCGGTTCGCCGTGGTTAACCACCCTGATATCCACCTTGATAGGGCTGATCACAATGATCATGATGACACTAATCTTTGGATCCTGTATATTGAATAAGCTCATGCTGTTTGTGAAGAATCTGCTAGAGAAGGTTAACATCATGTTAGTAGAACACCGATAACTGCTTTAAGAATATATCCACTCAATACTACCCCCAAGTTATCCCAAGGTACACCCTATTCCTACACCCCGGTATTACCTGTCATCCCCTACCTTCTATGCGCCTTCTTCTTTGTGCCTTATGTTTTTATGTCAAGTTTATGATATATAATTTTAAGATTGTTATAAACTATAAGAATAGAATAAGATAAAGATAAGAATAAATAAGAATAAGATGGCAATGCCTCACTACACAAAAGGAGCAAAGTAAAAACACACTCAGGTGGCCACTCTTATCTGCTCATGCTTCTTCTGTCCACTCAGCTTCGCCTCTCAGAAAACCTGAGCAACACCTACAAAAACCAAGAGAGGAATACTCCTCGAGGGAATATAAAAAAATTCCCCCAGCTGTAACAATACCACACTGCAACACCTTTACCTCTTCGGCTAGCACATCCAGACCAATGCCCTACACACTGCAACCGCTTGGCCTGAAACAGGGCATGTGAAGGTAGCCTGCAAATGGGCAAGAGGGTCATCACCAGCCCAACAACCTCCCCACGATAGGCTCTGCTTCTCCTCGCAGGCAGATGCTCACCTTGCCGTGCTCCTCTGGAACGTGAGCGACCCGCTCTCCATGTTCATTGATATGTGAGGACAAACATGGTGCCGGGGAGAGATACCCGGACAGGCGGAGCAGGGAAATCTGCCCATCGAAAGATGGCCTTAGAAGCCATGGGGAGCTGCTGCACCCAAAGTAGTGACCCCATAGGAGAGACCCTGTTGAGTCCCAGTGAGTTCAGTAGGGGCTACGCGGCACATCCAGTGCTCCAGCCAAGCAACAGTGGACGGGTGGAGAAGACACTCTGGTAGCTTAGAGCTTGTGTCCTCCAGAAATGGGACGGGCCGAGAGGTTCTAGGCAGGGGGATGGTGTCTGAGGGCACAGGCAGGGGCAGTCTCCCCACTCGACACGACACCAGCAGTGAAGCTGAGAACGCGACGATGGCCGAGTCCCTGGGCACTGCTCTGGGGCAGGGCAGGACCGTGTCCATGGGGATTATGGTCCCAGCCCTGTGGGATCCTCTGATGCTGAGAAAACAAGCGATTGGCTTCCTTTTCTTGACAGCCTTGAGCACTGGGAGGACATTTCCCCTATGTGATGGGGATTGTCCCTTCACAGGGAATCTGCTTCAGCCAGGCTGTGACAGAAAGGGGTCTGGTCCAGGAGGAGGACAGGGCTGACAGCGAGGGATTTAGTTGCCTGTGTGTGGTGTGACTTGGCTCCCCACAGCTCCTATGTGGCTCCAGCTCTGGCCTGGGGACACTAAATGGCCTGTCCTGGCCTCACGATGTGGGGCTGAAAAGGCCCACGAGCAGCTCAGAGACGAGCTCTGGCTGCAGCAAGGAGTTGGAGGCACTGGGGGCTGCTGCCTCTGCTCAGGGCTCCTGGCACCCTCCTTGCACGGCCATCCCTCCTTTTCCAGCACCAGCCTGCTTCTCATTGGAATCAGTGGATACGGCAAAGCTGCCTGTTTAAGAGCTAACACATTCCTAAGGGCAATATGGAGAGTGGCGATTGGTGTCGGCATGACAAAGTGCAACTGCTCAATGCCCTCGTGAGGGAACCTAGAAAAGCGCAAAATTCCAGAACTTTCACCCAGTTTCTGTTGACAGTCTGGTATCCACGAGCGACCGAGCGGACGAAGAGGACCAGTGAGCTGGTGTTCCCCGTCTTCGCTGTTGCTCGCAAGTGATCCTGGCATCATCCCTGGCTGCCCGTGTCTGCGTGCTGGGCAGCGCGCAGGACTGAGAGTGCGAGCAGGTGAGAGGAGCCCATTGAACTCGAGATACCCGCAGCTTCCTTAGGAGAGGGCCAACCTGGAGGCAGCTTTGGGGAACGGCCTCCTTGCAGCTTTAACTCATCAACACTCTTCCCAGCGTTTCACATCCAAACATTTCTCCTCTTTCTGGGTTGACGTTTGCAGGCTCCTCTACCACGATGGTCCTTCAAAAGAAGCGCTTCCTTCGGGCTCTTCTGGGGGCAGTGGTATTGGAGTTACTGGTTGCCCTCGTGTACCTCGTGACGCAGCACAGAGCACCCATGTACAAGGTGAGCACCGCTGCAGAGAGCAGACATGTGGCACAGACGCACCGAGACAAGAGCCCATGTTAGGGCTTTGGAGTGAGTGGGCCTCAGTAGGACGTGCCTTGCAGGCCATAGGCATGGGTCTTCTCTAGCCATGCCAAAATGCAGACAGGAGAAAGAAGGCAGAGGCACTGAAAGAGCCTCTGAGCACACAAGCTGAAAGAGGCTCAGTGAGATCTCTGAGGGGGATGGAGGCTTTCTCAGGGACATGCAAACCATCTGGAGTCTCACGGAGCAGAGTCGCTGCTATTCTAAACCCCGCGGAAAGTGCTGGTGTGAGGTGACATCACTGCATAGGCCTCAGCAGAGAGAATCAGAGGGTGTCTCAGCTGGCAGGAGAAATGCCCATACTGAGGCCACACTTTGAAGGGCCCTGTCCTGTCACTGCTCTGCTTGGCCATGCTGTAGCCTGCCATAGCTTAGGGAGGATCTATTCATTAAGAGCATTAAGGGCTGCTCTTTGGGCACCCTCCTGAAGGTCTGGGTCGTTGCCCCTCAGGAATGATGTCAGAGAAGAAATTCTTGGAATAGCCTAAAGAGCAATCTCCCTGCAAGAAAGCAAGGATGAGGGTGTTGCAGCTAAAAGATAAGGGCACACCTCCATGCCATGTGGACACGGGGAAGAAAGCCCCATGCCACCTAACACTGACAAGGACTGCAAAAGCCAAACACAGCCCTCACCCCCGCTAAGAAAGAAAAAACAAAAAACAACCACCACTGCCATAAACTGGGAGGAGAATTAGGCTTGCAGCTAGTACTTAGGGCTGACATGCTCCTTTTCCTGTCCTGTCTCCTCTTGGCAGGACTCCTCCAAAGAAGACACATGGGTCCCTGCGGAAATGGCCAACAGTTCTGGAGCTGTGGATCTCCTGAGTTTGATGCCAAACAGTTCACTTTTGCCATCCAATGAAGTCTCTAAGCTCACATTTAACTGGTACAAGGACAACCTTTACACCCAGAGACACCTCTGCTATGGACAGAATGAGGTGCTGAAGCGCCTGGCAAAGACTTTAATTGAGGTGAGAATTGAGGAAAATTGAGGGAAACTGGCTGCTAATCAGATTCTACCCTCATGCTAGCAACCACAGCAAAGATTAGAAGGTGAAACAGGAACAGCTACCTCAGGGGAGGGTAGAGAGAAGACAGAGGCAGGCTCTTTCCAAAAGTGCAAAGTGTCAGAGCAAGAGACACCTGGCACACGATGGAAAGTGAGACATTCTGGCCAGACATAGGGAAAACACTTCCACAAGAATGCTGCTTAAATAGCAGAATAGAGCCTCGAAAGCCTGTGGAGTTTCCATCCTTGGAGATATTCCAAAGTGAACCGGCCAACACCTTGCTTAACCCGGTCATGCTTTCAGCTGAGGGGTGACACAGAGAAAGCGAGAGGAGCCCATAGGTTCATTCAAACTCCTCCCTACTTTTTTCCTTTTGCCAGGAGTCGCCTTCCAGAACACAAGTGGGACATCCTTGCTACCCAAAAGACTACCGAGAAACCATCTGGCTGTCTTCCTTGCACACCACTCCCCACATAATGCAGAATGACTTCCACACAGCTCTTGCTGACAGAAGAGTGACCCTGGAGGGCAATGGACATGCCGAATGGTGCCGGGCTGTCATCCGCAAGCTGTTGAACTTCTCCACATGTGGCCAGAGCCAGGAGAGCACCCTCCTCGGTGCCTACGAGCCCGCTGGGAGCGGGCACTTCTTTGTAAGGAAAATGCGCACCCTTCCCTTCCCTCGCTCTCTTTAGAAGCCACTGTTCTGCTCAGGGGCACCTTTGGGGTCCCATTAAGAGGCCTCTTGCCAGCCATTTGCAGAGCTGTGCACAAGGGGCAAAAGAAGAGCTGCTTGTAGCAGTGTGCAGGGTGAGAGCTCTCCTTGCGGACAGCCCTTGCTGACTCAAGGGAGACCAGAGCAGCTGCCCCGCAGCACTTTCCCCTCTCTTACTCGGTACCATTTCTCCTTCCTGCCTTTCAGGCCTTCTCCGAATTTTACTTTGACTTGAGATTCCTTAACGTGACCAAGGAGCGCTCCCTGCTCACTGTCAGCAAGAGCATCCGGAATTTCTGCACAAGGAGCTGGCAAGATGTATGTTTCCCACAATGGCTCAGGGGAGGCTCTGGGGAAGCTGCAAAGGAATAATCAATCCCCCTGGGCAGAGCTGGGCAGAGCTGCCCTCATGGCTCCAAAACACCTGCCCAGTCCACACAAAATGTCTTTGCATGAAGGGCCTTACAGAGCCATCCTTCTTCATGCAGCAGTCAGCGCTCAGCAGGCCATTGCACCTGCAAGGCAATTGCCTGCTGCCAGATCATTGCTAGGAGCTCAGATAACTTCCCTTCCTTCTCACACCCGCCCCCAGCTGTCTTCTAGCTACCCTGAGGAAAATCCCTGGCGACTGCGTAGCTATTGCACCAACGCCAACTACGTCCTCACCCTCCTTGAGATTAATGAGACCAGCTGGAACGACATCATCATCCAGAGGAAGGTAAGCAGCAACCTCAGCCCAGCATGGCAATGCCCTCGCAGGCAGGTGTCCAGCAGCACCGTGCCCAGCTAACACGCAGCTGTGCAGCTCAGCCCTGTGGCCAAGGCTCGTGGAGACCTCCTGCTTGGGGACACGCGCTGTGCCTGTGCCAGGCCTGGCACGCAGAGCCCCAGTGCTGCTAGGGGCATCTCTGTGCTAGAGCTGCCCTCACGATGCCCCTCTCTGCTTTGGCAGCCCGGGAGCACGGACGTCGCCTGGAGCCTGGGCTACGCGCTGGAGCTCGCCAACACCATCCCACGGGAGCTGCTGCACTTGGTGCAGAGGCAAAACCCCTCCGTGCGCGCTGCAGCCGTGGCCCTCATGGTGTCCACTCTTGGCGTGGGGCTTGTTGTCGTGCACACCCACTGGCACATGTAGGAGCTGGGCTGCATCTCAGAGATGGTAGGAAGGCGTCAAGGCTGGAGGGCTGACTCACACACTGGCCAGCAGGACAGAGAGCCCATCCCTTCATCTTGGGCCCATGACGTGGAGCATATTAACCTTTACAGGACTCAAAAAGCGAAGGCTGGACTCTTTTTGAACTGTGCCCAAAAGGGAGCTTGGCACTACAGGGCATTTTCCAAGGAGCCTCCCTCCCCTTTAACTCTGCTCGCATCAGCCTGTGCGCTCTAGAAATCCCAAGCAGGGCCTTTCTTACAGCTTTGCAGATGCTGATGCCTGTTCCTCCTGTGGCCTTCATGACATCTGGTTAGCAGCCTGTTTCTCTCAATTTTCCTCAATTCTCACCTCAATTAAACTCTTTGCCAGGCGCTTCAGCACCTCATTCTGTCCATAGCAGAGGTGACTCTGGGTGTAAACGTTGTCCTTGTACCAGTTAAATGTGAGCTTAGAGACTTCCTTGGATGGCAAAACTGAGCTGTTTGGCATTAAACTCAGGAGATCCACAGCGCCAGAAGTGTTGGCCGTTTCTGCAGGGACCCGTGTGTCTTCTTTGGAGGAGTCCTGCCAAGCTGAGACACCACGCGGTTAAAAGACCTGCTGTGGAGATGGCCACAGATTTGGGGAGATTTGCCATCTGTGAATGCTGTCCTGCCTTTGCCTTTTTTTTTGCTCATCTGCTAGCTGTCCTGCCAATCATCCATCTGGCCATTTGTCAGCTGCATGTTCACCTTCTACCAGCGATGAGCTGACCCCTACCATTTCTTCAGATATTTTTCCCTGGTTTTTAGCTGTTCTATTAGTTCTATTAACTATGATAGAAATAAATATTCTGAAAGGCACCCAAGAGGGAAATTCTTCTTCTTTTGCTCCTGAATCAAAAGGATTTTAATGTTGTTGGTCCCAGGTAAGGGGTGGTGCCAATGATGGGAGCTGAGGCCAGGTGCCAGAACAAGGGCCTTGGCCGTGGGCAGCTGCTCTGCAAAATGCAGCTTAGTCCCCAGTGTGTGGTGTGACCTGGCTCCCCACTGGCCTCTGCTCAGGTCGCATGTGGCTGCAGCCCTGCCCCGGGGACACTAAATGGCCTGTCCTGGCCTCAGGGCATGGAGCTGAAAACACAGACTAGGAGCACCCCATGTACTGGTCCTTGTGCACACTTAGGTGTCACTGGGACCCCAGCACAGGCCACACTGGGACTGCTGTGGGTGCGACTGTACATGGAATGTGACAGGTCACGTTGAGTGCACAAGCCACAGATTCTGCCTCCCCACCAGTCACAGAGCCATGTGGGGGGCCCCAGGCAGGGAGAGAGCTGGGGCAGTAAGGCCTGGGTGCCATGGGGGTTTGCAGGGAAGCAAGTTGGGAGGATCTGCTGGGATGGCTGCTGTCTGCTGAAGGGCACGAGGCAGTGGAGCAGTAGAGGAGGGAGGACGGGGGATGCGAGGGCTGAGATGCTCCGGCAGCCCAGGCCCTGCTTCCTGCAAGGCAGGCACAAGCCGGGCAGAGGGCTCACTGTGGCCGGCCTTGCACAGGCCGCCCCTCAACCAGGCCAAGGGAACCTGTCTCAGCCTGCAGCGCTGGCTCCTTGGCACTCAGTAAACGGCAGCCTTCACAAGGCAGCTAGCACCACTCCCTACAGAGCGGTGCCGTTACCTGCACGTGCTTTTTAGGTGCTGCCATTTGCAGGCTAAGAGGTGCCCTGGGAACCCAGGAGCACCCGAGCTTGGCAGCCTTAACTGCAGCCAACATTTTGCCACAACGCTTCCCTGCTTAAACAGAGACAAGAAACAGCTTCTGCAGAGCTGGCACACAAATGTTAGGCCCTACCCTAACTCAGGCGACAGCCTGGCAGTGCAGCCTGGCAATAACCCCATGGCTCACACACACCGGGCTCTAGTCCCTGCCTCCTCCAGCACACGTGGACCTGTGCTCTGTTCCTACCACACTGCACATGAGTTCTCTCCCACTTTACTGCAGGACATGCCAGGCCTCTCCAAAGCCTCAGGAGACCCCAGGCCTTCCCTCGTGTGTGTAGGAAAAAAGTGCCTGTTCTAACAGATCCTGCCAGGATCCTCACTCACCCCTGTGTCCCTGTGCTACACGCTCCGTACGGCTGCCTCACCTGTGCCAGGGCTGAGCATGATCACAGGGGTGTCAGCAACACCCCAGAACTTCATTCCTCCTTTCTTCACCCAAAGAGGGGCCCGGACATCTCCTGCAAAACAAACACGACGCCTAGCAGCATGCAGGACCACTGCTTTCAGAAACCACCCAGCACAGACCCCGCAAAGGGCACAGCCTAGGCCAGCCCAAAGCGGGGCCACCCACAAGGCTCTGTCAGTATGGATGTGCCTGACTTAACAGGAACGCCCACCTCAACGTGCTCGTGGTGCTACAGCACACTGGGTGAGTGTGAAAGGCCCTTCAGCTGGCCCAGACACCCCTGTGTCACTCTGCAAAGTGCTCTAAGGAAACCCAGAGCAAGGCAAAAGCGCCACAGCACAGGGGTGCTGGGACAGCAGCCCCCTCCTCACACACACACCATGGACCATCAAAGACAGTGGCAGAAGGAAGCAGAGATCTCAACCTGCCTCTCATCTAAAGGACACACAGAGGACTCAAGAGACCCGTCCGGGTACTCCAAGAAGACCCACTCATGTCACACAGAGCAATCTCCTGCCCTCCTGCAGCACAGACACCCTGGCAGCTTATTGCGCTTGCTAGGGGACCCAGCTCAGGGGCTCGGTCATCAGAGCAGCACACACAGTCCTAGGGAGACAGGACAGGAGGTGGTAAACTCTAGCCCTAACCCTTAACCCTAAACCTTCTTCTTAAGGAGGTAGTGCATGCTGAGGGGGAGGGAGGCGGGTAGGGGAGAGGTAGACACGGATGAGGACAGGGAAGGGATAGAGCAGGGAATGGCGGGGAAAGAGGGGAGGTGACGGGGAGGATGGAGAGAGGAGGGGTGGGAGAGGACAAGGCAGGTATGTGCTGTGTACATGCAAGGGCTGGAATAGCGTAGTGCGGGAGGTGTACCAGGGTGGGTGTCCTTGGTGTATGCGGTTACACAGAAGATGCTCTATGTTCCAGAAAGGAAAAAAAAAAAACAACAAGAACCACACCAAGACCTGCTGAGAGCAGTGCACAGATGCAACACACACCATAGAGACACAGGCTGGAGCTGCCTGCCTCACACACCGCTCATCCCCAAGAGGCATCCACACTAGACAGTCTGCAAGCAAAGAGACTCACCATCAAAAGACTCCCCAACACCTTCTGTCCATCCACCCACTTAGTTCTGGCAGTGCTCAGGGTCACCACTGGACTTCAGGAGCTGTCCTCAGTTGGCAGACACATCCTTTCCATCTTGTTTTGGACACCTCGTTCACCCTCATCACCTGCCTAACTAGACCTCAAGTTGTCATTGCCATGATAGATACGTCCCAATGCAGCAGCAAAAACACCCTCCTCCAAAGAAGAGCTCTGCCTCTGCTCACCTGCACCAGGACACAATCACGTTCTGGCATCAGGGCTCTGAGGGGACTTGTGACACTTAGAACAAGCAAAATTACCAACTAAGTCTTCTGCTAGGCAGGAATGAGGAGTCCTACACCTACTGACACAGCATTACTCTCAGTTATTCTACCTCACCTTGGATCCTCAGTCGTGACTGGAAAGGGCCAGCTCAGCACCTGACAAAGCGGAGCAAAAGCAAATCACCAACATGCAGCACGGCAGCACCCCATCGCTCAAAACAAACCCAACACACACAGAGGCACCCCATCTCACCCGCTTGGGCTCCTTGTGCTCACGCAGTGCCTCCTCTCCGCCAAATCCAACAAAATCTACAAACACAAAAGACGAGAGAAGAGCACACCTTGAGGAGATGACAAAAAATACATCCCAACTGCAATAATACCCCATTACAACACCTTGACCTCTTCTGCTAGCGCATCCAGAACAGCGGCCTATGTGCTGCAAGCTCTAGAGCTGCCGTAGGGCCTGTAAGAGGAGAAGGGAGGTGGGCAAGAGACACAGCACCAGGGACACAATGCCCCTACCCTAGGCTCTGCTTGCTCTCACAGGCAAGACCCTCACCTTGCCGCGCTCCTCCAGAACCCCAGCACCCCCCTCTCCACATTACTCAACACCTGCATGCACAAAGCAAAAACTCATCAAAAAAGCCCACAGACCACAACACTTTACCCCCAACAACTCCCTCGCTCATCTTCTTCTTAGGAAAGGACCCTTTCTCACGCCTTCTCTTTTGGGACCGTCAGGACATGGCCCCCTGCATTTGAAAAGCAATGCAAAACCTACCTGCCCCACCAACCCACCCCGTCCCCCAAAAATTAATAAATCAAGTGCATTATGCACAGACATGCTCAACAATCACCAGGCCATCACTGCCACACTCCATAACCTACTGCACACAACTCCAACAGTCAGGGAGCTCCAGCCCCAAACAGACAGGCACGCACACAAACAACATCAGGCAAACAGAGGAAAGCTCTACGCAGCAAGAACTTATACCACATGGAAAATACTGAGGACTACAAAGTCCTGTGACATATGAACTGTGCAGCCCTGATGGTCGGCACGAGACCTGAAGAGAGTCAAATGCCGGCACCTGTGCCAGAAGGGGGACAGCCAAGCCAGAGAAAGACATGCAAAGAGAGTCCTTTAGGAGGATATAATACTATGATGCAATACAGGAAAGACAACCCTGGAGGGATGTTGAGAACGTGCAAAACAAGATGGGCCTCCGAAGAGAAAAGAGAGACTGATGAAGCTTCGACAAGGGTGGCGAAGACGACGGACCACAAAAAGTCACAAGACAGTCAGAGGGACTGAACTGCCCTTAGCTGCCTTCACAGCACACGCTGGGATCCTCTTCACAGTGATGATTACTCAGGTCCAGCAGAAAGACAAAGGATGCCTAGAGCGCTAGTGCTGCACCGGGTGGGAGGCATTCTGGAACATAAAGGACAAGGTCAACCTCAAGACCTGAACTACAGAGTGCACCTACCACACACACCACAGAGATACAGGCTGGAGCTGCCTGCCTTAGCGCACCCGCACTTCCTCTTCTGAAACACCCCAAACCCTGCCTCACACACCACCGACCTGGGAGAGGCATCTGCACTCGAGGGTATGTACTAGCACACACACCATACACACACACACGACACCCCAACACCTTCCATCCCTCTGCATAGCTTTTCCAGTGCTCGGGGTCACAACAGGACGTCACTTGGCAGACACATCCTCTTCACTCTTCTTTCGGACACTCCATTCGCCTTCACCACCTGACAATCCAGAGCTCAAGCCATCATCCCCATGATGGACAACTCCCACCTCAGCCGGGAAAATAACCCTCCTCCAGAGTACAGCTGTTGCTCTGCTCACCTGCACCAGGACAGACTGACTCTCTGGTACCAGGGCTCTGGTGACCCCAAGAACAAACAAAATTACTAAGCGAGTCTTCTGCTAGGCAGGGATGACAAATCCTACAACTACTGACACACCGTTATACTCAGCTATTCTACCTCACCTGAAATCCGCAGTCGGGACTGGAAAAGGCCTGCTCGGCACCTCACAAAGTCGAGCAAAAGCAAATCACCGAGAGGCAGCCTGGCAATGCCAGGCAATGCTAGGCAGGGATGACAAATCCTACAACTACTGCACACTGTTGCAGATAGTTAGGGTCTGGTGGCCGGAAGATATCGTGCTGTATGGAAAGATAGGGCCCCTAATAGCTAATAGCCCATGGCGTTTAGTTTATGATGTAAGCAGACGGACGTGATGTTGTAAACCTAGCTATATAACACCTTGTTACCCCTCCAAAGAAGACACATGGGTCCCTGCGGAAACGGCCAACACTTCTGGAGCTGTGGATCTCCTGAGTTTGATGCCAAACAGTTCACTTCTGCCATCCAATGAAGTCTCTAAGCTCACATTTAACTGGTACAAGGACAACCTTTACACCCAGAGACACCTCTGCTATGGACAGAATGAGGTGCTGAAGCGCCTGGCAAAGACTTTAATTGAGGTGAGAATTGAGGAAAATTGAGGGAAACTGGCTGCTAATCAGATTCTACCCTCATGCTAGCAACCACAGCAAAGATTAGAAGGTAAAACGGGAACAGCTACCTCAGGGGAGGGTAGAGAGAAGACAGAGGCAGGCTCTTTCCAAAAGTGCAAAGTGTCAGAGCAAGAGACACCTGGCACACGATGGAAAGTGAGACATTCTGGCCAGACATAGGGAAAACACTTCCACAAGAATGCTGCTTAAATAGCAGAATAGAGCCTCGAAAGCCTGTGGAGTTTCCATCCTTGGAGATATTCCAAAGTGAACCGGCCAACACCTTGCTTAACCCGGTCATGCTTTCAGCTGAGGGGTGACACAGAGAAAGTGAGAGGAGCCCATAGGTTCATTCAAACTCCTCCCTACTTTTTTCCTTTTGCCAGGAGTCGCCTTCCAGAACACAAGTGGGACATCCTTGCTACCCAAAAGACTACCGAGAAACCATCTGGCTGTCTTCCTTGCACACCACTCCCCACATAATGCAGAATGACTTCCACACAGCTCTTGCTGACAGAAGAGTGACCCTGGAGGGCAATGGACATGCCGAATGGTGCCGGGCTGTCATCCGCAAGCTGTTGAACTTCTCCACATGTGGCCAGAGCCAGGAGAGCACCCTCCTCGGTGCCTACGAGCCCGCTGGGAGCGGGCACTTCTTTGTAAGGAAAATGCGCACCCTTCCCTTCCCTCGCTCTCTTTAGAAGCCACTGTTCTGCTCAGGGGCACCTTTGGGCTCCCATTAAGAGGCCTCTTGCCAGCCCTTTGCAGAGCTGTGCACAAGGGGCAAAAGAAGAGCTGCTTGTAGCAGTGTGCAGGGTGAGAGCTCTCCTTGCGGACAGCCCTTGCTGACTCAAGGGAGACCAGAGCAGCTGCCCCGCAGCACTTTCCCCTCTCTTACTCGGTACCATTTCTCCTTCCTGCCTTTCAGGCCTTCTCCGAATTTTACTTTGACTTGAGATTCCTTAACGTGACCAAGGAGCGCTCCCTGCTCACTGTCAGCAAGAGCATCCGGAATTTCTGCACAAGGAGCTGGCAAGATGTATGTTTCCCACAATGGCTCATGGGAGGCTCTGGGGAAGCTGCAAAGGAATAATCAATCCCCCTGGGCAGAGCTGCCCTCATGGCTCCAAAACACCTGCCCAGTCCACACAAAATGTCTTTGCATGAAGGGCCTTACAGAGCCATCCTTCTTCATGCAGCAGTCAGCGCTCAGCAGGCCATTGCACCTGCAAGGCAATTGCCTGCTGCCAGATCATTGCTAGGAGCTCAAATAACTTCCCTTCCTTCTCACACCCGCCCCCAGCTGTCTTCTAGCTACCCTGAGGAAAATCCCTGGCGACTGCGTAGCTATTGCACCAACGCCAACTACGTCCTCACCCTCCTTGAGATTAATGAGACCAGCTGGAACGACATCATCATCCAGAGGAAGGTAAGCAGCAACCTCAGCCCAGCATGGCAATGCCCTCGCAGGCAGGTGTCCAGCAGCACCGTGCCCAGCTAACACGCAGCTGTGCAGCTCAGCCCTGTGGCCAAGGCTCGTGGAGACCTCCTGCTTGGGGACACGCGCTGTGCCTGTGCCAGGCCTGGCACGCAGAGCCCCAGTGCTGCTAGGGGCATCTCTGTGCTAGAGCTGCCCTCACGATGCCCCTCTCTCCTTTGGCAGCCCGGGAGCACGGACGTCGCCTGGAGCCTGGGCTACGCGCTGGAGCTCGCCAACACCATCCCACGGGAGCTGCTGCACTTGGTGCAGAGGCAAAACCCCTCCGTGCGCGCTGCGGCCGTGGCCCTCATGGTGTCCACTCTTGGCGTGGGGCTTGTTGTCGTGCACACCCACTGGCACATGTAGGAGATGGGCTGCATCTCAGAGATGGTAGGAAGGCGTCAAGGCTGGAGGGCTGACTCACACACTGGCCAGCAGGACAGAGAGCCCATCCCTTCATCTTGGGCCCATGACGTGGAGCATATTAACCTTTACAGGACTCAAAAAGCGAAGGCTGGACTCTTTTTGAACTGTGCCCAAAAGGGAGCTTGGCACTACAGGGCATTTTCCAAGGAGCCTCCCTCCCCTTTAACTCTGCTCGCATCAGCCTGTGCGCTCTAGAAATCCCAAGCAGGGCCTTTCTTACAGCTTTGCAGATGCTGATGCCTGTTCCTCCTGTGGCCTTCATGCCATCTGATTAGCAGCCTGTTTCTCTCAATTTTCCTCAATTCTCACCTCAATTAAACTCTTTGCAAGGCGCTTCAGCAAGGCGCTTCAGCACCTCATTCTGTCCATAGCAGAGGTGGTGCTGGGTGTAAACGTTGTCCTTGTACCAGTTAAATGTGAGCTTAGAGACTTCCTTGGATGGCAAAACTGAACTGTTTGGCATTAAACTCAGGAGATCCACAGCGCCAGAAGTGTTGGCCGTTTCTGCAGGGACCCGTGTGTCTTCTTTGGAGGAGTCCTGCCAAGCTGAGACACCACGAGGTTAAAAGACCTGCTGTGGAGATGGCCACAGATTTGGGGAGATTTGCCATCTGTGAATGCTGTCCTGCCTTTGCCTTTTTTTTTGCTCATCTGCTAGCTGTCCTGCCAATCATCCATCTGGCCATTTGTCAGCTGCACGTTCACCTTCTACCAGCGATGAGCTGACCCCTACCATTTCTTCAGATATTTTTCCCTGGTTTTTAGCTGTTCTATTAGTTCTATTAACTATGATAGAAATAAATATTCTGAAAGGCACCCAAGAGGGAAATTCTTCTTCTTTTGCTCCTGAATCAAAAGGATTTTAATGTTGTTGGTCCCAGGTAAGGGGTGGTGCCAATGATGGGAGCTGAGGCCAGGTGCCAGAACAAGGGCCTTGGCCGTGGGCAGCTGCTCTGCAAAATGCAGCTTAGTCCCCAGTGTGTGGTGTGACCTGGCTCCCCACTGGCCTCTGCTCAGGTCGCATGTGGCTGCAGCCCTGCCCCGGGGACACTAAATGGCCTGTCCTGGCCTCAGGGCATGGAGCTGAAAACACAGACTAGGAGCACCCCATGTACTGGTCCTTGTGCACACTTAGGTGTCACTGGGACCCCAGCACAGGCCACACTGGGACTGCTGTGGGTGCGACTCTACATGGAATGTGACAGGTCACGCTGAGTGCACAAGCCACAGATTCTGCCTCCCCACCAGTCACAGAGCCATGTGGGGGGCCCCAGGCAGGGAGAGAGCTGGGGCAGTAAGGCCTGGGTGCCATGGGGGTTTGCAGGGAAGCAAGTTGGGAGGATCTGCTGGGATGGCTGCTGTCTGCTGAAGGGCACGAGGCAGTGGAGCAGTAGAGGAGGGAGGACGGGGGATGCGAGGGCTGAGATGCTCCGGCAGCCCAGGCCCTGCTTCCTGCAAGGCAGGCACAAGCCGGGCAGAGGGGTCACTGTGGCCGGCCTTGCACAGGCCGCCCCTCAACCAGGCCAAGGGAACCTGTCTCAGCCTGCAGCGCTGGCTCCTTGGCACTCAGTAAACGGCAGCCTTCACAAGGCAGCTAGCACCACTCCCTACAGAGCGGTGCCGTTACCTGCACGTGCTTTTTAGGTGCTGCCATTTGCAGGCTAAGAGGTGCCCTGGGAACCCAGGAGCACCCGAGCTTGGCAGCCTTAACTGCAGCCAACATTTTGCCACAACGCTTCCCTGCTTAAACAGAGACAAGAAACAGCTTCTGCAGAGCTGGCACACAAATGTTAGGCCCTTCCCTAACCCAGGCGACAGCCTGGCAGTGCAGCCTGGCAATAACCCCATGGCTCACACACACCGGGCTCTAGTCCCTGCCTCCTCCAGCACACGTGGACCTGTGCTCTGTTCCTACCACACTGCAGATGAGTTCTCTCCCACTTTACTGCAGGACATGCCAGGCCTCTCCAAAGCCTCAGGAGCCCCCAGGCCTTCCCTCGTGTGTGTGGGAAAAAAGTGCCTGTTCTAACAGATCCTGCCAGGATCCTCACTCACCCCTGTGTCCCTGTGCTACACGCTCCGTACGGCTGCCTCACCTGTGCCAGGGCTGAGCATGATCACAGGGGTGTCAGCAACACCCCAGAACTTCATTCCTCCTTTCTTCACCCAAAGAGGGGCCCGGACATCTCCTGCAAAACAAACACGACGCCTAGCAGCATGCAGGACCACTGCTTTCAGAAACCACCCAGCACAGACCCCGCAGAGGGCACAGCCTAGGCCAGCCCAAAGCGGGGTCACCCACAAGGCTCTGTCAGTATGGATGTGCCTGACTTAACAGGACCCCCACCTCAAGGTGCTCGTGGTGCTACAGCACACTGGGTGAGTGTGAAAGGCCCTTCAGCTGGCCCAGACACCCCTGTGTCACTCTGCAAAGTGCTCTAACAAAACCCAGAGCAAGGCAAAAGCACCACAGCACAGGGGTGCTGGGACAGCAGCCCCCTCCTCACACACACACCATGGACCATCAAAGACAGTGGCAGAAGGAAGCAGAGATCTCAACCTGCCTCTCATCTAAAGGACACACAGAGGACTCAAGAGACCCGTCCGGGTACTCCAAGAAGACCCACTCATGTCACACAGAGCAATCCCCTGCCCTCCTGCAGCACAGACACCCTGGCAGCTTATTGCACTTGCTAGGGGACCCAGCTCAGGGGCTCGGTCATCAGAGCAGCACACACAGTCCTAGGGAGATAGGACAGAAAGGGCCAGCTCAGCACCTGACAAAGCGGAGCAAAAGCAAATCACCAACATGCAGCACGGCAGCACCCCATCGCTCAAAACAAACCCAACGTACACACACAGGCACCCCATCTCACCCGCTTGGGCTCCTTGTGCTCACGCAGTGCCTCCTCTCCGCCAAATCCAACAAAATCTAGAAACACAAAACACGAGAGAAGAGCACAACTTGAGGAGATGGCAAAAAATTCATCCCAACTGCAGTAATACCCCAATACAACACCTTGACCTCTTCTGCTAGCGCATCCAGAACAGCGGCCTATGTGCTGCAAGCTCTAGAGCTGCCGTAGGGCCTGTAAGAGGAGAAGGGAGGTGGGCAACAGAGACAGCACCAGGGACACAATGCCCCTACCCTAGGCTCTGCTTGCTCTCACAGGCAAGACCCTCACCTTGCCGCGCTCCTCCAGAACCCCAGCAACCCCCTCTCCACATTACTCAACACCTGCATGCACAAAGCAAAAACTCATCAAAAAAGCCCACAGACCACAACACTTTACCCCCAACAACTCCCTCGCTCATCTTCTTCTTAGGAAAGGACCCTTTCTCATGCCTTCTCTTTTGGGACCGTCAGGACACGGACCCCTGCATTTGAAAAGCAAAGCAAAACCTACCTGCCCCACCAACCCACCCCGTCCCCCAAAAATTAATAAATCAAGTGCATTATGCACAGACATGCTCAACAATCACCAGGCCATCACTGCCACACTCCGTAACCTACTGCACACAACTCCAACAGTCAGGGAGCTCCAGCCCCAAACAGACAGGCACGCACACAAACAACATCAGGCAAACAGAGGAAAGCTCTACGCAGCAAGAACTTATACCACATGGAAAATACTGAGGACTACAAAGTCCTGTGACATATGAACTGTGCAGACCTGATGGTCGGCACGAGACCTGAAGAGACTCAAATACCGGCACCTGTGCCAGAAAGGGGACAGCCAAGCCAGAGAAAGACATGCAAAGAGAGTCCTTAAGGGGGATATAATACTATGATGCAATACAGGAAAGACAACCCTGGAGGGATGTTGAGAATGTGCAAAACAAGACGGGCCTCCGAAGAGAAAAGAGAGACTGATGAAGCCTCCACAGCAGTGGCGAAGACGATGGACCACAAAAACTCACAAGACAGTCAGAGGGACTGAACTGCCCTTAGCTGCCTTCGCAGCACACGCTGGGATCCTCTTCACAGTGATGATTACTCAGGCCCGGCAGAAAGACAAAGGATGCCTAGAGCGCTAGTGCTGCACCGGGTGGGAGGCATTCTGGAACATAAAGGACAAGGTCAACCTCAAGACCTGAACTACAGAGTGCACCTACCACACACACCACAGAGATACAGGCTGGAGCTGCCTGCCTTAGCGCACCCGCACTTCCTCTTCTGAAACACCCAAAACCCTGCCTCACACACCACCGACCTGGGAGAGGCATCCGCACTCGAGGGTATGTACTAGCACACACACCATACACACACACACGACACCCCAACACCTTCCATCCCTCTGCATAGCTTTTCCAGTGCTCGGGGTCACAACAGGACGTCACCTGGCAGACACATCCTCTTCACTCTTCTTTCGGACACTCCATTCGCCTTCACCACCTGACAATCCAGAGCTCAAGCCATCATCCCCATGATGGACAACTCCCACCTCAGCCGGGAAAATAACCCTCCTCCAGAGTACAGCTGTTGCTCTGCTCACCTGCACCAGGACAGACTGACTCTCTGGTGCCAGGGCTCTGGTGACCCCAAGAACAAACAAAATTACTAAGCGATCTGCCCAAACAACTCATGCCTTCCTGCCCTGCCCTCAAATAAATTAGTCAGTGAAGTAGATTACACTTAGGCTGACCTGAACAGCTCTGCAGTCAGTCTGCCCCAAGCTTGGAGAGCTGCAGAAGGTGATTGTGACTCAAGTGCTGGACCCGAAACTTGGCCTTGTTGAACCTCATATGGTTGGACTCATCCCATTCATCCAGCCTGTCCAGACCCCTCCGTACAGCCTTCCTACCCTCAAGCAGATCTATTCTTCTACCCAGCTTGGTGTCGTCTGCAAATTACACTTAGTGTCATTTAGCTCTAGCTGTGAGGATGCCTGGGACTTTAGATCCAGCATCTATATGAGAGTTACTTTGCTGTCTTGAAGCACTTTTGTGCTTTGACACTGTGTTGGAGGACAATGATGGTTGCAAGAAACATCTCCCAGCAGTCACGGACTATCCCTCCAAACTCTGTGACCCATCGCTGCTGCTGCTCGCTCTGACCCATCACAAAGTTGCTCTGTCTCTCTGCTGGACTTAGAGCTTGTGTCCTCCAGAGATGGGACGGGCCGAGAGGTTCTAGGCAGGGGGATGGTGTCTGAGGGCACAGGCAGGGGCAGTCTCCCCACTCGACACGACACCAGCAGTGAAGCTGAGAACGCGACGATGGCCGAGTCCCTGGGCACTGCTCTGGGGCAGGGCAGGACCGTGTCCATGGGGATTATGGTCCCAGCCCTGTGGGATCCTCTGATGCTGAGAAAACAAGCGTTTGGCTTCCTTTTCTTGACAGCCTTGAGCACTGGGAGGACATTTCCCCTATGTGATGGGGATTGTCCCTTCACAGGGAATCTGCTTCAGCCAGGCTGTGACAGAAAGGGGTCTGGTCCAGGAGGAGGACAGGGCTGACAGCGAGGGATTTAGTTGCCTGTGTGTGGTGTGACTTGGCTCCCCACAGCTCCTATGTGGCTCCAGCTCTGGCCTGGGGACACTAAATGGCCTGTCCTGGCCTCACGATGTGGGGCTGAAAAGGCCCACGAGCAGCTCAGAGACGAGCTCTGGCTGCAGCAAGGAGTTGGAGGCACTGGGGGCTGCTGCCTCTGCTCAGGGCTCCTGGCACCCTCCTTGCACGGCCATCCCTCCTTTTCCAGCACCAGCCTGCTTCTCATTGGAATCAGTGGATACGGCAAAGCTGCCTGTTTAAGAGCTAACACATTCCTAAGGGCAATATGGAGAGTGGCGATTGGTGTCGGCACGACAAAGTGCAACTGCTCAATGCCCTCGTGAGGGAACCTAGAAAAGCACAAAATTCCAGAACTTTCACAGAGTTTCTGTTGACAGTCTGGTATCCAAGAGCGACCGAGCGGACGAAGAGGACCAGTGAGCTGGTGTTCCCCGTCTTTGCTGTTGCTCGCAAGTGATCCTGGCATCATCCCTGGCTGCCCGTGTCTGTGTGCTGGGCAGCGCGCAGGACTGAGAGTGCGAGCAGGTGAGAGGAGCCCATTGAACTCGAGATACCCGCAGCTTCCTTAGGAGAGGGCCAACCTGGAGGCAGCTTTGGGGAACGGCCTCCTTGCAGCTTTAACTCATCAACACTCTTCCCAGCGTTTCACATCCAAACATTTCTCCTCTTTCTGGGTTGACGTTTGCAGGCTCCTCTACCACGATGGTCCTTCAAAAGAAGTGCTTCCTCCGGGCTCTTCTGGGGGCAGTGGTATTGGAGTTACTGGTTGCCCTCGTGTACCTCGTGACGCAGCACAGAGCACCCATGTACAAGGTGAGCACCACTGCAGAGAATAGACATGTGGCACAGACGCTCTGACACAAGAGCCCATGTTAGGGCTTTGGAGTGAGTGGGCCTCAGTAGGACGTGCCTTGCAGGCCATAGGCATGGGTCTTCTCTAGCCATGCCAAAATGCAGACAGGAGAAAGAAGGCAGAGGCACTGAAAGAGCCTCTGAGCACACAAGCTGAAAGAGGCTCAGTGAGATCTCTGAGGGGGATGGAGGCTTTCTCAGGGACATGCAAACCATCTGGAGTCTCACGGAGCAGAGTCGCTGCTATTCTAAACCCCGCGGAAAGTGCTGGTGTGAGGTGACATCACTGCATAGGCCTCAGCAGAGAGAATCAGAGGGTGTCTCAGCTGGCAGGAGAAATGCCCATACTGAGGCCACACTTTGAAGGGCCCTGTCCTGTCACTGCTCTGCTTGGCCATGCTGTAGCCTGCCATAGCTTCGGGAGGATCTATTCATTAAGAGCATTAAGGGCTGCTCTTTGGGCACCCTCCTGAAGGTCTGGGTCGTTGCCCCTCAGGAACGATGTCAGAGAAGAAATTCTTGGAATAGCCTAAAGAGCAATCTCCCTGCAAGAAAGCAAGGATGAGGGTGTTGCAGCTAGAAGATAAGGGCACACCTCCATGCCATGTGGACACGGAGAAGAAAGCCCCATGCCACCTAACACTGACAAGGACTGCAAAAGCCAAACACAGCCCTCACCCCCGCTAAGAAAGAAAAAACAAAAAACAACCACCACTGCCATAAACTGGGAGGAGAATTAGGCTTGCAGCTAGTACTTAGGGCTGACATGCTCCTTTTCCTGTCCTGTCTCCTCTTGGCAGGACTCCTCCAAAGAAGACACATGGGTCCCTGCGGAAACGGCCAACACTTCTGGAGCTGTGGATCTCCTGAGTTTGATGCCAAGCAGTTCTCTTTTGCCCTCCAATGAAGTCTCTAAGCTCACATTTAACTGGTACAAGGACAACCTTTACACCCAGAGACACCTCTGCTATGGACAGAATGAGGTGCTGAAGCGCCTGGCAAAGACTTTAATTGAGGTGAGAACTGAGGAAAATTGAGGGAAACTGGCTGCTAATCAGATTCTACCCTCATGCTAGCAATCACAGCAAAGATTAGAAGGTGAAACCGGTACAGCTACTTCAGGGGAGTGTAGAGAGAAGACAGAGGCAGGCTCTTTCCAAAAGTGCAAAGTGTCAGAGCAAGAGACACCTGGCACACGATGGAAAGTGAGACATTCTGGCCAGACACAGGGAAAACACTTCCACAAGAATGCTGCTTAAATAGCAGAATAGAGCCTTAAAAGCCTGTGGAGTCTCCATCCTTGGAGATATTGCAAAGTGAACCGGCCAACACCTTGCTTAACCCGGTCATGCTTTCAGCTGAGGGGTGACACAGAGAAAGCGAGAGCAGCTCATAGGTTCATTCAAACTCCTCCCTACTTTTTTCCTTTTGCCAGGAGTCGCCTTCCAGAACACAAGTGGGACATCCTTGCTACCCAAAAGACTACCGAGAAACCATCTGGCTGTCTTCCTTGCACACCACTCCCCACATAATGCAGAATGACTTCCACACAGCTCTTGCTGACAGAAGAGTGACCCTGGAGGGCAATGGACATGCCGAATGGTGCCGGGCTGTCATCCGCAAGCTGTTGAACTTCTCGACATGTGGCCAGAGCCAGGAGAGCACCCTCCTCGGTGCCTACGAGCCCGCTGGGAGCGGGCACTTCTTTGTAAGGAAAATGCGCACCCTTCCCTTCCCTCGCTCTCTTTAGAAGCCACTGTTCTGCTCAGGGGCACCTTTGGGGTCCCATTAAGAGGCCTCTTGCCAGCCCTTTGCAGAGCTGTGCACAAGGGGCAAAAGAAGAGCTGCTTGTAGCAGTGTGCAGGGTGAGAGCTCTCCTTGCGGACAGCCCTTGCTGACCAAAGGGAGACCAGAGCAGCTGTCCCGCAGCACTTTCCCCTCTCTTACTCGGTACCATTTCTCCTTCCTGCCTTTCAGGCCTTCTCCCAGTTTTACTTTGACTTGAGATTCCTTAACGTGACCAAGGAGCTCTCCCTCCTCACTGTCAGCAAGAGCATCCGGAATTTCTGCACAAGGAGCTGGCAAGATGTATGTTTCCCACAATGGCTCATGGGAGGCTCTGGGGAAGCTGCAAAGGAATAATCAATCCCCCTGGGCAGAGCTGCCCTCATGGCTCCAAAACACCTGCCCAGTCCACACAAAATGTCTTTGCATGAAGGGCCTTACAGAGCCATCCTTCTTCATGCAGCAGTCAGCGCTCAGCAGGCCATTGCACCTGCAAGGCAATTGCCTGCTGCCAGATCATTGCTAGGAGCTCAGATAACTTCCCTTCCTTCTCACACCCGCCCCCAGCTGTCTTCTAGCTACCCTGAGGAAAATCCCTGGCGACTGCGTAGCTATTGCACCAACGCCAACTACGTCCTCACCCTCCTTGAGATTAATGAGACCAGCTGGAACGACATCATCATCCAGAGGAAGGTAAGCAGCAACCTCAGCCCAGCATGGCAATGCCCTCGCAGGCAGGTGTCCAGCAGCACCGTGCCCAGCTAACACGCAGCTGTGCAGCTCAGCCCTGTGGCCAAGGCTCGTGGAGACCTCCTGCTTGGGGACACGCGCTGTGCCTGTGCCAGGCCTGGCACGCAGAGCCCCAGTGCTGCTAGGGGCATCTCTGTGCTAGAGCTGCCCTCACGATGCCCCTCTCTCCTTTGGCAGCCCGGGAGCACGGACGTCGCCTGGAGCCTGGGCTACGCGCTGGAGCTCGCCAACACCATCCCACGGGAGCTGCTGCACTTGGTGCAGAGGCAAAACCCCTCCGTGCGCGCTGCAGCCGTGGCCCTCATGGTGTCCACTCTTGGCGTGGGGCTTGTTGTCGTGCACACCCACTGGCACATGTAGGAGATGGGCTGCATCTCAGAGATGGTAGGAAGGCGTCAAGGCTGGAGGGCTGACTCACACACTGGCCAGCAGGACAGAGAGCCCATCCCTTCATCTTGGGCCCATGACGTGGAGCATATTAACCTTTACAGCACTCAAAAAGCGAAGGCTGGACTCTTTTTGAACTGTGCCCAAAAGGGAGCTTGGCACTACAGGGCATTTTCCAAGGAGCCTCCCTCCCCTTTAACTCTGCTCGCATCAGCCTGTGCGCTCTAGAAATCCCAAGCAGGGCCTTTCTTACAGCTTTGCAGATGCTGATGCCTGTTCCTCCTGTGGCCTTCATGCCATCTGATTAGCAGCCTGTTTCTCTCAATTTTCCTCAATTCTCACCTCAATTAAACTCTTTGCAAGGCGCTTCAGCACCTCATTCTGTCCATAGCAGAGGTGAATCTGGGTGTAAACGTTGTCCTTGTACCAGTTAAATGTGAGCTTAGAGACTTCCTTGGATGGCAAAACTGGACTGTTTGGCATTAAACTCAGGAGATCCACAGCGCCAGAAGTGTTGGCCGTTTCTGCAGGGACCCGTGTGTCTTCTTTGGAGGAGTCCTGCCAAGCTGAGACACCACGAGGTTAAAAGACCTGCTGTGGAGATGGCCACAGATTTGGGGACATTTGCCATCTGTGAATGCTGTCCTGCCTTTGCCTTTGTTTTTGCTCATCTGCTAGCTGTCCTGCCAATCATCCATCTGGCCATTTGTCAGCTGCACGTTCACCTTCTACCAGCGATGAGCTGACCCCTACCATTTCTTCAGATATTTTTCCCTGGTTTTTAGCTGTTCTATTAGTTCTATTAGCTATGATAGAAATAAATATTCTGAAAGGCACCCAAGAGGGAAATTCTTCTTCTTTTGCTCCTGAATCAAAAGGATTTTAATGTTGTTGGTCCCAGGTAAGGGGTGGTGCCAATGATGGGAGCTGAGGCCAGGTGCCAGAACAAGGGCCTTGGCCGTGGGGAGCTGCTCTGCAAAATGCAGCTTAGTCCCCAGTGTGTGGTGTGACCTGGCTCCCCACTGGCCTCTGCTCAGGTCGCATGTGGCTGCAGCCCTGCCCCGGGGACACTAAATGGCCTGTCCTGGCCTCAGGGCATGGAGCTGAAAACACAGCCTAGGAGCACCCCATGTACTGGTCCTTGTGCACACTTAGGTGTCACTGGGACCCCAGCACAGGCCACACTGGGACTGCTGTGGGTGCGACTCTACATGGAATGTGACAGGTCACGCTGAGTGCACAAGCCACAGATTCTGCCTCCCCACCAGTCACAGAGCCATGTGGGGGGCCCCAGGCAGGGAGAGAGCTGGGGCAGTAAGGCCTGGGTGCCATGGGGATTTGCAGGGAAGCAAGTTGGGAGGATCTGCTGGGATGGCTGCTGTCTGCTGAAGGGCACGAGGCAGTGGAGCAGTAGAGGAGGGAGGACGGGGGATGCGAGGGCTGAGATGCTCCGGCAGCCCAGGCCCTGCTTCCTGCAAGGCAGGCACAAGCCGGGCAGAGGGGTCACTGTGGCCGGTCTTGCACAGGCCGCCCCTCAACCAGGCCAAGGGAACCTGTCTCAGCCTGCAGCGCTGGCTCCTTGGCACTCAGTAAATGGCAGCCTTCACAAGGCAGCTAGCACCACTCCCTACAGAGCGGTGCCGTTACCTGCACGTGCTTTTTAGGTGCTGCCATTTGCAGGCTAAGAGGTGCCCTGGGAACCCAGGAGCACCCGAGCTTGGCAGCCTTAACTGCAGCCAACATTTTGCCACAACACTTCCCTGCTTAAACAGAGACAAGAAACAGCTTCTGCAGAGCTGGCACACAAATGTTAGGCCCTACCCTAACCCAGGCGACAGCCTGGCAGTGCAGCCTGGCAATAACCCCATGGCTCACACACACCGGGCTCTAGTCCCTGCCTCCTCCAGCACACGTGGACCTGTGCTCTGTTCCTGCCACACTGCAGATGAGTTCTCTCCCACTTTACTGCAGGACATGCCAGGCCTCTCCAAAGCCTCAGGAGCCCCCAGGCCTTCCCTCGTGTGTGTGGGAAAAAAGTGCCTGTTCTAACAGATCCTGCCAGGATCCTCACTCACCCTTGTGTCCCTGTGCTACACGCTCCGTACGGCTGCCTCACCTGTGCCAGGGCTGAGCATGATCACAGGGGTGTCAGCAACACCCCAGAACTTCATTCCTCCTTTCTTCACCCAAAGAGGGGCCCGGACATCTCCTGCAAAACAAACACGACGCCTAGCAGCATGCAGGACCACTGCTTTCAGAAACCACCCAGCACAGACCCTGCAGAGGGCACAGCCTAGGCCAGCCCAAAGCGGGGCCACCCACAAGGCTCTGTCAGTATGGATGTGCCTGACTTAACAGGAACCCCCACCTCAAGGTGCTTGTGGTGCTACAGCACACTGGGTGAGTGTGAAAGGCCCTTCAGCTGGCCCAGACACCCCTGTGTCACTCTGCAAAGTGCTCTAAGGAAACCCAGAGCAAGGCAAAAGCGCCACAGCACAGGGGTGCTGGGACAGCAGCCCCCTCCTCACACACACACCATGGACCATCAAAGACAGTGGCAGAAGGAAGCAGAGATCTCAACCTGCCTCTCATCTAAAGGACACACAGAGGACTCAAGAGACCCGTCCGGGTACTCCAAGAAGACCCACTCATGTCACACAGAGCAATCCCCTGCCCTCCTGCAGCACAGACACCCTGGCAGCTTATTGCACTTGCTAGGGGACCCAGCTCAGGGGCTCGGTCATCAGAGCAGCACACACAGTCCTAGGGAGACAGGACAGGAGGTGGTAAACTCTAGCCCTAACCCTTAACCCTAAACCTTCTTCTTAAGGAGGTAGTGCATGCTGAGGGGGAGGGAGGAGGGTAGGGGAGAGGTAGGCACGGATGAGGACAGGGAAGGGATAGAGCAGGGAATGGCGGGGAAAGAGGGGAGGTGACGGGGAGGATGGAGAGAGGAGGGGTGGGAGAGCACAAGGTAGGTATGTGCTGTGTACATGTAAGGGCTGAAATAGCGTAGTGCGGGAGGTGTACCAGGGTGGGTGTCCTTGGTGTATGCGGTTACACAGAAGATGCTCTATGTTCCAGAAAGGAAAAAAAAAAAACAACAAGAACCACACACACACACTGCACCCCAACACCTTCCATCCCTCTGCATAGCTTTTCCATTGCTCGGGGTCACAACAGGACGTTACTTGGCAGACACATGCACTGGGTTCTAGGCAGGGGGATGGTGTCTGAGGGCACAGGCAGGGGCAGTCTCCCCACTCGACACGACACCAGCAGTGAAGCTGAGAACGCGACGATGGCCGAGTCCCTGGGCACTGGGAAATCCCAAGCAGGGCCTTTCTTACAGCTTTGCAGATGCTGATGCCTCTTCCTCTTGTGGCCTTCATGCCACACGCTGGAGCTGGGGCCTCTGCAAAGGCAGCCTGGACGTGGAAGAGCTACCCAAGTGCTGGGCTCTTAGTGCACAGCAATAGGCACCTGCTGACAGGCTGCTTGGGGCAGCGCTGCCTCTAAGGCCAGTCAGGAAGCTCCCTGACAAATCTTTCCACCTGGAGGCGTGCCAGGCTCTGGGCTACCCGAGCTCACTCTCCTTGGGGTGTATCACCAAAGCCATCAGCAGCTCATGGCTTGGAAGAGAAAACTCAAGGGGAGTATCCAAAATCAGAAATATGGCCTAGGCTGCCTATGTCATCTTCCTTTTCTTGTGGGATAATGGGATTTATGGTCCTGAACACGGCAGGACCACCAGCACAAGATATGTGCGCCCTGGATGCCAAGCTGAGACTTCACGAGGCTAAAAGACCTGCTGTGGAGATGGCCACAGATTTGGGGAGATTTGCCATCTGTGAATGCTGTCCTGCCTTTGCCTTTGTTTTTGCTCATCTACTAGCTGTCCTGCCAATCATCCATCTGGCCATTTGTCAGCCACACACTCACCTTCTACCAATGACGAGGTGACCCTTACCGTTTCTTCAGATTTTTTTCCCTGTTTTTCAGGTATTCTGTTAGTTCTAATTAATATGATAGATATAAATGTTCTAAATGGCATTAAAGAGAGAAATTCTTGTCCTTTTGCTCCTAAATCAAATGGATTTTAATGTTGCTGGTCCCAGGTAAGGGGTGGTGCCAATGATGGGAGCTGAGGCCAGGTGCCAGAACAAGGGCCTTGGCCGTGGGGAGGTGCTCTGCAAAATGCAGCTTAGTCCCCAGTGTGTGGTGTGACCTGGCTCCCCACTGGCCTCTGCTCAGGTTGCATGTGGCTGCAGCCCTGCCCCGGGGACACTAAATGGCCTGTCCTGGCCTCAGGGCATGGAGCTGAAAACACAGCCTAGGAGCACCCCATGTACTGGTCCTTGTGCACACTTAGGTGTCACTGGGACCCCAGCACAGGCCACACTGGGACTGCTGTGGGTGCGACTCTACATGGAATGTGACAGGTCACGCTGAGTGCACAAGCCACAGATTCTGCCTCCCCACCAGTCACAGAGCCATGTGGGGGGCCCCAGGCAGGGAGAGAGCTGGGGCAGTAAGGCCTGGGTGCCATGGGGATTTGCAGGGAAGCAAGTTGGGAGGATCTGCTGGGATGGCTGCTGTCTGCTGAAGGGCACGAGGCAGTGGAGCAGTAGAGGAGGGAGGACGGGGGATGCGAGGGCTGAGATGCTCCGGCAGCCCAGGCCCTGCTTCCTGCAAGGCAGGCACAAGCCGGGCAGAGGGGTCACTGTGGCCGGTCTTGCACAGGCCGCCCCTCAACCAGGCCAAGGGAACCTGTCTCAGCCTGCAGCGCTGGCTCCTTGGCACTCAGTAAACGGCAGCCTTCACAAGGCAGCTAGCACCACTCCCTACAGAGCGGTGCCGTTACCTGCACGTGCTTTTTAGGTGCTGCCATTTGCAGGCTAAGAGGTGCCCTGGGAACCCAGGAGCACCCGAGCTTGGCAGCCTTAACTGCAGCCAACATTTTGCCACAACGCTTCCCTGCTTAAACAGAGACAAGAAACAGCTTCTGCAGAGCTGGCACACAAATGTTAGGCCCTACCCTAACCCAGGCGACAGCCTGGCAGTGCAGCCTGGCAATAACCCCATGGCTCACACACACCGGGCTCTAGTCCCTGCCTCCTCCAGCACGCGTGGACCTGTGCTCTGTTCCTGCCACACTGCAGATGAGTTCTCTCCCACTTTACTGCAGGACATGCCAGGCCTCTCCAAAGCCTCAGGAGCCCCCAGGCCTTCCCTCGTGTGTGTGGGAAAAAAGTGCCTGTTCTAACAGATCCTGCCAGGATCCTCACTCACCCCTGTGTCCCTGTGCTACACGCTCCGTACGGCTGCCTCACCTGTGCCAGGGCTGAGCATGATCACAGGGGTGTCAGCAACACCCCAGAACTTCATTCCTCCTTTCTTCACCCAAAGAGGGGCCCGGACATCTCCTGCAAAACAAACACGACGCCTAGCAGCATGCAGGACCACTGCTTTCAGAAACCACCCAGCACAGACCCCGCAGAGGGCACAGCCTAGGCCAGCCCAAAGCGGGGCCACCCACAAGGCTCTGCCAGTATGGATGTGCCTGACTTAACAGGAACCCCCACCTCAAGGTGCTTGTGGTGCTACAGCACACTGGGTGAGTGTGAAAGGCCCTTCAGCTGGCCCAGACACCCCTGTGTCACTCTGCAAAGTGCTCTAACGAAACCCAGAGCAAGGCAAAAGCGCCACAGCACAGGGGTGCTGGGACAGCAGCTCCCTCCTCACACACACACCATGGACCATCAAAGACAGTGGCAGAAGGAAGCAGAGATCTCAACCTGCCTCTCATCTAAAGGACACACAGAGGACTCAAGAGACCCGTCCGGGTACTCCAAGAAGACCCACTCATGTCACACAGAGCAATCCCCTGCCCTCCTGCAGCACAGACACCCTGGCAGCTTATTGCGCTTGATAGGGGACCCAGCTCAGGGGCTCGGTCATCAGAGCAGCACACACAGTCCTAGGGAGATAGGACAGGAGGTGGTAAACTCTAGCCCTAACCCTTAACCCTAAACCTTCTTCTTAAGGAGGTAGTGCATGCTGAGGGGGAGGGAGGCGGGTAGGGGAGAGGTAGACACGGATGAGGACAGGGAAGGGATAGAGCAGGGAATGGCGGGGAAAGAGGGGAGGTGACGGGGAGGATGGAGAGAGGAGGGGTGGGAGAGCACAAGGTAGGTATGTGCTGTGTACATGTAAGGGCTGAAATAGCGTAGTGCGGGAGGTGTACCAGGGTGGGTGTCCTTGGTGTATGCGGTTACACAGAAGATGCTCTATGTTCCAGAAAGGAAAAAAAAAAAACAACAAGAACCACACACACACACTGCACCCCAACACCTTCCATCCCTCTGCATAGCTTTTCCATTGCTCGGGGTCACAACAGGACGTTACTTGGCAGACACATGCACTGGGTTCTAGGCAGGGGGATGGTGTCTGAGGGCACAGGCAGGGGCAGTCTCCCCACTCGACACGACACCAGCAGTGAAGCTGAGAACGCGACGATGGCCGAGTCCCTGGGCACTGGGAAATCCCAAGCAGGGCCTTTCTTACAGCTTTGCAGATGCTGATGCCTCTTCCTCTTGTGGCCTTCATGCCACACGCTGGAGCTGGGGCCTCTGCAAAGGCAGCCTGGACGTGGAAGAGCTACCCAAGTGCTGGGCTCTTAGTGCACAGCAATAGGCACCTGCTGACAGGCTGCTTGGGGCAGCGCTGCCTCTAAGGCCAGTCAGGAAGCTCCCTGACAAATCTTTCCACCTGGAGGCGTGCCAGGCTCTGGGCTACCCGAGCTCACTCTCCTTGGGGTGTATCACCAAAGCCATCAGCAGCTCATGGCTTGGAAGAGAAAACTCAAGGGGAGTATCCAAAATCAGAAATATGGCCTAGGCTGCCTATGTCATCTTCCTTTTCTTGTGGGATAATGGGATTTATGGTCCTGAACACGGCAGGACCACCAGCACAAGATATGTGCGCCCTGGATGCCAAGCTGAGACTTCACGAGGCTAAAAGACCTGCTGTGGAGATGGCCACAGATTTGGGGAGATTTGCCATCTGTGAATGCTGTCCTGCCTTTGCCTTTGTTTTTGCTCATCTACTAGCTGTCCTGCCAATCATCCATCTGGCCATTTGTCAGCCACACACTCACCTTCTACCAATGACGAGGTGACCCTTACCGTTTCTTCAGATTTTTTTCCCTGTTTTTCAGGTATTCTGTTAGTTCTAATTAATATGATAGATATAAATGTTCTAAATGGCATTAAAGAGAGAAATTCTTGTCCTTTTGCTCCTAAATCAAATGGATTTTAATGTTGCTGGTCCCAGGTAAGGGGTGGTGCCAATGATGGGAGCTGAGGCCAGGTGCCAGAACAAGGGCCTTGGCCGTGGGGAGGTGCTCTGCAAAATGCAGCTTAGTCCCCAGTGTGTGGTGTGACCTGGCTCCCCACTGGCCTCTGCTCAGGTCGCATGTGGCTGCAGCCCTGCCCCGGGGACACTAAATGGCCTGTCCTGGCCTCAGGGCATGGAGCTGAAAACACAGCCTAGGAGCACCCCATGTACTGGTCCTTGTGCACACTTAGGTGTCACTGGGACCCCAGCACAGGCCACACTGGGACTGCTGTGGGTGCGACTCTACATGGAATGTGACAGGTCACGCTGAGTGCACAAGCCACAGATTCTGCCTCCCCACCAGTCACAGAGCCATGTGGGGGGCCCCAGGCAGGGAGAGAGCTGGGGCAGTAAGGCCTGGGTGCCATGGGGATTTGCAGGGAAGCAAGTTGGGAGGATCTGCTGGGATGGCTGCTGTCTGCTGAAGGGCACGAGGCAGTGGAGCAGTAGAGGAGGGAGGACGGGGGATGCGAGGGCTGAGATGCTCCGGCAGCCCAGGCCCTGCTTCCTGCAAGGCAGGCACAAGCCGGGCAGAGGGGTCACTGTGGCCGGTCTTGCACAGGCCGCCCCTCAACCAGGCCAAGGGAACCTGTCTCAGCCTGCAGCGCTGGCTCCTTGGCACTCAGTAAACGGCAGCCTTCACAAGGCAGCTAGCACCACTCCCTACAGAGCGGTGCCGTTACCTGCACGTGCTTTTTAGGTGCTGCCATTTGCAGGCTAAGAGGTGCCCTGGGAACCCAGGAGCACCCGAGCTTGGCAGCCTTAACTGCAGCCAACATTTTGCCACAACGCTTCCCTGCTTAAACAGAGACAAGAAACAGCTTCTGCAGAGCTGGCACACAAATGTTAGGCCCTACCCTAACCCAGGCGACAGCCTGGCAGTGCAGCCTGGCAATAACCCCATGGCTCACACACACCGGGCTCTAGTCCCTGCCTCCTCCAGCACGCGTGGACCTGTGCTCTGTTCCTGCCACACTGCAGATGAGTTCTCTCCCACTTTACTGCAGGACATGCCAGGCCTCTCCAAAGCCTCAGGAGCCCCCAGGCCTTCCCTCGTGTGTGTGGGAAAAAAGTGCCTGTTCTAACAGATCCTGCCAGGATCCTCACTCACCCCTGTGTCCCTGTGCTACACGCTCCGTACGGCTGCCTCACCTGTGCCAGGGCTGAGCATGATCACAGGGGTGTCAGCAACACCCCAGAACTTCATTCCTCCTTTCTTCACCCAAAGAGGGGCCCGGACATCTCCTGCAAAACAAACACGACGCCTAGCAGCATGCAGGACCACTGCTTTCAGAAACCACCCAGCACAGACCCCGCAGAGGGCACAGCCTAGGCCAGCCCAAAGCGGGGCCACCCACAAGGCTCTGCCAGTATGGATGTGCCTGACTTAACAGGAACCCCCACCTCAAGGTGCTTGTGGTGCTACAGCACACTGGGTGAGTGTGAAAGGCCCTTCAGCTGGCCCAGACACCCCTGTGTCACTCTGCAAAGTGCTCTAACGAAACCCAGAGCAAGGCAAAAGCGCCACAGCACAGGGGTGCTGGGACAGCAGCTCCCTCCTCACACACACACCATGGACCATCAAAGACAGTGGCAGAAGGAAGCAGAGATCTCAACCTGCCTCTCATCTAAAGGACACACAGAGGACTCAAGAGACCCGTCCGGGTACTCCAAGAAGACCCACTCATGTCACACAGAGCAATCCCCTGCCCTCCTGCAGCACAGACACCCTGGCAGCTTATTGCGCTTGATAGGGGACCCAGCTCAGGGGCTCGGTCATCAGAGCAGCACACACAGTCCTAGGGAGATAGGACAGGAGGTGGTAAACTCTAGCCCTAACCCTTAACCCTAAACCTTCTTCTTAAGGAGGTAGTGCATGCTGAGGGGGAGGGAGGCGGGTAGGGGAGAGGTAGACACGGATGAGGACAGGGAAGGGATAGAGCAGGGAATGGCGGGGAAAGAGGGGAGGTGACGGGGAGGATGGAGAGAGGAGGGGTGGGAGAGCACAAGGCAGGTATGTGCTGTGTACATGTAAGGGCTGGAATAGCGTAGTGCGGGAGGTGTACCAGGGTGGGTGTCCTTGGTGTATGCGGTTACACAGAAGATGCTCTATGTTCCAGAAAGGAAAAAAAAAAACAACAAGAACCACACACACACACTGCACCCCAACACCTTCCATCCCTCTGCATAGCTTTTCCATTGCTCGGGGTCACAACAGGACGTTACTTGGCAGACACATGCACTGGGTTCTAGGCAGGGGGATGGTGTCTGAGGGCACAGGCAGGGGCAGTCTCCCCACTCGACACGACACCAGCAGTGAAGCTGAGAACGCGACGATGGCCGAGTCCCTGGGCACTGGGAAATCCCAAGCAGGGCCTTTCTTACAGCTTTGCAGATGCTGATGCCTCTTCCTCTTGTGGCCTTCATGCCACACGCTGGAGCTGGGGCCTCTGCAAAGGCAGCCTGGACGTGGAAGAGCTACCCAAGTGCTGGGCTCTTAGTGCACAGCAATAGGCACCTGCTGACAGGCTGCTTGGGGCAGCGCTGCCTCTAAGGCCAGTCAGGAAGCTCCCTGACAAATCTTTCCACCTGGAGGCGTGCCAGGCTCTGGGCTACCCGAGCTCACTCTCCTTGGGGTGTATCACCAAAGCCATCAGCAGCTCATGGCTTGGAAGAGAAAACTCAAGGGGAGTATCCAAAATCAGAAATATGGCCTAGGCTGCCTATGTCATCTTCCTTTTCTTGTGGGATAATGGGATTTATGGTCCTGAACACGGCAGGACCACCAGCACAAGATATGTGCGCCCTGGATGCCAAGCTGAGACTTCACGAGGCTAAAAGACCTGCTGTGGAGATGGCCACAGATTTGGGGAGATTTGCCATCTGTGAATGCTGTCCTGCCTTTGCCTTTGTTTTTGCTCATCTACTAGCTGTCCTGCCAATCATCCATCTGGCCATTTGTCAGCCACACACTCACCTTCTACCAATGACGAGGTGACCCTTACCGTTTCTTCAGATTTTTTTCCCTGTTTTTCAGGTATTCTGTTAGTTCTAATTAATATGATAGATATAAATGTTCTAAATGGCATTAAAGAGAGAAATTCTTGTCCTTTTGCTCCTAAATCAAATGGATTTTAATGTTGCTGGTCCCAGGTAAGGGGTGGTGCCAATGATGGGAGCTGAGGCCAGGTGCCAGAACAAGGGCCTTGGCCGTGGGGAGGTGCTCTGCAAAATGCAGCTTAGTCCCCAGTGTGTGGTGTGACCTGGCTCCCCACTGGCCTCTGCTCAGGTCGCATGTGGCTGCAGCCCTGCCCCGGGGACACTAAATGGCCTGTCCTGGCCTCAGGGCATGGAGCTGAAAACACAGCCTAGGAGCACCCCATGTACTGGTCCTTGTGCACACTTAGGTGTCACTGGGACCCCAGCACAGGCCACACTGGGACTGCTGTGGGTGCGACTCTACATGGAATGTGACAGGTCACGCTGAGTGCACAAGCCACAGATTCTGCCTCCCCACCAGTCACAGAGCCATGTGGGGGGCCCCAGGCAGGGAGAGAGCTGGGGCAGTAAGGCCTGGGTGCCATGGGGGTTTGCAGGGAAGCAAGTTGGGAGGATCTGCTGGGATGGCTGCTGTCTGCTGAAGGGCACGAGGCAGTGGAGCAGTAGAGGAGGGAGGACGGGGGATGCGAGGGCTGAGATGCTCCGGCAGCCCAGGCCCTGCTTCCTGCAAGGCAGGCACAAGCCGGGCAGAGGGCTCACTGTGGCCGGCCTTGCACAGGCCGCCCCTCAACCAGGCCAAGGGAACCTGTCTCAGCCTGCAGCGCTGGCTCCTTGGCACTCAGTAAATGGCAGCCTTCACAAGGCAGCTAGCACCACTCCCTACAGAGCGGTGCCGTTACCTGCACGTGCTTGTTAGGTGCTGCCATTTGCAGGCTAAGAGGTGCCCTGGGAACCCAGGAGCACCCGAGCTTGGCAGCCTTAACTGCAGCCAACATTTTGCCACAACGCTTCCCTGCTTAAACAGAGACAAGAAACAGCTTCTGCAGAGCTGGCACACAAATGTTAGGCCCTACCCTAACCCAGGCGACAGCCTGGCAGTGCAGCCTGGCAATAACCCCATGGCTCACACACGCCGGGCTCTAGTCCCTGCCTCCTCCAGCACACGTGGACCTGTGCTCTGTTCCTGCCACACTGCAGATGAGTTCTCTCCCACTTTACTGCAGGACATGCCAGGCCTCTCCAAAGCCTCAGGAGCCCCCAGGCCTTCCCTCGTGTGTGTGGGAAAAAAGTGCCTGTTCTAACAGATCCTGCCAGGATCCTCACTCACCCCTGTGTCCCTGTGCTACACGCTCCGTACGGCTGCCTCACCTGTGCCAGGGCTGAGCATGATCACAGGGGTGTCAGCAACACCCCAGAACTTCATTCCTCCTTTCTTCACCCAAAGAGGGGCCCGGACATCTCCTGCAAAACAAACACGACGCCTAGCAGCATGCAGGACCACTGCTTTCAGAAACCACCCAGCACAGACCCCGCCAAGGGCACAGCCTAGGCCAGCCCAAAGCGGGGCCACCCACAAGGCTCTGCCAGTATGGATGTGCCTGACTTAACAGGACCCCCACCTCAAGGTGCTCGTGGTGCTACAGCACACTGGGTGAGTGTGAAAGGCCCTTCAGCTGGCCCAGACACCCCTGTGTCACTCTGCAAAGTGCTCTAACGAAACCCAGAGCAAGGCAAAAGCGCCACAGCACAGGGGTGCTGGGACAGCAGCCCCCTCCTCACACACACACCATGGACCATCAAAGACAGTGGCAGAAGGAAGCAGAGATCTCAACCTGCCTCTCATCTAAAGGACACACAGAGGACTCAAGAGACTCGTCCGGGTACTCCAAGAAGACCCACTCATGTCACACAGAGCAATCCCCTGCCCTCCTGCAGCACAGACACCCTGGCAGCTTATTGCACTTGCTAGGGGACCCAGCTCAGGGGCTCGGTCATCAGAGCAGCACACACAGTCTTAGGGAGATAGGACAGGAGGTGGCCAGAGGAACAATAGCTTGTGGCCCTAGCTGTAAACTCTAGCCCTAACCCTTAACCCTAAACCTTCTTCTTAAGGAGGTAGTGCATGCTGAGGGGGAGGGAGGAGGGTAGGGGAGAGGTAGGCACGGATGAGGACAGGGAAGGGATAGAGCAGGGAATGGCGGGGAAAGAGGGGAGGTGATGGGGAGGATGGAGAGAGGAGGGGTGGGAGAGCACAAGGCAGGTATGTGCTGTGTACATGCAAGGGCTGGAATAGCGTAGTGCGGGAGGTGTACCAGGGTGGGTGTCCTTGGTGTATGCGGTTACACAGAAGATGCTCTATGTTCCAGAAAGGAAAAAAAAAAACAACAAGAACCACACCAAGACCTGCTGAGAGCAGTGCACAGATGCAACACACACCATAGAGACACAGGCTGGAGCTGCCTGCCTCACACACCGCTCATCCCCAAGAGGCATCCACACTAGACAGTCTGCAAGCAAAGAGACTCACCATCAAAAGACTCCCCAACACCTTCTCTCCATCCACCCACTTAGCTCTGGCAGTGCTCAGGGTCACCACTGGACTTCAGGAGCTGTCCTCAGTTGGCAGACACATCCTTTCCATCTTGTTTTGGACACCTCGTTCACCCTCATCACCTGCCTAACTAGACCTCAAGTTGTCATTGCCATGCCAGATAAGTCCCAATGCAGTAGCCAATACACCCTCCTCCAAAGAAGAGCTCTCCCTCTGCTCACCTGCACTGGGACACAACCACGTTCTGGCATCAGGGCTCTGAGGGGACTTGTGACACTTAGAACAAGCAAAATTACCAACTAAGTCTTCTGCTAGGCAGGAATGAGGAGTCCTACACCTACTGACACAGCATTACTCTCAGTTATTCTACCTCACCTTGGATCCTCAGTCGTGACTGGAAAGGGCCAGCTCAGCACCTGACAAAGCGGAGCAAAAGCAAATCACCAACATGCAGCACGGCAGCACCCCATCGCTCAAAACAAACCCAACACACACACACAGGCACCCCATCTCACCCGCTTGGGCTCCTTGTGCTCACGCAGTGCCTCCTCTCGGCCAAATCCAACAAAATCTACAAACACAAAAGACGAGAGAAGAGCACACCTTGAGGAGATGACAAAAAATACATCCCAACTGCAATAATACCCCATTACAACACCTTGACCTCTTCTGCTAGCGCATCCAGAACAGCGGCCTATGTGCTGCAAGCTCTAGAGCTGCCGTAGGGCCTGTAAGAGGAGAAGGGAGGTGGGCAACAGAGACAGCACCAGGGACACAATGCCCCTACCCTAGGCTCTGCTTGCTCTCGCAGGCAAGACCCTCACCTTGCCGCGCTCCTCCAGAACCCCAGCAACCCCCTCTCCACATTACTCAACACCTGCATGCACAAAGCAAAAACTCATCAAAAAAGCCCACAGAGCACAACACTTTACCCCCAACAACTCCCTCGCTCATCTTCTTCTTAGGAAAGGACCCTTTCTCACGCCTTCTCTTTTGGGACCGTCAGGACACGGCCCCCTGCAGTTGAAAAGCAATGCAAAACCTACCTGCCCCACCAACCCACCCCGTCCCCCAAAAATTAATAAATCAAGTGCATTATGCACAGACATGCTCAACAATCACCAGGCCATCACTGCCACACTCCATAACCTACTGCAGACAACTCCAACAGTCAGGGAGCTCCAGCCCCAAATAGACAGGCACGCACACAAACAACATCAGGCAAAGAGAGGAAAGCTCTACGCAGCAAGAAGTTATACCACATGCAAAAAAAAATGAGGACTACAAAGTCCTGTGACATATGAACTGTGCAGCCCTGATGCTTGGCACGAGACCAGAAGAGACTCAAATGCCGGCACCTGTGCCAGAAGGGGGACAGCCAAGCCAGAGAAAGACATGCAAAGAGAGTCCTTAAGGGGGATATAATACTATGATGCAATACAGGAAAGACAACCCTGGAGGGATGTTGAGAACGTGCAAAACAAGACAGGCCTCCGAAGAGAAAAGAGAGACTGATGAAGCCTCCACAGCAGTGGCGAAGACGATGGACCACAAAAACTCACAAGACAGTCAGAGGGACTGAACTGCCCTTAGCTGCCTTCGCAGCACACGCTGCGATCCTCTTCACAGTGATGATTACTCAGGCCCGGCAGAAAGACAAAGGATGCCTAGAGCGCTAGTGCTGCACCGGGTGGGAGGCATTCTGGAACATAAAGGACAAGGTCAACCTCAAGACCTGAACTACAGAGTGCACCTACCACACACACCACAGAGATACAGGCTGGAGCTGCCTGCCTTAGCGCACCCGCACTTCCTCTTCTGAAACACCCAAAACCCTGCCTCACACACCACCGACCTGGGAGAGGCATCCGCACTCCAGGGTATGTACTAGCATACACGACATACACACACACACGACACCCCAACACCTTCCATCCCTCTGCATAGCTTTTCCAGTGCTCGGGGTCACAACAGGACGTCACTTGGCAGACACATCCTCTTCACTCTTCTTTCGGACACTCCATTCGCCTTCAGCACCTGACAATCCAGAGCTCAAGCCATCATCCCCATGATGGACAACTCCCACCTCAGCCGGGAAAATAACCCTCCTCCAGAGTACAGCTGTTGCTCTGCTCACCTGCACCAGGACAGACTGACTCTCTGGTACCAGGGCTCTGGTGACCCCAAGAACAAACAAAATTACTAAGCGATCTGCCCAAACAACTCATGCCTTCCTGCCCTGCCCTCAAATAAATTAGTCAGTGAAGTAGATTACACTTAGGCTGACCTGAACAGCTCTGCAGTCAGTCTGCCCCAAGCTTGGAGAGCTGCAGAAGGTGATTGTGACTCAAGTGCTGGACCCAAAACTTGGCCTTGTTGAACCTCATATGGTTGGACTCATCCCATTCATCCAGCCTGTCCAGACCCCTCCGTACAGCCTTCCTACCCTCAAGCAGATCTATTCTTCTACCCAGCTTGGTGTCGTCTGCAAATTACACTTAGTGTCATTTAGCTCTAGCTGTGAGGATGCCTAGGACTTTAGATGCAGCATCTATACGAGAGTTACTTTGCTGTCTTGAAGCACTTTTGTGCTTTGACACTGTGTTGGAGGACAATGATGGTTGCAAGAAACATCTCCCAGCAGTCGCGGACTATCCCTCCAAACTCTGTGATCCATCGCTGCGGCTGCTCGCTCTGACCCATCACAAAGTTGCTCTGTCTCTCTGCTGGACTTAGAGCTTGTGTCCTCCAGAAATGGGACGGGCCGAGAGGTTCTAGGCAGGGGGATGGTGTCTGAGGGCACAGGCAGGGGCAGTCTCCCCACTCGACACGACACCAGCAGTGAAGCTGAGAACGCGACGATGGCCGAGTCCCTGGGCACTGCTTTGGGGCAGGGCAGGACCGTGTCCATGGGGATTATGGTCCCAGCCCTGTGGGATCCTCTGATGCTGAGAAAACAAGCGTTTGGCTTCCTTTTCTTGACAGCCTTGAGCACTGGGAGGACATTTCCCCTATGTGATGGGGATTGTCCCTTCACAGGGAATCTGCTTCAGCCAGGCTGTGACAGAAAGGGGTCTGGTCCAGGAGGAGGACAGGGCTGACAGCGAGGGATTTAGTTGCCTGTGTGTGGTGTGACTTGGCTCCCCACAGCTCCTATGTGGCTCCAGCTCTGGCCTGGGGACACTAAATGGCCTGTCCTGGCCTCACGATGTGGGGTTGAAAAGGCCCACGAGCAGCTCAGAGACGAGCTCTGGCTGCAGCAAGGAGTTGGAGGCACTGGGGGCTGCTGCCTCTGCTCAGGGCTCCTGGCACCCTCCTTGCACGGCCATCCCTCCTTTTCCAGCACCAGCCTGCTTCTCATTGGAATCAGTGGATACGGCAAAGCTGCCTGTTTAAGAGCTAACACATTCCTAAGGGCAATATGGAGAGTGGTGATTGGTGTCGGCACGACAAAGTGCAACTGCTCAATGCCCTCGTGAGGGAACCTAGAAAAGCGCAAAATTCCAGAACTTTCACCCAGTTTCTGTTGACAGTCAGGTATCCACGAGCGACCGAGCGGACGAAGAGGACCAGTGAGCTGGTGTTCCCCGTCTTCGCTGTTGCTCGCAAGTGATCCTGGCGTCATCCCTGGCTGCCCGTGTCTGCGTGCTGGGCAGCGCGCAGGACTGAGAGTGCGAGCAGGTGAGAGGAGCCCATTGAACTCGAGATACCCGCAGCTTCCTTAGGAGAGGGCCAACCTGGAGGCAGCTTTGGGGAACGGCCTCCTTGCAGCTTTAACTCATCAACACTCTTCCCAGCGTTTCACATCCAAACATTTCTCCTCTTTCTGGGTTGACGTTTGCAGGCTCCTCTACCACGATGGTCCTTCAAAAGAAGCGCTTCCTCCGGGCTCTTCTGGGGGCAGTGGTATTGGAGTTACTGGTTGCCCTCGTGTACCTCGTGACGCAGCACAGAGCACCCATGTACAAGGTGAGCACCACTGCAGAGAGCAGACATGTGGCACAGACGCTCTGAGACAAGAGCCCATGTTAGGGCTTTGGAGTGAGTGGGCCTCAGCAGGACGTGCCTTGCAGGCCATAGGCATGGGTCTTCTGTAGCCATGCCAAAATGCAGACAGGAGAAAGAAGGCAGAGGCACTGAAAGAGCCTCTGAGCACACAAGCTGAAAGAGGCTCAGTGAGATCTCAGAGGGGGATGGAGGCTTTCTCAGGGACATGCAAACCATCTGGAGTCTCACGGAGCAGAGTCGGTGCTATTCTAAACCCCGCGGAAAGTGCTGGTGTGAGGTGACATCACTGCATAGGCCTCAGCAGAGAGAATCAGAGGGTGTCTCAGCTGGCAGGAGAAATGCCCATACTGAGGCCACACTTTGAGGGGCTCTGTCCTGTCACTGCTCTGCTTGGCCATGCTGTAGCCTGCCATAGCTTAGGGAGGATCTATTCATTAAGAGCATTAAGGGCTGCTCTTTGGGCACCCTCCTGAAGGTCTGGGTCATTGCCCCTCAGGAACGATGTCAGAGAAGAAATTCTTGGAATAGCCTAAAGAGCAATCTCCCTGCAAGAAAGCAAGGATGAGGGTGTTGCAGCTAAAAGATAAGGGCACACCTCCATGCCATGTGGACACGGAGAAGAAAGCCCCATGCCACCTAACACTGACAAGGACTGCAAAAGCCAAACACAGCCCTCACCCCCGCTAAGAAAGAAAAAACCAAAAACAACCACCACTGCCATAAACTGGGAGGAGAATTAGGCTTGCAGCTAGTACTTAGGGCTGACATGCTCCTTTTCCTGTCCTGTCTCCTCTTGGCAGGACTCCTCCAAAGAAGACACATGGGTCCCTGCGGAAACGGCCAACACTTCTGGAGCTGTGGATCTCCTGAGTTTGATGCCAAGCAGTTCTCTTTTGCCATCCAATGAAGTCTTTAAGCTCACATTTAACTGGTACAAGGACAACCTTTACACCCAGAGACACCTCTGCTATGGACAGAATGAGGTGCTGAAGCGCCTGGCAAAGACTTTAATTGAGGTGAGAACTGAGGAAAATTGAGGGAAACTGGCTGCTAATCAGATTCTACCCTCATGCTAGCAACCACAGCAAAGATTAGAAGGTGAAACGGGAACAGCTACCTCAGGGGAGGGTAGAGAGAAGACAGAGGCAGGCTCTTTCCAAAAGTGCAAAGTGTCAGAGCAAGAGACACCTGGCACACGATGGAAAGTGAGACATTCTGGCCAGACATAGGGAAAACACTTCCACAAGAATGCTGCTTAAATAGCAGAATAGAGCCTCGAAAGCCTGTGGAGTTTCCATCCTTGGAGATATTGCAAAGTGAACCGGCCAACACCTTGCTTAACCCGGTCATGCTTTCAGCTGAGGGGTGACACAGAGAAAGCGAGAGGAGCCCATAGGTTCATTCAAACTCCTCCCTACTTTTTTCCTTTTGCCAGGAGTCGCCTTCCAGAACACAAGTGGGACATCCTTGCTACCCAAAAGACTACCGAGAAACCATCTGGCTGTCTTCCTTGCACACCACTCCCCACATAATGCAGAATGACTTCCACACAGCTCTTGCTGACAGAAGAGTGACCCTGGAGGGCAATGGACATGCCGAATGGTGCCGGGCTGTCATCCGCAAGCTGTTGAACTTCTCGACATGTGGCCAGAGCCAGGAGAGCACCCTCCTCGGTGCCTACGAGCCCGCTGGGAGCGGGCACTTCTTTGTAAGGAAAATGCGCACCCTTCCCTTCCCTCGCTCTCTTTAGAAGCCACTGTTCTGCTCAGGGGCACCTTTGGGCTCCCATTAAGAGGCCTCTTGCCAGCCCTTTGCAGAGCTGTGCACAAGGGGCAAAAGAAGAGCTGCTTGTAGCAGTGTGCAGGGTGAGAGCTCTCCTTGCGGACAGCCCTTGCTGACTCAAGGGAGACCAGAGCAGCTGCCCCGCAGCACTTTCCCCTCTCTTACTCGGTACCATTTCTCCTTCCTGCCTTTCAGGCCTTCTCCCAGTTTTACTTTGACTTGAGATTCCTTAACGTGACCAAGGAGCGCTCCCTCCTCACTGTCAGCAACAGCATCCGGAATTTCTGCACAAGGAGCTGGCAAGATGTATGTTTCCCACAATGGCTCATGGGAGGCTCTGGGGAAGCTGCAAAGGAATAATCAATCCCCCTGGGCAGAGCTGCCCTCATGGCTCCAAAACACCTGCCCAGTCCACACAAAATGTCTTTGCATGAAGGGCCTTACAGAGCCATCCTTCTTCATGCAGCAGTCAGCGCTCAGCAGGCCATTGCACCTGCAAGGCAATTGCCTGCTGCCAGATCATTGCTAGGAGCTCAGATAACTTCCCTTCCTTCTCACACCCGCCCCCAGCTGTCTTCTAGCTACCCTGAGGAAAATCCCTGGCGACTGCGTAGCTATTGCACCAACGCCAACTACGTCCTCACCCTCCTTGAGATTAATGAGACCAGCTGGAACGACATCATCATCCAGAGGAAGGTAAGCAGCAACCTCAGCCCAGCATGGCAATGCCCTCGCAGGCAGGTGTCCAGCAGCACCGTGCCCAGCTAACACGCAGCTGTGCAGCTCAGCCCTGTGGCCAAGGCTCGTGGAGACCTCCTGCTTGGGGACACGCGCTGTGCCTGTGCCAGGCCTGGCACGCAGAGCCCCAGTGCTGCTAGGGGCATCTCTGTGCTAGAGCTGCCCTCACGATGCCCCTCTCTCCTTTGGCAGCCCGGGAGCACGGACGTTGCCTGGAGCCTGGGCTACGCGCTGGAGCTCGCCAACACCATCCCACGGGAGCTGCTGCACTTGGTGCAGAGGCAAAACCCCTCCGTGCGCGCTGCAGCCGTGGCCCTCATGGTGTCCACTCTTGGCGTGGGGCTTGTTGTCGTGCACACCCACTGGCACATGTAGGAGCTGGGCTGCATCTCAGAGATGGTAGGAAGGCGTCAAGGCTGGAGGGCTGACTCACACACTGGCCAGCAGGACAGAGAGCCCATCCCTTCATCTTGGGCCCATGACGTGGAGCATATTAACCTTTACAGCACTCAAAAAGCGAAGGCTGGACTCTTTTTGAACTGTGCCCAAAAGGGAGCTTGGCACTACAGGGCATTTTCCAAGGAGCCTCCCTCCCCTTTAACTCTGCTCGCATCAGCCGGTGCGCTCTAGAAATCCCAAGCAGGGCCTTTCTTACAGCTTTGCAGATGCTGATGCCTGTTCCTCGTGTGGCCTTCATGCCATCTGATTAGCAGCCTGTTTCTCTCAATTTTCCTCAATTCTCACCTCAATTAAACTCTTTGCAAGGCGCTTCAGCACCTCATTCTGTCCATAGCAGAGGTGGTGCTGGGTGTAAACGTTGTCCTTGTACCAGTTAAATGTGAGCTTAGAGACTTCCTTGGATGGCAAAACTGAACTGTTTGGCATTAAACTCAGGAGATCCACAGCGCCAGAAGTGTTGGCCGTTTCTGCAGGGACCCGTGTGTCTTCTTTGGAGGAGTCCTGCCAAGCTGAGACACCACGAGGTTAAAAGACCTGCTGTGGAGATGGCCACAGATTTGGGGAGATTTGCCATCTGTGAATGCTGTCCTGCCTTTGCCTTTTTTTTTGCTCATCTACTAGCTGTCCTGCCGATCATCCATCTGGCCATTTGTCAGCTGCACGTTCACCTTCTACCAGCGATGAGCTGACCCCTACCATTTCTTCAGATATTTTTCCCTGGTTTTTAGCTGTTCTATTAGTTCTATTAACTATGATAGAAATAAATATTCTGAAAGGCACCCAAGAGGGAAATTCTTCTTCTTTTGCTCCTGAATCAAAAGGATTTTAATGTTGTTGGTCCCAGGTAAGGGGTGGTGCCAATGATGGGAGCTGAGGCCAGGTGCCAGAACAAGGGCCTTGGCCGTGGGGAGGTGCTCTGCAAAATGCAGCTTAGTCCCCAGTGTGTGGTGTGACCTGGCTCCCCACTGGCCTCTGCTCAGGTCGCATGTGGCTGCAGCCCTGCCCCGGGGACACTAAATGGCCTGTCCTGGCCTCAGGGCATGGAGCTGAAAACACAGCCTAGGAGCACCCCATGTACTGGTCCTTGTGCACACTTAGGTGTCACTGGGACCCCAGCACAGGCCACACTGGGACTGCTGTGGGTGCGACTCTACATGGAATGTGACAGGTCACGCTGAGTGCACAAGCCACAGATTCTGCCTCCCCACCAGTCACAGAGCCATGTGGGGGGCCCCAGGCAGGGAGAGAGCTGGGGCAGTAAGGCCTGGGTGCCATGGGGGTTTGCAGGGAAGCAAGTTGGGAGGATCTGCTGGGATGGCTGCTGTCTGCTGAAGGGCACGAGGCAGTGGAGCAGTAGAGGAGGGAGGACGGGGGATGCGAGGGCTGAGATGCTCCGGCAGCCCAGGCCCTGCTTCCTGCAAGGCAGGCACAAGCCGGGCAGAGGGCTCACTGTGGCCGGCCTTGCACAGGCCGCCCCTCAACCAGGCCAAGGGAACCTGTCTCAGCCTGCAGCGCTGGCTCCTTGGCACTCAGTAAACGGCAGCCTTCACAAGGCAGCTAGCACCACTCCCTACAGAGCGGTGCCGTTACCTGCACGTGCTTTTTAGGTGCTGCCATTTGCAGGCTAAGAGGTGCCCTGGGAACTCAGGAGCACCCGAGCTTGGCAGCCTTAACTGCAGCCAACATTTTGCCACAACGCTTCCCTGCTTAAACAGAGACAAGAAACAGCTTCTGCAGAGCTGGCACACAAATGTTAGGCCCTACCCTAACCCAGGCGACAGCCTGGCAGTGCAGCCTGGCAATAACCCCATGGCTCACACACACCGGGTTCTAGTCCCTGCCTCCTCCAGCACACGTGGACCTGTGCTCTGTTCCTGCCACACTGCAGATGAGCTCTCTCCCACTTTACTGCAGGACATGCCAGGCCTCTCCAAAGCCTCAGGAGCCCCCAGGCCTTCCCTCGTGTGTGTGGGAAAAAAAGTGCCTGTTTTAACAGATCCTGCCAGGATCCTCACTCACCCCTGTGTCCCTGTGCTACACGCTCCGTACGGCTGCCTCACCTGTGCCAGGGCTGAGCATGATCACAGGGGTGTCAGCAACACCCCAGAACTTCATTCCTCCTTTCTTCACCCAAAGAGGGGCCCGGACATCTCCTGCAAAACAAACACGACGCCTAGCAGCATGCAGGACCACTGCTTTCAGAAACCACCCAGCACAGACCCCGCAGAGGGCACAGCCTAGGCCAGCCCAAAGCGGGGCCACCCACAAGGCTCTGTCAGTATGGATGTGCCTGACTTAACAGGACCCCCACCTCAAGGTGCTTGTGGTGCTACAGCACACTGGGTGAGTTTGAAAGGCCCTTCAGCTGGCCCAGACACCCCTGTGTCACTCTGCAAAGTGCTCTAACAAAACCCAGAGCAAGGCAAAAGCACCACAGCACAGGGGTGCTGGGACAGCAGCCCCCTCCTCACACACACACCATGGACCATCAAAGACAGTGGCAGAAGGAAGCAGAGATCTCAACCTGCCTCTCATCTAAAGGACACACAGAGGACTCAAGAGACCCGTCCGGGTACTCCAAGAAGACCCACTCATGTCACACAGAGCAATCCCCTGCCCTCCTGCAGCACAGACACCCTAGCAGCTTATTGCACTTGCTAGGGGACCCAGCTCAGGGGCTCGGTCATCAGAGCAGCACACACAGTCCTAGGGAGACAGGACAGGAGGTGGTAAACTCTAGCCCTAACCCTTAACCCTAAACCTTCTTCTTAAGGAGGTAGTGCATGCTGAGGGGGAGGGAGGCGGGTAGGGGAGAGGTAGACACGGATGAGGACAGGGAAGGGATAGAGCAGGGAATGGCGGGGAAAGAGGGGAGGTGACGGGGAGGATGGAGAGAGGAGGGGTTGGAGAGCACAAGGCAGGTATGTGCTGTGTACATGCAAGGGCTGGAATAGCGTAGTGCGGGAGGTGTACCAGGGTGGGTGTCCTTGGTGTATGCGGTTACACAGAAGATGCTCTATGTTCCAGAAAGGAAAAAAAAAAACAACAAGAACCACACCAAGACCTGCTGAGAGCAGTGCACAGATGCAACACACACCATAGAGACACAGGCTGGAGCTGCCTGCCTCACACACCGCTCATCCCCAAGAGGCATCCACACTAGACAGTCTGGAAGCAAACAGACTCACCATCAAAAGACTCCCCAACACCTTCTGTCCATCCACCCACTTAGCTCTGGCAGTGCTCAGGGTCACCACTGGACTTCAGGAGCTGTCCTCAGTTGGCAGACGCATCCTTTCCATCTTGTTTTGGACACCTCGTTCACCCTCATCACCTGCCTAACTAGACCTCAAGTTGTCATTGCCATGCCAGATAAGTCCCAATGCAGTAGCCAATACACCCTCCTCCAAAGAAGAGCTCTCCCTCTGCTCACCTGCACTGGGACACAACCACGTTCTGGCATCAGGGCTCTGAGGGGACTTGTGACACTTAGAACAAGCAAAATTACCAACTAAGTCTTCTGCTAGGCAGGAATGAGGAGTCCTACACCTACTGACACAGCATTACTCTCAGTTATTCTACCTCACCTTGGATCCTCAGTCGTGACTGGAAAGGGCCAGCTCAGCACCTGACAAAGCGGAGCAAAAGCAAATCACCAACATGCAGCACGGCAGCACCCCATCGCTCAAAACAAACCCAACACACACACACAGGCACCCCATCTCACCCGCTTGGGCTCCTTGTGCTCATGCAGTGCCTCCTCTCCGCCAAATCCAACAAAATCTACAAACACAAAAGACGAGAGAAGAGCACACCTTGAGGAGATGACAAAAAATACATCCCAACTGCAGTAATACCCCAATACAACACCTTGACCTCTTCTGCTAGCGCATCCAGAACAGCGGCCTATGTGCTGCAAGCTCTAGAGCTGCCGTAGGGCCTGTAAGAGGAGAAGGGAGGTGGGCAAGAGACACAGCACCAGGGACACAATGCCCCTACCCTAGGCTCTGCTTGCTCTCACAGGCAAGACCCTCACCTTGCCGGGCTCCTCCAGAACCCCAGCAACCCCCTCTCCACATTACTCAACACCTGCATGCACAAAGCAAAAACTCATCAAAAAAGCCCACAGAGCACAACACTTTACCCCCAACAACTCCCTCGCTCATCTTCTTCTTAGGAAAGGACCCTTTCTCACGCCTTCTCTTTTGGGACCGTCAGGACACGGCCCCCTGCAGTTGAAAAGCAATGCAAAACCTACCTGCCCCACCAACCCACCCCGTCCCCCAAAAATTAATAAATCAAGTGGATTATGCACAGACATGCTCAACAATCACCAGGCCATCACTGCCACACTCCATAACCTACTGCACACAACTCCAACAGTCAGGGAGCTCCAGCCCCAAATAGACAGGCACGCACACAAACAACATCAGGCAAACAGAGGAAAGCTCTACGCAGCAAGAACTTATACCACATGCAAAAAAAAAATGAGGACTACAAAGTCCTGTGACATATGAACTGTGCAGCCCTGATGCTTGGCACGAGACCAGAAGAGACTCAAATACCGGCACCTGTGCCAGAAGGGGGACAGCCAAGCCAGAGAAAGACATGCAAAGAGAGTCCTTAAGGGGGATATAATACTATGATGCAATACAGGAAAGACAACCCTGGAGGGACGTTGAGAACGTGCAAAACAAGATGGGCCTCCGAAGAGAAAAGAGAGACTGATGAAGCCTCCACAGCAGTGGTGAAGACGATGGACCACAAAAACTCACAAGACAGTCAGAGGGACTGAACTGCCCTTAGCTGCCTTCGCAGCACACGCTGGGATCCTCTTCACAGTGATGATTACTCAGGCCCGGCAGAAAGACAAAGGATGCCTAGAGCGCTAGTGCTGCACCGGGTGGGAGGCATTCTGGAACATAAAGGACAAGGTCAACCTCAAGACCTGAACTACAGAGTGCACCTACCACACACACCACAGAGATACAGGCTGGAGCTGCCTGCCTTAGCGCACCCGCACTTCCTCTTCTGAAACACCCAAAACCCTGCCTCACACACCACCGACCTGGGAGAGGCATCCGCACTCCAGGGTATGTACTAGCACACACGACATACACACACACACGACACCCCAACACCTTCCATCCCTCTGCATAGCTTTTCCAGTGCTCGGGGTCACAACAGGACGTCACTTGGCAGACACATCCTCTTCACTCTTCTTTCGGACACTCCATTCGCCTTCACCACCTGACAATCCAGAGCTCAAGCCATCATCCCCATGATGGACAACTCCCACCTCAGCCGGGAAAATAACCCTCCTCCAGAGTACAGCTGTTGCTCTGCTCACCTGCACCAGGACAGACTGACTCTCTGGTACCAGGGCTCTGGTGACCCCAAGAACAAACAAAATTACTAAGCGATCTGCCCAAACAACTCATGCCTTCCTGCCCTGCCCTCAAATAAATTAGTCAGTGAAGTAGATTACACTTAGGCTGACCTGAACAGCTCTGCAGTCAGTCTGCCCCAAGCTTGGAGAGCTGCAGAAGGTGATTGTGACTCAAGTGCTGGACCCGAAACTTGGCCTTGTTGAACCTCATATGGTTGGACTCATCCCATTCATCCAGCCTGTCCAGACCCCTCCGTACAGCCTTCCTACCCTCAAGCAGATCTATTCTTCTACCCAGCTTGGTGTCGTCTGCAAATTACACTTAGTGTCATTTAGCTCTAGCTGTGAGGATGCCTAGGACTTTAGATCCAGCATCTATATGAGAGTTACTTTGCTGTCTTGAAGCACTTTTGTGCTTTGACACTGTGTTGGAGGACAATGATGGTTGCAAGAAACATCTCCCAGCAGTCGCGGACTATCCCTCCAAACTCTGTGATCCATCGCTGCTGCTGCTCGCTCTGACCCATCACAAAGTTGCTCTGTCTCTCTGCTGGACTTAGAGCTTGTGTCCTCCAGAAATGGGACGGGCCGAGAGGTTCTAGGCAGGGGGATGGTGTCTGAGGGCACAGGCAGGGGCAGTCTCCCCACTCGACACGACACCAGCAGTGAAGCTGAGAATGCGACGATGGCCGAGTCCCTGGGCACTGCTCTGGGGCAGGGCAGGACCGTGTCCATGGGGATAATGGTCCCAGCCCTGTGGGATCCTCTGATGATCAGAAAACAAGCGATTGGCTTCCTTTTCTTGACAGCCTTGAGCACTGGGAGGACATTTCCCCTATGTGATGGGGATTGTCCCTTCACAGGGAATCTGCTTCAGCCAGGCTGTGACAGAAAGGGGTCTGGTCCAGGAGGAGGACAGGGCTGACAGCGAGGGATTTAGTTGCCTGTGTGTGGTGTGACTTGGCTCCCCACAGCTCCTATGTGGCTCCAGCTCTGGCCTGGGGACACTAAATGGCCTGTCCTGGCCTCACGATGTGGGGCTGAAAAGGCCCACGAGCAGCTCAGAGACGAGCTCTGGCTGCAGCAAGGAGTTGGAGGCACTGGGGGCTGCTGCCTCTGCTCAGGGCTCCTGGCACCCTCCTTGCACGGCCATCCCTCCTTTTCCAGCACCAGCCTGCTTCTCATTGGAATCAGTGGATACGGCAAAGCTGCCTGTTTAAGAGCTAACACATTCCTAAGGGCAATATGGAGAGTGGCGATTGGTGTCGGCACGACAAAGTGCAACTGCTCAATGCCCTCGTGAGGGAACCTAGAAAAGCGCAAAATTCCAGAACTTTCACAGAGTTTCTGTTGACAGTCTGGTATCCACGAGCGACCGAGCGGACGAAGAGGACCAGTGAGCTGGTGTTCCCCGTCTTCGCTGTTGCTCACAAGTGATCCTGGCATCATCCCTGGCTGCCCGTGTCTGCGTGCTGGGCAGTGTGCAGGACTGAGAGTGCGAGCAGGTGAGAGGAGCCCATTGAACTCGAGATACCCGCAGCTTCCTTAGGAGAGGGCCAACCTGGAGGCAGCTTTGGGGAACGGCCTCCTTGCAGCTTTAACTCATCAATGCTCTTCCCAGCGTTTCACATCCAAACATTTCTCCTCTTTCTGGGTTGACGTTTGCAGGCTCCTCTACCACGATGGTCCTTCAAAAGAAGCGCTTCCTTCGGGCTCTTCTGGGGGCAGTGGTATTGGAGTTACTGGTTGCCCTCGTGTACCTCGTGACGCAGCACAGAGCACCCATGTACAAGGTGAGCACCGCTGCAGAGAGCAGACATGTGGCACAGACGCTCTGAGACAAGAGCCCATGTTAGGGCTTTGGAGTGAGTGGGCCTCAGTAGGACGTGCCTTGCAGGCCATAGGCATGGGTCTTCTGTAGCCATGCCAAAATGCAGACAGGAGAAAGAAGGCAGAGGCACTGAAAGAGCCTCTGAGCACACAAGCTGAAAGAGGCTCAGTGAGATCTCAGAGGGGGATGGAGGCTTTCTCAGGGACATGCAAACCATCTGGAGTCTCACGGAGCAGAGTCGGTGCTATTCTAAACCCCACGGAAAGTGCTGGTGTGAGGTGACATCACTGCATAGGCCTCAGCAGAGAGAATGAGAGGGTGTCTCAGCTGGCAGGAGAAATGCCCATACTGAGGCCACACTTTGAAGGGCCCTGTCCTGTCACTGCTCTGCTTGGCCATGCTGTAGCCTGCCATAGCTTAGGGAGGATCTATTCATTAAGAGCATTAAGGGCTGCTCTTTGGGCACCCTCCTGAAGGTCTGGGTCGTTGCCCCTCAGGAATGATGTCAGAGAAGAAATTCTTGGAATAGCCTAAAGAGCAATCTCCCTGCAAGAAAGCAAGGATGAGGGTGTTGCAGCTAAAAGATAAGGGCACACCTCCATGCCATGTGGACACGGAGAAGAAAGCCCCATGCCACCTAACACTGACAAGGACTGCAAAAGCCAAACACAGCCCTCACCCCCGCTAAGAAAGAAAAAACAAAAAACAACCACCACTGCCATAATCTGGGAGGAGAATTAGGCTTGCAGCTAGTACTTAGGGCTGACATGCTCCTTTTCCTGTCCTGTCTCCTCTTGGCAGGACTCCTCCAAAGAAGACACATGGGTCCCTGCGGAAACGGCCAACACTTCTGGAGCTGTGGATCTCCTGAGTTTGATGCCAAACAGTTCGCTTTTGCCATCCAATGAAGTCTCTAAGCTCACATTTAACTGGTACAAGGACAACCTTTACACCCAGAGACACCTCTGCTATGGACAGAATGAGGTGCTGAAGCGCCTGGCAAAGACTTTAATTGAGGTGAGAACTGAGGAAAATTGAGGGAAACTGGCTGCTAATCAGATTCTACCCTCATGCTAGCAACCACAGCAAAGATTAGAAGGTGAAACGGGAACAGCTACCTCAGGGGAGGGTAGAGAGAAGACAGAGGCAGGCTCTTTCCAAAAGTGCAAAGTGTCAGAGCAAGAGACACCTGGCACACGATGGAAAGTGAGACATTCTGGCCAGACATAGGGAAAACACTTCCACAAGAATGCTGCTTAAATAGCAGAATAGAGCCTCGAAAGCCTGTGGAGTTTCCATCCTTGGAGATATTCCAAAGTGAACCGGCCAACACCTTGCTTAACCCGGTCATGCTTTCAGCTGAGGGGTGACACAGAGAAAGCGAGAGGAGCCCATAGGTTCATTCAAACTCCTCCCTACTTTTTTCCTTTTGCCAGGAGTCGCCTTCCAGAACACAAGTGGGACATCCTTGCTACCCAAAAGACTACCGAGAAACCATCTGGCTGTCTTCCTTGCACACCACTCCCCACATAATGCAGAATGACTTCCACACAGCTCTTGCTGACAGAAGAGTGACCCTGGAGGGCAATGGACATGCCGAATGGTGCCGGGCTGTCATCCGCAAGCTGTTGAACTTCTCGACATGTGGCCAGAGCCAGGAGAGCACCCTCCTCGGTGCCTACGAGCCCGCTGGGAGCGGGCACTTCTTTGTAAGGAAAATGCGCACCCTTCCCTTCCCTCGCTCTCTTTAGAAGCCACTGTTCTGCTCAGGGGCACCTTTGGGGTCCCATTAAGAGGCCTCTTGCCAGCCCTTTGCAGAGCTGTGCACAAGGGGCAAAAGAAGAGCTGCTTGTAGCAGTGTGCAGGGTGAGAGCTCTCCTTGCGGACAGCCCTTGCTGACTCAAGGGAGACCAGAGCAGCTGCCCCGCAGCACTTTCCCCTCTCTTACTCGGTACCATTTCTCCTTCCTGCCTTTCAGGCCTTCTCCGAATTTTACTTTGACTTGAGATTCCTTAACGTGACCAAGGAGCGCTCCCTCCTCACTGTCAGCAAGAGCATCCGGAATTTCTGCACAAGGAGCTGGCAAGATGTATGTTTCCCACAATGGCTCATGGGAGGCTCTGGGGAAGCTGCAAAGGAATAATCAATCCCCCTGGGCAGAGCTGCCCTCATGGCTCCAAAACACCTGCCCAGTCCACACAAAATGTCTTTGCATGAAGGGCCTTACAGAGCCATCCTTCTTCATGCAGCAGTCAGCGCTCAGCAGGCCATTGCACCTGCAAGGCAATTGCCTGCTGCCAGATCATTGCTAGGAGCTCAAATAACTTCCCTTCCTTCTCACACCCGCCCCCAGCTGTCTTCTAGCTACCCTGAGGAAAATCCCTGGCGACTGCGTAGCTATTGCACCAACGCCAACTACGTCCTCACCCTCCTTGAGATTAATGAGACCAGCTGGAACGACATCATCATCCAGAGGAAGGTAAGCAGCAACCTCAGCCCAGCATGGCAATGCCCTCGCAGGCAGGTGTCCAGCAGCACCGTGCCCAGCTAACACGCAGCTGTGCAGCTCAGCCCTGTGGCCAAGGCTCGTGGAGACCTCCTGCTTGGGGACACGCGCTGTGCCTGTGCCAGGCCTGGCACGCAGAGCCCCAGTGCTGCTAGGGGCATCTCTGTGCTAGAGCTGCCCTCACGATGCCCCTCTCTCCTTTGGCAGCCCGGGAGCACGGACGTCGCCTGGAGCCTGGGCTACGCGCTGGAGCTCGCCAACACCATCCCACGGGAGCTGCTGCACTTGGTGCAGAGGCAAAACCCCTCCGTGCGCGCTGCAGCCGTGGCCCTCATGGTGTCCACTCTTGGCGTGGGGCTTGTTGTCGTGCACACCCACTGGCACATGTAGGAGATGGGCTGCATCTCAGAGATGGTAGGAAGGCATCAAGGCTGGAGGGCTGACTCACACACTGGCCAGCAGGACAGAGAGCCCATCCCTTCATCTTGGGCCCATGACGTGGAGCATATTAACCTTTACAGGACTCAAAAAGCGAAGGCTGGACTCTTTTTGAACTGTGCCCAAAAGGGAGCTTGGCACTACAGGGCATTTTCCAAGGAGCCTCCCTCCCCTTTAACTCTGCTCGCATCAGCCTGTGCGCTCTAGAAATACCAAGCGGGGCCTTTCTTACAGCTTTGCAGATGCTGATGCCTGTTCCTCGTGTGGCCTTCATGCCATCTGATTAGCAGCCTGTTTCTCTCAATTTTCCTCAATTCTCACCTCAATTAAACTCTTTGCAAGGCGCTTCAGCACCTCATTCTGTCCATAGCAGAGGTGGTGCTGGGTGTAAACGTTGTCCTTGTACCAGTTAAATGTGAGCTTAGAGACTTCCTTGGATGGCAAAACTGAACTGTTTGGCATTAAACTCAGGAGATCCACAGCGCCAGAAGTGTTGGCCGTTTCTGCAGGGACCCGTGTGTCTTCTTTGGAGGAGTCCTGCCAAGCTGAGACACCACGAGGTTAAAAGACCTGCTGTGGAGATGGCCACAGATTTGGGGAGATTTGCCATCTGTGAATGCTGTCCTGCCTTTGCCTTTTTTTTTGCTCATCTGCTAGCTGTCCTGCCGATCATCCATCTGGCCATTTGTCAGCTGCACGTTCACCTTCTACCAGCGATGAGCTGACCCCTACCATTTCTTCAGATATTTTTCCCTGGTTTTTAGCTGTTCTATTAGTTCTATTAACTATGATAGAAATAAATATTCTGAAAGGCACCCAAGAGGGAAATTCTTCTTCTTTTGCTCCTGAATCAAAAGGATTTTAATGTTGTTGGTCCCAGGTAAGGGGTGGTGCCAATGATGGGAGCTGAGGCCAGGTGCCAGAACAAGGGCCTTGGCCGTGGGGAGCTGCTCTGCAAAATGCAGCTTAGTCCCCAGTGTGTGGTGTGACCTGGCTCCCCACTGGCCTCTGCTCAGGTCGCATGTGGCTGCAGCCCTGCCCCGGGGACACTAAATGGCCTGTCCTGGCCTCAGGGCATGGAGCTGAAAACACAGCCTAGGAGCACCCCATGTACTGGTCCTTGTGCACACTTAGGTGTCACTGGGACCCCAGCACAGGCCACACTGGGACTGCTGTGGGTGCGACTCTACATGGAATGTGACAGGTCACGCTGAGTGCACAAGCCACAGATTCTGCCTCCCCACCAGTCACAGAGCCATGTGGGGGGCCCCAGGCAGGGAGAGAGCTGGGGCAGTAAGGCCTGGGTGCCATGGGGGTTTGCAGGGAAGCAAGTTGGGAGGATCTGCTGGGATGGCTGCTGTCTGCTGAAGGGCACGAGGCAGTGGAGCAGTAGAGGAGGGAGGACGGGGGATGCGAGGGCTGAGATGCTCCGGCAGCCCAGGCCCTGCTTCCTGCAAGGCAGGCACAAGCCGGGCAGAGGGCTCACTGTGGCCGGTCTTGCACAGGCCGCCCCTCAACCAGGCCAAGGGAACCTGTCTCAGCCTGCAGCGCTGGCTCCTTGGCACTCAGTAAATGGCAGCCTTCACAAGGCAGCTAGCACCACTCCCTACAGAGCGGTGCCGTTACCTGCACGTGCTTTTTAGGTGCTGCCATTTGCAGGCTAAGAGGTCCCCTGGGAACTCAGGAGCACCCGAGCTTGGCAGCCTTAACTGCAGCCAACATTTTGCCACAACGCTTCCCTGCTTAAACAGAGACAAGAAACAGCTTTTTCAGAGCTGGCACACAAATGTTAGGCCCTTCCCTAACCCAGGCGACAGTCTGGCAGTGCAGCCTGGCAATAACCCCATGGCTCACACACACTGGGCTCTAGTCCCTGCCTCCTCCAGCACACGTGGACCTGTGCTCTGTTCCTGCCACACTGCAGATGAGTTCTCTCCCACTTTACTGCAGGACATGCCAGGCCTCTCCAAAGCCTCAGGAGCCCCCAGGCCTTCCCTCGTGTGTGTGGGAAAAAAGTGCCTGTTCTAACAGATCCTGCCAGGATCCTCACTCACCCCTGTGTCCCTGTGCTACACGCTCCGTACGGCTGCCTCACCTGTGCCAGGGCTGAGCATGATCACAGGGGTGTCAGCAACACCCCAGAACTTCATTCCTCCTTTCTTCACCCAAAGAGGGGCCCAGACATCTCCTGCAAAACAAACACGACGCCTAGCAGCATGCAGGACCACTGCTTTCAGAAACCACCCAGCACAGACCCCGCAGAGGGCACAGCCTAGGCCAGCCCAAAGCGGGGCCACCCACAAGGCTCTGTCAGTATGGATGTGCCTGACTTAACAGGACCCCCACCTCAAGGTGCTCGTGGTGCTACAGCACACTGGGTGAGTGTGAAAGGCCCTTCAGCTGGCCCAGACACCCCTGTGTCACTCTGCAAAGTGCTCTAACAAAACCCAGAGCAAGGCAAAAGCGCCACAGCACAGGGGTGCTGGGACAGCAGCCCCCTCCTCACACACACACCATGGACCATCAAAGACAGTGGCAGAAGGAAGCAGAGATCTCAACCTGCCTCTCATCTAAAGGACACACAGAGGACTCAAGAGACCCGTCCGGGTACTCCAAGAAGACCCACTCATGTCACACAGAGCAATCCCCTGCCCTCCTGCAGCACAGACACCCTGGCAGCTTATTGCACTTGCTAGGGGACCCAGCTCAGGGGCTCGGTCATCAGAGCAGCACACACAGTCCTAGGGAGACAGGACAGGAGGTGGTAAACTCTAGCCCTAACCCTTAACCCTAAACCTTCTTCTTAAGGAGGTAGTGCATGCTGAGGGGGAGGGAGGCGGGTAGGGGAGAGGTAGACACGGATGAGGACAGGGAAGGGATAGAGCAGGGAATGGCGGGGAAAGAGGGGAGGTGACGGGGAGGATGGAGAGAGGAGGGGTGGGAGAGCACAAGGCAGGTATGTGCTGTGTACATGCAAGGGCTGGAATAGCGTAGTGCGGGAGGTGTACCAGGGTGGGTGTCCTTGGTGTATGCGGTTACACAGAAGATGCTCTATGTTCCAGAAAGGAAAAAAAAAAACAACAAGAACCACACCAAGACCTGCTGAGAGCAGTGCACAGATGCAACACACACCATAGAGACACAGGCTGGAGCTGCCTGCCTCACACACCGCTCATCCCCAAGAGGCATCCACACTAGACAGTCTGGAAGCAAACAGACTCACCATCAAAAGACTCCCCAACACCTTCTCTCCATCCACCCACTTAGCTCTGGCAGTGCTCAGGGTCACCACTGGACTTCAGGAGCTGTCCTCAGTTGGCAGACGCATCCTTTCCATCTTGTTTTGGACACCTCGTTCACCCTCATCACCTGCCTAACTAGACCTCAAGTTGTCATTGCCATGCCAGATAAGTCCCAATGCAGTAGCCAATACACCCTCCTCCAAAGAAGAGCTCTCCCTCTGCTCACCTGCACTGGGACACAACCACGTTCTGGCATCAGGGCTCTGAGGGGACTTGTGACACTTAGAACAAGCAAAATTACCAACTAAGTCTTCTGCTAGGCAGGAATGAGGAGTCCTACACCTACTGACACAGCATTACTCTCAGTTATTCTACCTCACCTTGGATCCTCAGTAGTGACTGGAAAGGGCCAGCTCAGCACCTGACAAAGCGGAGCAAAAGCAAATCACCAACATGCAGCACGGCAGCACCCCATCGCTCAAAACAAACCCAACACACACACACAGGCACCCCATCTCACCCGCTTGGGCTCCTTGTGCTCATGCAGTGCCTCCTCTCCGCCAAATCCAACAAAATCTACAAACACAAAAGACGAGAGAAGAGCACACCTTGAGGAGATGACAAAAAATACATCCCAACTGCAGTAATACCCCAATACAACACCTTGACCTCTTCTGCTAGCGCATCCAGAACAGCGGCCTATGTGCTGCAAGCTCTAGAGCTGCCGTAGGGCCTGTAAGAGGAGAAGGGAGGTGGGCAAGAGACACAGCACCAGGGACACAATGCCCCTACCCTAGGCTCTGCTTGCTCTCACAGGCAAGACCCTCACCTTGCCGCGCTCCTCCAGAACCCCAGCAACCCCCTCTCCACATTACTCAACACCTGCATGCACAAAGCAAAAACTCATCAAAAAAGCCCACAGACCACAACACTTTACCCCCAACAACTCCCTCGCTCATCTTCTTCTTAGGAAAGGACCCTTTCTCACGCCTTCTCTTTTGGGACCGTCAGGACACGGCCCCCTGCAGTGGAAAAGCAATGCAAAACCTACCTGCCCCACCAACCCACCCCGTCCCCCAAAAATTAATAAATCAAGTGGATTATGCACAGACATGCTCAACAATCACCAGGCCATCACTGCCACACTCCATAACCTACTGCACACAACTCCAACAGTCAGGGAGCTCCAGCCCCAAATAGACAGGCACGCACACAAACAACATCAGGCAAACAGAGGAAAGCTCTACGCAGCAAGAACTTATACCACATGCAAAAAAAAATGAGGACTACAAAGTCCTGTGACATATGAACTGTGCAGCCCTGATGCTTGGCACGAGACCAGAAGAGACTCAAATACCGGCACCTGTGCCAGAAGGGGGACAGCCAAGCCAGAGAAAGACATGCAAAGAGAGTCCTTAAGGGGGATATAATACTATGATGCAATACAGGAAAGACAACCCTAGAGGGATGTTGAGAACGTGCAAAACAAGACAGGCCTCCGAAGAGAAAAGAGAGACTGATGAAGCCTCCACAGCAGTGGCGAAGACGATGGACCACAAAAACTCACAAGACAGTCAGAGGGACTGAACTGCCCTTAGCTGCCTTCGCAGCACACGCTGCGATCCTCTTCACAGTGATGATTACTCAGGCCCGGCAGAAAGACAAAGGATGCCTACAGCGCTAGTGCTGCACCGGGTGGGAGGCATTCTGGAACATAAAGGACAAGGTCAACCTCAAGACCTGAACTACAGAGTGCACCTACCACACACACCACAGAGATACAGGCTGGAGCTGCCTGCCTTAGCGCACCCGCACTTCCTTTTCTGAAACACCCAAAACCCTGCCTCACACACCACCGACCTGGGAGAGGCATCTGCACTCGAGGGTATGTACTAGCACACACACCATACACACACACACGACACCCCAACACCTTCCATCCCTCTGCATAGCTTTTCCAGTGCTCGGGGTCACAACAGGACGTCACTTGGCAGACACATCCTCTTCACTCTTCTTTCGGACACTCCATTCGCCTTCAGCACCTGACAACCCAGAGCTCAAGCCATCATCCCCATGATGGACAACTCCCACCTCAGCCGGGAAAATAACCCTCCTCCAGAGTACAGCTGTTGCTCTGCTCACCTGCACCAGGACAGACTGACTCTCTGGTACCAGGGCTCTGGTGGCCCCAAGAACAAACAAAATTACTAAGCGATCTGCCCAAACAACTCATGCCTTCCTGCCCTGCCCTCAAATAAATTAGTCAGTGAAGTAGATTACACTTAGGCTGACCTGAACAGCTCTGCAGTCAGTCTGCCCCAAGCTTGGAGAGCTGCAGAAGGTGACTGTGACTCAAGTGCTGGACCCGAAACTTGGCCTTGTTGAACCTCATATGGTTGGACTCATCCCATTCATCCAGCCTGTCCAGACCCCTCCGTACAGCCTTCCTACCCTCAAGCAGATCTATTCTTCTACCCAGCTTGGTGTCGTCTGCAAATTACACTTAGTGTCATTTAGCTCTAGCTGTGAGGATGCCTAGGACTTTAGATGCAGCATCTATACGAGAGTTACTTTGCTGTCTTGAAGCACTTTTGTGCTTTGACACTGTGTTGGAGGACAATGATGGTTGCAAGAAACATCTCCCAGCGGTCGCGGACTATCCCTCCAAACTCTGTGATCCATCGCTGCGGCTGCTCGCTCTGACCCATCACAAAGTTGCTCTGTCTCTCTGCTGGACTTAGAGCTTGTGTCCATCAGAAATGGGACGAGCCGAGAGGTTCTAGGCAGGGGGATGGTGTCTGAGGGCACAGGCAGGGGCAGTCTCCCCACTCGACACGACACCAGCAGTGAAGCTGAGAACGCGACGATGGCCGAGTCCCTGGGCACTGCTCTGGGGCAGGGCAGGACCGTGTCCATGGGGATTATGGTCCCAGCCCTGTGGGATCCTCTGATGATCAGAAAACAAGCGATTGGCTTCCTTTTCTTGACAGCCTTGAGCACTGGGAGGACATTTCCCCTATGTGATGGGGATTGTCCCTTCACAGGGAATCTGCTTCAGCCAGGCTGTGACAGAAAGGGGTCTGGTCCAGGAGGAGGACAGGGCTGACAGCGAGGGATTTAGTTGCCTGTGTGTGGTGTGACTTGGCTCCCCACAGCTCCTATGTGGCTCCAGCTCTGGCCTGGGGACACTAAATGGCCTGTCCTGGCCTCACGATGTGGGGCTCAAAAGGCCCACGAGCAGCTCAGAGACGAGCTCTGGCTGCAGCAAGGAGTTGGAGGCACTAGGGGCTGCTGCCTCTGCTCAGGACTCCTGGCACCCTCCTTGCACGGCCATCCCTCCTTTTCCAGCACCAGCCTGCTTCTCATTGGAATCAGTGGATACGGCAAAGCTGCCTGTTTAAGAGCTAACACATTCCTAAGGGCAATATGGAGAGTGGCGATTGGTGTCGGCACGACAAAGTGCAACTGCTCAATGCCCTCGTGAGGGAACCTAGAAAAGCACAAAATTCCAGAACTTTCACAGAGTTTCTGTTGACAGTCTGGTATCCAAGAGCGACCGAGCGGACGAAGAGGACCAGTGAGCTGGTGTTCCCCGTCTTCGCTGTTGCTCGCAAGTGATCCTGGCATCATCCCTGGCTGCCCGTGTCTGCGTGCTGGGCAGTGTGCAGGACTGAGAGTGCGAGCAGGTGAGAGGAGACCATTGAACTCGAGATACCCGCAGCTTCCTTAGGAGAGGGCCAACCTGGAGGCAGCTTTGGGGAACGGCCTCCTTGCAGCTTTAACTCATCAACACTCTTCCCAGCGTTTCACATCCAAACATTTCTCCTCTTTCTGGGTTGACGTTTGCAGGCTCCTCTACCACGATGGTCCTTCAAAAGAAGCGCTTCCTCCGGGCTCTTCTGGGGGCAGTGGTATTGGAGTTACTGGTTGCCCTCGTGTACCTCGTGACGCAGCACAGAGCACCCATGTACAAGGTGAGCACCACTGCAGAGAGCAGACATGTGGCACAGACGCACCGAGACAAGAGCCCATGTTAGGGCTTTGGAGTGAGTGGGCCTCAGTAGGACGTGCCTTGCAGGCCATAGGCATGGGTCTTCTCTAGCCATGCCAAAATGCAGACAGGAGAAAGAAGGCAGAGGCACTGAAAGAGCCTCTGAGCACACAAGCTGAAAGAGGCTCAGTGAGATCTCAGAGGGGGATGGAGGCTTTCTCAGGGACATGCAAACCATCTGGAGTCTCACGGAGCAGAGTCGCTGCTATTCTAAACCCCGCGGAAAGTGCTGGTGTGAGGTGACATCACTGCATAGGCCTCAGCAGAGAGAATCAGAGGGTGTCTCAGCTGGCAGGAGAAATGCCCATACTGAGGCCACACTTTGAAGGGCCCTGTCCTGTCACTGCTCTGCTTGGCCATGCTGTAGCCTGCCATAGCTTAGGGAGGATCTATTCATTAAGAGCATTAAGGGCTGCTCTTTGGGCACCCTCCTGAAGGTCTGGGTCGTTGCCCCTCAGAAACGATGTCAGAGAAGAAATTCTTGGAATAGCCTAAAGAGCAATCTCCCTGCAAGAAAGCAAGGATGAGGGTGTTGCAGCTAAAAGATAAGGGCACACCTCCATGCCATGTGGACACGGAGAAGAAAGCCCCATGCCACCTAACACTGACAAGGACTGCAAAAGCCAAACACAGCCCTCACCCCCGCTAAGAAAGAAAAAACAAAAAACAACCACCACTGCCATAAACTGGGAGGAGAATTAGGCTTGCAGCTAGTACTTAGGGCTGACATGCTCCTTTTCCTGTCCTGTCTCCTCTTGGCAGGACTCCTCCAAAGAAGACACATGGGTCCCTGCGGAAACGGCCAACACTTCTGGAGCTGTGGATCTCCTGAGTTTGATGCCAAACAGTTCACTTCTGCCATCCAATGAAGTCTCTAAGCTCACATTTAACTGGTACAAGGACAACCTTTACACCCAGAGACACCTCTGCTATGGACAGAATGAGGTGCTGAAGCGCCTGGCAAAGACTTTAATTGAGGTGAGAATTGAGGAAAATTGAGGGAAACTGGCTGCTAATCAGATTCTACCCTCATGCTAGCAACCACAGCAAAGATTAGAAGGTGAAACGGGAACAGCTACCTCAGGGGAGGGTAGAGAGAAGACAGAGGCAGGCTCTTTCCAAAAGTGCAAAGTGTCAGAGCAAGAGACACCTGGCACACGATGGAAAGTGAGACATTCTGGCCAGACATAGGGAAAACACTTCCACAAGAAGGCTGCTTAAATAGCAGAATAGAGCCTCGAAAGCCTGTGGAGTCTCCATCCTTGGAGATATTCCAAAGTGAACCGGCCAACACCTTGCTTAACCCGGTCATGCTTTCAGCTGAGGGGTGACACAGAGAAAGTGAGAGGAGCCCACAGGTTCATTCAAACTCCTCCCTACTTTTTTCCTTTTGCCAGGAGTCGCCTTCCAGAACACAAGTGGGACATCCTTGCTACCCAAAAGACTACCGAGAAACCATCTGGCTGTCTTCCTTGCACACCACTCCCCACATAATGCAGAATGACTTCCACACAGCTCTTGCTGACAGAAGAGTGACCCTGGAGGGCAATGGACATGCCGAATGGTGCCGGGCTGTCATCCGCAAGCTGTTGAACTTCTCGACATGTGGCCAGAGCCAGGAGAGCACCCTCCTCGGTGCCCACGAGCCCGCTGGGAGCGGGCACTTCTTTGTAAGGAAAATGCGCACCCTTCCCTTCCCTCGCTCTCTTTAGAAGCCACTGTTCTGCTCAGGGGCACCTTTGGGGTCCCATTAAGAGGCCTCTTGCCAGCCCTTTGCAGAGCTGTGCACAAGGGGCAAAAGAAGAGCTGCTTGCAGCAGTGTGCAGGGTGAGAGCTCTCCTTGCGGACAGCCCTTGCTGACCAAAGGGAGACCAGAGCAGCTGCCCCGCAGCACTTTCCCCTCTCTTACTCAGTACCATTTCTCCCTCCTGCCTTTCAGGCCCTCTCCCAGTTTTACTTTGACTTGAGATTCCTTAACGTGACCAAGGAGCGCTCCCTCCTCACTGTCAGCAAGAGCATCCGGAATTTCTGCACAAGGAGCTGGCAAGATGTATGTTTCCCACAATGGCTCATGGGAGGCTCTGGGGAAGCTGCAAAGGAATAATCAATCCCCCTGGGCAGAGCTGCCCTCATGGCTCCAAAACACCTGCCCAGTCCACACAAAATGTCTTTGCATGAAGGGCCTTACAGAGCCATCCTTCTTCATGCAGCAGTCAGCGCTCAGCAGGACATTGCACCTGCAAGGCAATTGCCTGCTGCCAGATCAGTGCTAGGAGCTCAGATAACTTCCCTTCCTTCTCACACCCGCCCCCAGCTGTCTTCTAGCTACCCTGAGGAAAATCCCTGGCGACTGCGTAGCTATTGCACCAACGCCAACTACGTCCTCACCCTCCTTGAGATTAATGAGACCAGCTGGAACGACATCATCATCCAGAGGAAGGTAAGCAGCAACCTCAGCCCAGCATGGCAATGCCCTCGCAGGCAGGTGTCCAGCAGCACCGTGCCCAGCTAACACGCAGCTGTGCAGCTCAGCCCTGTGGCCAAGGCTCGTGGAGACCTCCTGCTTGGGGACACGCGCTGTGCCTGTGCCAGGCCTGGCACGCAGAGCCCCAGTGCTGCTAGGGGCATCTCTGTGCTAGAGCTGCCCTCACGATGCCCCTCTCTCCTTTGGCAGCCCGGGAGCACGGACGTCGCCTGGAGCCTGGGCTACGCGCTGGAGCTCGCCAACACCATCCCACGGGAGCTGCTGCACTTGGTGCAGAGGCAAAACCCCTCCGTGCGCGCTGCAGCCGTGGCCCTCATGGTGTCCACTCTTGGCGTGGGGCTTGTTGTCGTGCACACCCACTGGCACATGTAGGAGATGGGCTGCATCTCAGAGATGGTAGGAAGGCGTCAAGGCTGGAGGGCTGACTCACACACTGGCCAGCAGGACAGAGACCCCATCCCTTCATCTTGGGCCCATGACGTGGAGCATATTAACCTTTACAGGACTCAAAAAGCGAAGGCTGGACTCTTTTTGAACTGTGCCCAAAAGGGAGCTTGGCACTACAGGGCATTTTCCAAGGAGCCTCCCTCCCCTTTAACTCTGCTCGCATCAGCCTGTGCGCTCTAGAAATCCCAAGCAGGGCCTTTCTTACAGCTTTGCAGATGCTGATGCCTGTTCCTCCTGTGGCCTTCATGCCATCTGATTAGCAGCCTGTTTCTCTCAATTTTCCTCAATTCTCACCTCAATTAAACTCTTTGCAAGGCGCTTCAGCACCTCATTCTGTCCATAGCAGAGGTGGTGCTGGGTGTAAACGTTGTCCTTGTACCAGTTAAATGTGAGCTTAGAGACTTCCTTGGATGGCAAACCTGGACTGTTTGGCATTAAACTCAGGAGATCCACAGTGCCAGAAGTGTTGGCCGTTTCTGCAGGGACCCGTGTGTCTTCTTTGGAGGAGTCCTGCCAAGCTGAGACACCACGAGGTTAAAAGACCTGCTGTGGAGATGGCCACAGATTTGGGGACATTTGCCATCTGTGAATGCTGTCCTGCCTTTGCCTTTGTTTTTGCTCATCTGCTAGCTGTCCTGCCAATCATCCATCTGGCCATTTGTCAGCTGCACGTTCACCTTCTACCAGCGATGAGCTGACCCCTACCATTTCTTCAGATATTTTTCCCTGGTTTTTAGCTGTTCTATTAGTTCTATTAACTATGATAGAAATAAATATTCTGAAAGGCACCCAAGAGGGAATTTCTTCTTCTTTTGCTCCTGAATCAAAAGGATTTTAATGTTGTTGGTCCCAGGTAAGGGGTGGTGCCAATGATGGGAGCTGAGGCCAGGTGCCAGAACAAGGGCCTTGGCCGTGGGGAGCTGCTCTGCAAAATGCAGCTTAGTCCCCAGTGTGTGGTGTGACCTGGCTCCCCACTGGCCTCTGCTCAGGTCGCATGTGGCTGCAGCCCTGCCCCGGGGACACTAAATGGCCTGTCCTGGCCTCAGGGCATGGAGCTGAAAACACAGCCTAGGAGCACCCCATGTACTGGTCCTTGTGCACACTTAGGTGTCACTGGGACCCCAGCACAGGCCACACTGGGACTGCTGTGGGTGCGACTCTACATGGAATGTGACAGGTCACGCTGAGTGCACAAGCCACAGATTCTGCCTCCCCACCAGCCACAGAGCCATGTGGGGGGCCCCAGGCAGGGAGAGAGCTGGGGCAGTAAGGCCTGGGTGCCATGGGGGTTTGCAGGGAAGCAAGTTGGGAGGATCTGCTGGGATGGCTGCTGTCTGCTGAAGGGCACGAGGCAGTGGAGCAGTAGAGGAGGGAGGACGGGGGATGCGAGGGCTGAGATGCTCCGGCAGCCCAGGCCCTGCTTCCTGCAAGGCAGGCACAAGCCGGGCAGAGGGCTCACTGTGGCCGGTCTTGCACAGGCCGCCCCTCAACCAGGCCAAGGGAACCTGTCTCAGCCTGCAGCGCTGGCTCCTTGGCACTCAGTAAACGGCAGCCTTCACAAGGCAGCTAGCACCACTCCCTACAGAGCGGTGCCGTTACCTGCACGTGCTTTTTAGGTGCTGCCATTTGCAGGCTAAGAGGTGCCCTGGGAACCCAGGAGCACCCGAGCTTGGCAGCCTTAACTGCAGCCAACATTTTGCCACAACGCTTCCCTGCTTAAACAGAGACAAGAAACAGCTTCTGCAGAGCTGGCACACAAATGTTAGGCCCTTCCCTAACCCAGGCGACAGTCTGGCAGTGCAGCCTGGCAATAACCCCATGGCTCACACACACCGGGCTCTAGTCCCTGCCTCCTCCAGCACACGTGGACCTGTGCTCTGTTCCTGCCACACTGCAGATGAGTTCTCTCCCACTTTACTGCAGGACATGCCAGGCCTCTCCAAAGCCTCAGGAGCCCCCAGGCCTTCCCTCGTGTGTGGGGGAAAAAAGTGCCTGCTCTAACAGATCCTGCCAGGATCCTCACTCACCCCTGTGTCCCTGTGCTACACGCTCTGTACGGCTGCCTCACCTGTGCCAGGGCTGAGCATGATCACAGGGGTGTCAGCAACACCCCAGAACTTCATTCCTCCTTTCTTCACCCAAAGAGGGGCCCGGACATCTCCTGCAAAACAAACACGACGCCTAGCAGCATGCAGGACCACTGCTTTCAGAAACCACCCAGCACAGACCCCACAAAGGGCACAGCCTAGGCCAGCCCAAAGCGGGGCCACCCACAAGGCTCTGTCAGTATGGATGTGCCTGACTTAACAGGACCCCCACCTCAAGGTGCTCGTGGTGCTACAGCACACTGGGTGAGTGTGAAAGGCCCTTCAGCTGGCCCAGACACCCCTGTGTCACTCTGCAAAGTGCTCTAAGGAAACCCAGAGCAAGGCAAAAGCGCCACAGCACAGGGGTGCTGGGACAGCAGCCCCCTCCTCACACACACACCATGGACCATCAAAGACAGTGGCAGAAGGAAGCAGAGATCTCAACCTGCCTCTCATCTAAAGGACACACAGAGGACTCAAGAGACCCGTCCGGGTACTCCAAGAAGACCCACTCATGTCACACAGAGCAATCCCCTGCCCTCCTGCAGCACAGACACCCTGGCAGCTTATTGCACTTGCTAGGGGATCCAGCTCAGGGGCTCGGTCATCAGAGCAGCACACACAGTCCTAGGGAGATAGGACAGAAAGGGCCAGCTCAGCACCTGACAAAGCGGAGCAAAAGCAAATCACCAACATGCAGCACGGCAGCACCCCATCGCTCAAAACAAACCCAACACACACACACAGGCACCCCATCTCACCCGCTTGGGCTCCTTGTGCTCACGCAGTGCCTCCTCTCGGCCAATTCCAACAAAATCTACAAACACAAAAGACGAGAGAAGAGCACACCTTGAGGAGATGACAAAAAATACATCCCAACTGCAGTAATACCCCAATACAACACCTTGACCTCTTCTGCTAGCGCATCCAGAAGAGCGGCCTATGTGCTGCAAGCTCTAGAGCTGCCGTAGGGCCTGTAAGAGGAGAAGGGAGGTGGGCAAGAGACACAGCACCAGGGACACAATGCCCCTACCCTAGGCTCTGCTTGCTCTCACAGGCAAGACCCTCACCTTGCCGTGCTCCTCCAGAACCCCAGCAACCCCCTCTCCACATTACTCAACACCTGCATGCACAAAGCAAAAACTCATCAAAAAAGCCCACAGACCACAACACTTTACCCCCAACAACTCCCTCGCTCATCTTCTTCTTAGGAAAGGACCCTTTCTCACGCCTTCTCTTTTGGGACCGTCAGGACACGGCCCCCTGCAGTTGAAAAGCAATGCAAAACCTACCTGCCCCACCAACCCACCCCGTCCCCCAAAAATTAATAAATCAAGTGCATTATGCACAGACATGCTCAACAATCACCAGGCCATCACTGCCACACTCCATAACCTACTGCACACAACTCCAACAGTCAGGGAGCTCCAGCCCCAAACAGACAGGCACGCACACAAACAACATGAGGCAAACAGAGGAAAGCTCTACGCAGCAAGAACTTATACCACATGGAAAATACTGAGGACTAAAAAGTCCTGTGACATATGAACTGTGCAGCCCTGATGCTTGGCACGAGACCAGAAGAGACTCAAATACCGGCACCTGTGCCAGAAAGGGGACAGCCAAGCCAGAGAAAGACATGCAAAGAGAGGCCTTAAGGGGGATATAATACTATGATGCAATACAGGAAAGACAACCCTGGAGGGACGTTGAGAACGTGCAAAACAAGACGGGCCTCCGAAGAGAAAAGAGAGACTGATGAAGCCTCCACAGCAGTGGCGAAGACGATGGACCACAAAAACTCACAAGACAGTCAGAGGGACTGAACTGCCCTTAGCTGCCTTCGCAGCACACGCTGGGATCCTCTTCACAGTGATGATTACTCAGGCCCGGCAGAAAGACAAAGGATGCCTAGAGCGCTAGTGCTGCACCGGGTGGGAGGCATTCTGGAACATAAAGGACAAGGTCAACCTCAAGACCTGAACTACAGAGTGCACCTACCACACACACCACAGAGATACAGGCTGGAGCTGCCTGCCTTAGCGCACCCGCACTTCCTCTTCTGAAACACCCAAAACCCTGCCTCACACACCACCGACCTGGGAGAGGCATCTGCACTCGAGGGTATGTACTAGCACACACACCATACACACACACACGACACCCCAACACCTTCCATCCCTCTGCACAGCTTTTCCAGTGCTCGGGGTCACAACAGGACGTCACTTGGCAGACACATCCTCCTCACTCTTCTTTCGGACACTCCATTCGCCTTCACCACCTGACAATCCAGAGCTCAAGCCATCATCCCCATGATGGACAACTCCCACCTCAGCCGGGAAAATAACCCTCCTCCAGAGTACAGCTGTTGCTCTGCTCACCTGCACCAGGACAGACTGACTCTCTGGTACCAGGGCTCTGGTGACCCCAAGAACAAACAAAATTACTAAGCGATCTGCCCAAACAACTCATGCCTTCCTGCCCTGCCCTCAAATAAATTAGTCAGTGAAGTAGATTACACTTAGGCTGACCTGAACAGCTCTGCAGTCAGTCTGCCCCAAGCTTGGAGAGCTGCAGAAGGTGATTGTGACTCAAGTGCTGGACCCGAAACTTGGCCTTGTTGAACCTCATATGGTTGGACTCATCCCATTCATCCAGCCTGTCCAGACCCCTCCGTACAGCCTTCCTACCCTCAAGCAGATCTATTCTTCTACCCAGCTTGGTGTCGTCTGCAAATTACACTTAGTGTCATTTAGCTCTAGCTGTGAGGATGCCTGGGACTTTAGATCCAGCATCTATATGAGAGTTACTTTGCTGTCTTGAAGCACTTTTGTGCTTTGACACTGTGTTGGAGGACAATGATGGTTGCAAGAAACATCTCCCAGCAGTCACGGACTATCCCTCCAAACTCCGTGATCCATCGCTGCAGCTGCTCGCTCTGACCCATCACAAAGTTGCTCTGTCTCTCTGCTGGACTTAGAGCTTGTGTCTTCCAGAAATGGGACGGGCCGAGAGGTTCTAGGCAGGGGGATGGTGTCTGAGGGCACAGGCAGGGGCAGTCTCCCCACTCGACACGACACCAGCAGTGAAGCTGAGAATGCGACGATGGCCGAGTCCCTGGGCACTGCTCTGGGGCAGGGCAGGACCGTGTCCATGGGGATAATGGTCCCAGCCCTGTGGGATCCTCTGATGCTGAGAAAACAAGCGATTGGCTTCCTTTTCTTGACAGCCTTGAGCACTGGGAGGACATTTCCCCTATGTGATGGAGATTGTCCCTTCACAGGGAATCTGCTTCAACCAGGCTGTGACAGAAAGGGGTCTGGTCCAGGAGGAGGACAGGGCTGACAGCGAGGGATTTAGTTGCCTGTGTGTGGTGTGACTTGGCTCCCCACAGCTCCTATGTGGCTCCAGCTCTGGCCTGGGGACACTAAATGGCCTGTCCTGGCCTCATGATGTGGGGCTGAAAAGGCCCACGAGCAGCTCAGAGACGAGCTCTGGCTGCAGCAAGGAGTTGGAGGCACTGGGGGCTGCTGCCTCTGCTCAGGGCTCCTGGCACCCTCCTTGCACGGCCATCCCTCCTTTTCCAGCACCAGCCTGCTTCTCATTGGAATCAGTGGATACGGCAAAGCTGCCTGTTTAAGAGCTAACACATTCCTAAGGGCAATATGGAGAGTGGCGATTGGTGTCGGCACGACAAAGTGCAACTGCTCAATGCCCTCGTGAGGGAACCTAGAAAAGCGCAAAATTCCAGAACTTTCACAGAGTTTCTGTTGACAGTCTGGTATCCAAGAGCGACCGAGCGGACGAAGAGGACCAGTGAGCTGGTGTTCCCCGTCTTCGCTGTTGCTCGCAAGTGATCCAGGCATCATCCCTGGCTGCCCGTGTCTGCGTGCTGGGCAGCGCGCAGGACTGAGAGTGCGAGCAGGTGAGAGGAGCCCATTGAACTCGAGATACCCGCAGCTTCCTTAGGAGAGGGCCAACCTGGAGGCAGCTTTGGGGAACGGCCTCCTTGCAGCTTTAACTCATCAACACTCTTCCCAGCGTTTCACATCCAAACATTTCTCCTCTTTCTGGGTTGACGTTTGCAGGCTCCTCTACCACGATGGTCCTTCAAAAGAAGCGCTTCCTCCGGGCTCTTCTGGGGGCAGTGGTATTGGAGTTACTGGTTGCCCTCGTGTACCTCGTGACGCAGCACAGAGCACCCATGTACAAGGTGAGCACCGCTGCAGAGAGCAGACATGTGGCACAGACGCTCTGAGACAAGAGCCCATGTTAGGGCTTTGGAGTGAGTGGGCCTCAGTAGGACGTGCCTTGCAGGCCATAGGCATGGGTCTTCTCTAGCCATGCCAAAATGCAGACAGGAGAAAGAAGGCAGAGGCACTGAAAGAGCCTCTGAGCACACAAGCTGAAAGAGGCTCAGTGAGATCTCAGAGGGGGATGGAGGCTTTCTCAGGGACATGCAAACCATCTGGAGTCTCACGGAGCAGAGTCGCTGCTATTCTAAACCCCGCGGAAAGTGCTGGTGTGAGGTGACATCACTGCATAGGCCTCAGCAGAGAGAATCAGAGGGTGTCTCAGCTGGCAGGAGAAATGCCCATACTGAGGCCACACTTTGAAGGGCCCTGTCCTGTCACTGCTCTGCTTGGCCATGCTGTAGCCTGCCATAGCTTAGGGAGGATCTATTCATCAAGAGCATTAAGGGCTGCTCTTTGGGCACCCTCCTGAAGGTCTGGGTCGTTGCCCCTCAGGAATGATGTCAGAGAAGAAATTCTTGGAATAGCCTAAAGAGCAATCTCCCTGCAAGAAAGCAAGGATGAGGGTGTTGCAGCTTAAAGATAAGGGCACACCTCCATGCCATGTGGACACGGAGAAGAAAGCCCCATGCCACCTAACACTGACAAGGACTGCAAAAGCCAAACACAGCCCTCACTCTCGCTAAGAAAGAAAAAACAAAAAACAACCACCACTGCCATAATCTGGGAGGAGAATTAGGCTTGCAGCTAGTACTTAGGGCTGACATGCTCCTTTTCCTGTCCTGTCTCCTCTTGGCAGGACTCCTCCAAAGAAGACACATGGGTCCCTGCGGAAACGGCCAACACTTCTGGAGCTGTGGATCTCCTGAGTTTGATGCCAAACAGTTCACTTCTGCCATCCAATGAAGTCTCTAAGCTCACATTTAACTGGTACAAGGACAACCTTTACACCCAGAGACACCTCTGCTATGGACAGAATGAGGTGCTGAAGCGCCTGGCAAAGACTTTAATTGAGGTGAGAATTGAGGAAAATTGAGGGAAACTGGCTGCTAATCAGATTCTACCCTCATGCTAGCAACCACAGCAAAGATTAGAAGGTGAAACGGGAACAGCTACCTCAGGGGAGGGTAGAGAGAACACAGAGGCAGGCTCTTTCCAAAAGTGCAAAGTGTCAGAGCAAGAGACACCTGGCACACGATGGAAAGTGAGACATTCTGGCCAGACATAGGGAAAACACTTCCACAAGAATGCTGCTTAAATAGCAGAATAGAGCCTCGAAAGCCTGTGGAGTTTCCTTCCTTGGAGATATTCCAAAGTGAACCGGCCAACACCTTGCTTAACCCGGTCATGCTTTCAGCTGAGGGGTGACACAGAGAAAGTGAGAGGAGCCCATAGGTTCATTCAAACTCCTCCCTACTTTTTTCCTTTTGCCAGGAGTCGCCTTCCAGAACACAAGTGGGACATCCTTGCTACCCAAAAGACTACCGAGAAACCATCTGGCTGTCTTCCTTGCACACCACTCCCCACATAATGCAGAATGACTTCCACACAGCTCTTGCTGACAGAAGAGTGACCCTGGAGGGCAATGGACATGCCGAATGGTGCCGGGCTGTCATCCGCAAGCTGTTGAACTTCTCGACATGTGGCCAGAGCCAGGAGAGCACCCTCCTCGGTGCCTACGAGCCCGCTGGGAGCGGGCACTTCTTTGTAAGGAAAATGCGCACCCTTCCCTTCCCTCGCTCTCTTTAGAAGCCACTGTTCTGCTCAGGGGCACCTTTGGGGTCCCATTAAGAGGCCTCTTGCCAGCCCTTTGCAGAGCTGTGCACAAGGGGCAAAAGAAGAGCTGCTTGTAGCAGTGTGCAGGGTGAGAGCTCTCCTTGCGGACAGCCCTTGCTGACCAAAGGGAGACCAGAGCAGCTGCCCCGCAGCACTTTCCCCTCTCTTACTCGGTACCATTTCTCCTTCCCGCCTTTCAGGCCTTCTCCGAATTTTACTTTGACTTGAGATTCCTCAACGTGACCAAGGAGCGCTCCCTGCTCACTGTCAGCAAGAGCATCCGGAATTTCTGCACAAGGAGCTGGCAAGATGTATGTTTCCCACAATGGCTCATGGGAGGCTCTGGGGAAGCTGCAAAGGAATAATCAATCCCCCTGGGCAGAGCTGCCCTCATGGCTCCAAAACACCTGCCCAGTCCACACAAAATGTCTTTGCATGAAGGGCCTTACAGAGCCATCCTTCTTCATGCAGCAGTCAGCGCTCAGCAGGCCATTGCACCTGCAAGGCAATTGCCTGCTGCCAGATCATTGCTAGGAGCTCAGATAACTTCCCTTCCTTCTCACACCCGCCCCCAGCTGTCTTCTAGCTACCCTGAGGAAAATCCCTGGCGACTGCGTAGCTATTGCACCAACGCCAACTACGTCCTCACCCTCCTTGAGATTAATGAGACCAGCTGGAACGACATCATCATCCAGAGGAAGGTAAGCAGCAACCTCAGCCCAGCATGGCAATGCCCTCGCAGGCAGGTGTCCAGCAGCACCGTGCCCAGCTAACACGCAGCTGTGCAGCTCAGCCCTGTGGCCAAGGCTCGTGGAGACCTCCTGCTTGGGGACACGCGCTGTGCCTGTGCCAGGCCTGGCACGCAGAGCCCCAGTGCTGCTAGGGGCATCTCTGTGCTAGAGCTGCCCTCACGATGCCCCTCTCTCCTTTGGCAGCCCGGGAGCACGGACGTCGCCTGGAGCCTGGGCTACGCGCTGGAGCTCGCCAACACCATCCCACGGGAGCTGCTGCACTTGGTGCAGAGGCAAAACCCCTCCGTGCGCGCTGCAGCCATGGCCCTCATGGTGTCCACTCTTGGCGTGGGGCTTGTTGTCGTGCACACCCACTGGCACATGTAGGAGATGGGCTGCATCTCAGAGATGGTAGGAAGGCGTCAAGGCTGGAGGGCTGACTCACACACTGGCCAGCAGGACAGAGAGCCCATCCCTTCATCTTGGGCCCATGACGTGGAGCATATCAACCTTTACAGCACTCAAAAAGCGAAGGCTGGACTCTTTTTGAACTGTGCCCAAAAGGGAGCTTGGCACTACAGGGCATTTTCCAAGGAGCCTCCCTCCCCTTTAACTCTGCTCGCATCAGCCTGTGCGCTCTAGAAATCCCAAGCAGGGCCTTTCTTACAGCTTTGCAGATGCTGATGCCTGTTCCTCGTGTGGCCTTCATGCCATCTGATTAGCAGCCTGTTTCTCTCAATTTTCCTCAATTCTCACCTCAGTTAAACTCTTTGCAAGGCGCTTCAGCACCTCATTCTGTCCATAGCAGAGATGGTGCTGGGTGTAAACGTTGTCCTTGTACCAGTTAAATGTGAGCTTCCTTGGATGGCAAAACTGAACTGTTTGGCATTAAACTCAGGAGATCCACAGCGCCAGAAGTGTTGGCCGTTTCTGCAGGGACCCGTGTGTCTTCTTTGGAGGAGTCCTGCCAAGCTGAGACACCACGAGGTTAAAAGACCTGCTGTGGAGATGGCCACAGATTTGGGGACATTTGCCATCTGTGAATGCTGTCCTGCCTTTGCCTTTGTTTTTGCTCATCTGCTAGCTGTCCTGCCAATCATCCATCTGGCCATTTGTCAGCTGCACGTTCACCTTCTACCAGCGATGAGCTGACCCCTACCATTTCTTCAGATATTTTTCCCTGGTTTTTAGCTGTTCTATTAGTTCTATTAACTATGATAGAAATAAATATTCTGAAAGGCACCCAAGAGGGAAATTCTTCTTCTTTTGCTCCTGAATCAAAAGGATTTTAATGTTGTTGGTCCCAGGTAAGGGGTGGTGCCAATGATGGGAGCTGAGGCCAGGTGCCAGAACAAGGGCCTTGGCCGTGGGGAGGTGCTCTGCAAAATGCAGCTTAGTCCCCAGTGTGTGGTGTGACCTGGCTCCCCACTGGCCTCTGCTCAGGTCGCATGTGGCTGCAGCCCTGCCCCGGGGACACTAAATGGCCTGTCCTGGCCTCAGGGCATGGAGCTGAAAACACAGCCTAGGAGCACCCCATGTACTGGTCCTTGTGCACACTTAGGTGTCACTGGGACCCCAGCACAGGCCACACTGGGACTGCTGTGGGTGCGACTGTACATGGAATGTGACAGGTCACGCTGAGTGCACAAGCCACAGATTCTGCCTCCCCACCAGTCACAGAGCCATGTGGGGGGCCCCAGGCAGGGAGAGAGCTGGGGCAGTAAGGCCTGGGTGCCATGGGGGTTTGCAGGGAAGCAAGTTGGGAGGATCTGCTGGGATGGCTGCTGTCTGCTGAAGGGCACGAGGCAGTGGAGCAGTAGAGGAGGGAGGACGGGGGATGCGAGGGCTGAGATGCTCCGGCAGCCCAGGCCCTGCTTCCTGCAAGGCAGGCACAAGCCGGGCAGAGGGCTCACTGTGGCCGGCCTTGCACAGGCCGCCCCTCAACCAGGCCAAGGGAACCTGTCTCAGCCTGCAGCGCTGGCTCCTTGGCACTCAGTAAATGGCAGCCTTCACAAGGCAGCTAGCACCACTCCCTACAGAGCGGTGCCGTTACCTGCACGTGCTTTGTAGGTGCTGCCATTTGCAGGCTAAGAGGTGCCCTGGGAACCCAGGAGCACCCGAGCTTGGCAGCCTTAACTGCAGCCAACATTTTGCCACAACGCTTCCCTGCTTAAACAGAGACAAGAAACAGCTTCTGCAGAGCTGGCACACAAATGTTAGGCCCTACCCTAACCCAGGCGACAGCCTGGCAGTGCAGCCTGGCAATAACCCCATGGCTCACACACACCGGGCTCTAGTCCCTGCCTCCTCCAGCACACGTGGACCTGTGCTCTGTTCCTGCCACACTGCAGATGAGTTCTCTCCCACTTTACTGCAGGACATGCCAGGCCTCTCCAAAGCCTCAGGAGCCCCCAGGCCTTCCCTCGTGTGTGTGGGAAAAAAGTGCCTGCTCTAACAGATCCTGCCAGGATCCTCACTCACCCCTGTGTCCCTGTGCTACATGCTCCGTACGGCTGCCTCACCTGTGCCAGGGCTGAGCATGATCACAGGGGTGTCAGCAACACCCCAGAACTTCATTCCTCCTTTCTTCACCCAAAGAGGGGCCCGGACATCTCCTGCAAAACAAACACGACGCCTAGCAGCATGCAGGACCACTGCTTTCAGAAACCACCCAGCACAGACCCCGCAGAGGGCACAGCCTAGGCCAGCCCAAAGCGGGGCCACCCACAAGGCTCTGCCAGTATGGATGTGCCTGACTTAACAGGAACCCCCACCTCAAGGTGCTTGTGGTGCTACAGCACACTGGGTGAGTGTGAAAGGCCCTTCAGCTGGCCCAGACACCCCTGTGTCACTCTGCAAAGTGCTCTAACAAAACCCAGAGCAAGGCAAAAGCGCCACAGCACAGGGGTGCTGGGACAGCAGCCCCCTCCTCACACACACACCATGGACCATCAAAGACAGTGGCAGAAGGAAGCAGAGATCTCAACCTGCCTCTCATCTAAAGGACACACAGAGGACTCAAGAGACCCGTCCGGGTACTCCAAGAAGACCCACTCATGTCACACAGAGCAATCCCCTGCCCTCCTGCAGCACAGACACCCTGGCAGCTTATTGCACTTGCTAGGGGACCCAGCTCAGGGGCTCGGTCATCAGAGCAGCACACACAGTCCTAGGGAGACAGGACAGGAGGTGGTAAATTCTAGCCCTAACCCTTAACCCTAAACCTTCTTCTTAAGGAGGTAGTGCATGCTGAGGGGGAGGGAGGCGGGTAGGGGAGAGGTAGACACGGATGAGGACAGGGAAGGGATAGAGCAGGGAATGGCGGGGAAAGAGGGGAGGTGATGGGGAGGATGGAGAGAGGAGGGGTGGGAGAGCACAAGGCAGGTATGTGCTGTGTACATGCAAGGGCTGCAATAGCGTAGTGCGGGAGGTGTACCAGGGTGGGTGTCCTTGGTGTATGCGGTTACACAGAAGATGCTCTATGTTCCAGAAAGGAAAAAAAAAAACAACAAGAACCACACCAAGACCTGCTGAGAGCAGTGCACAGATGCAACACACACCATAGAGACACAGGCTGGAGCTGCCTGCCTCACACACCGCTCATCCCCAAGAGGCATCCACACTAGACAGTCTGGAAGCAAACAGACTCACCATCAAAAGACTCCCCAACACCTTCTCTCCATCCACCCACTTAGCTCTGGCAGTGCTCAGGGTCACCACTGGACTTCAGGAGCTGTCCTCAGTTGGCAGACGCATCCTTTCCATCTTGTTTTGGACACCTCGTTCACCCTCATCACCTGCCTAACTAGACCTCAAGTTGTCATTGCCATGCCAGATAAGTCCCAATGCAGTAGCCAATACACCCTCCTCCAAAGAAGAGCTCTCCCTCTGCTCACCTGCACTGGGACACAACCACGTTCTGGCATCAGGGCTCTGAGGGGACTTGTGACACTTAGAACAAGCAAAATTACCAACTAAGTCTTCTGCTAGGCAGGAATGAGGAGTCCTACACCCACGGACACAGTATTACTCTCAGTTATTCTACCTCACCTTGGATCCTCAGTAGTGACTGGAAAGGGCCAGCTCAGCACCTGACAAAGCGGAGCAAAAGCAAATCACCAACATGCAGCACGGCAGCACCCCATCGCTCAAAACAAACCCAACGTACACACACAGGCACCCCATCTCACCCGCTTGGGCTCCTTGTGCTCACGCAGTGCCTCCTCTCCGCCAAATCCAACAAAATCTACAAACGCAAAAGACGAGAGAAGAGCACACCTTGAGGAGATGACAAAAAATACATCCCAACTGCAATAATACCCCATTACAACACCTTGACCTCTTCTGCTAGCCCATCCAGAACAGCGGCCTATGTGCTGCAAGCTCTAGAGCTGCCGTAGGGCCTGTAAGAGGAGAAGGGAGGTGGGCAAGAGACACAGCACCAGGGACACAATGCCCCTACCCTAGGCTCTGCTTGCTCCCACAGGCAAGACCCTCACCTTGCCGGGCTCCTCCAGAACCCCAGCAACCCCCTCTCCACATTACTCAACACCTGCATGCACAAAGCAAAAACTCATCAAAAAAGCCCACAGACCACAACACTTTACCCCCAACAACTCCCTCGCTCATCTTCTTCTTAGGAAAGGACCCTTTCTCACGCCTTCTCTTTTGGGACCGTCAGGACACGGACCACTGCAGTTGAAAAGCAATGCAAAACCTACCTGCCCCACCAACCCACCCCGTCCCCCAAAAATTAATAAATCAAGTGCATTATGCACAGACATGCTCAACAATCACCAGGCCATCACTGCCACACTCCATAACCTACTGCACACAACTCCAACAGTCAGGGAGCTCCAGCCCCAAACAGATAGGCACGCACACAAACAACATCAGGCAAACAGAGGAAAGCTCTACGCAGCAAGAACTTATACCACATGGAAAATACTGAGGACTACAAAGTCCTGTGACATATGAACTGTGCAGCCCTGATGCTTGGCACGAGACCAGAAGAGACTCAAATACCGGCACCTGTGCCAGAAGGGGGACAGCCAAGCCAGAGAAAGACATGCAAAGAGAGTCCTTAAGGGGGATATAATACTATGATGCAATACAGGAAAGACAACCCTGGAGGGATGTTGAGAACGTGCAAAACAAGACGGGCCTCCGAAGAGAAAAGAGAGACTGATGAAACCTCCACAGCAGTGGTGAAGACGATGGACCACAAAAACTCACAAGACAGTCAGAGGGACTGAACTGCCCTTAGCTGCCTTCGCAGCACACGCTGGGATCCTCTTCACAGTGATGATTACGCAGGCCCGGCAGAAAGACAAAGGATGCCTAGAGCGCTAGTGCTGCACCGGGTGGGAGGCATTCTGGAACATAAAGGACAAGGTCAACCTCAAGACCTGAACTACAGAGTGCACCTACCACACTCACCACAGAGATACAGGCTGGAGCTGCCTGCCTTAGCGCACCCGCACTTCCTCTTCTGAAACACCCAAAACCCTGCCTCACACACCACCGACCTGGGAGAGGCATCCGCACTCCAGGGTATGTACTAGCACACACACCATACACACACACACGACACCCCAACACCTTCCATCCCTCTGCATAGCTTTTCCAGTGCTCGGGGTCACAACAGGACGTCACTTGGCAGACACATCCTCTTCACTCTTCTTTCGGACACTCCATTCGCCTTCACCACCTGACAATCCAGAGCTCAAGCCATCATCCCCATGATGGACAACTCCCACCTCAGCCGGGAAAATAACCCTCCTCCAGAGTACAGCTGTTGCTCTGCTCACCTGCACCAGGACAGACTGACTCTCTGGTACCAGGGCTCTGGTGACCCCAAGAACAAACAAAATTACTAAGCGATCTGCCCAAACAACTCATGCCTTCCTGCCCTGCCCTCAAATTAATTAGTCAGTGAAGTAGATTACACTTAGGCTGACCTGAACAGCTCTGCAGTCAGTCTGCCCCAAGCTTGGAGAGCTGCAGAAGGTGATTGTGACTCAAGTGCTGGACCCGAAACTTGGCCTTGTTGAACCTCATATGGTTGGACTCATCCCATTCATCCAGCCTGTCCAGACCCCTCCGTACAGCCTTCCTACCCTCAAGCAGATCTATTCTTCTACCCAGCTTGGTGTCGTCTGCAAATTACACTTAGTGTCATTTAACTCTAGCTGTGAGGATGCCTGGGACTTTAGATCCAGCATCTATATGAGAGTTACTTTGCTGTCTTGAAGCACTTTTGTGCTTTGACACTGTGTTGGAGGACAATGATGGTTGCAAGAAACATCTCCCAGCAGTCGCGGACTATCCCTCCAAACTCTGTGATCCATCGCCGCTGCTGCTCGCTCTGACCCATCACAAAGTTGCTCTGTCTCTCTGCTGGACTTAGAGCTTGTGTCCTCCAGAAATGGGACGGGCCGAGAGGTTCTAGGCAGCGGGATGGTGTCTGAGGGCACAGGCAGGGGCAGTCTCCCCACTCGACACGACACCAGCAGTGAAGCTGAGAACGCGACGATGGCCGAGTCCCTGGGCACTGCTCTGGGGCAGGGCAGGACCGTGTCCATGGGGATTATGGTCCCAGCCCTGTGGGATCCTCTGATGCTGAGAAAACAAGCGATTGGCTTCCTTTTCTTGACAGCCTTGAGCACTGGGAGGACATTTCCCCTATGTGATGGGGATTGTCCCTTCACAGGGAATCTGCTTCAGCCAGGCTGTGACAGAAAGGGGTCTGGTCCAGGAGGAGGACAGGGCTGACAGCGAGGGATTTAGTTGCCTGTGTGTGGTGTGACTTGGCTCCCCACAGCTCCTATGTGGCTCCAGCTCTGGCCTGGGGACACTAAATGGCCTGTCCTGGCCTCACGATGTGGGGCTGAAAAGGCCCACCAGCAGCTCAGAGACAAGCTCTGGCTGCAGCAAGGAGTTGGAGGCACTGGGGGCTGCTGCCTCTGCTCAGGGCTCCTGGCACCCTCCTTGCACGGCCATCCCTCCTTTTCCAGCACCAGCCTGCTTCTCATTGGAATCAGTGGATACGGCAAAGCTGCCTGTTTAAGAGCTAACACATTCCTAAGGGCAATATGGAGAGTGGCGATTGGTGTCGGCACGACAAAGTGCAACTGCTCAATGCCCTCGTGACGGAAGCCAGAAAAGCGCAAAATTCCAGAACTTTCACAGAGTTTCTGTTGACAGTCTGGTATCCAAGAGCGACCGAGCGGACGAAGAGGACCAGTGAGCTGGTGTTCCCCGTCTTCGCTGTTGCTCGCAAGTGATCCTGGCATCATCCCTGGCTGCCCGTGTCTGCGTGCTGGGCAGCGCGCAGGACTGAGAGTGCGAGCAGGTGAGAGGAGCCCATTGAACTCGAGATACCCGCAGCTTCCTTAGGAGAGGGCCAACCTGGAGGCAGCTTTGGGGAACGGCCTCCTTGCAGCTTTAACTCATCAACACTCTTCCCAGCGTTTCACATCCAAACATTTCTCCTCTTTCTGGGTTGACGTTTGCAGGCTCCTCTACCACGATGGTCCTTCAAAAGAAGCGCTTCCTTCGGGCTCTTCTGGGGGCAGTTGTATTGGGGTTACTGGTTGCCCTCGTGTACCTCGTGACGCAGCACAGAGCACCCATGTACAAGGTGAGCACCGCTGCAGAGAGCAGACATGTGGCACAGACGCACCGAGACAAGAGCCCACGTTAGGGCTTTGGAGTGAGTGGGCCTCAGTAGGACGTGCCTTGCAGGCCATAGGCATGGGTCTTCTGTAGCCATGCCAAAATGCAGACAGGAGAAAGAAGGCAGAGGCACTGAAAGAGCCTCTGAGCACACAAGCTGAAAGAGGCTCAGTGAGATCTCAGAGGGGGATGGAGGCTTTCTCAGGGACATGCAAACCATCTGGAGTCTCACGGAGCAGAGTCGGTGCTATTCTAAACCCCGCGGAAAGTGCTGGTGTGAGGTGACATCACTGCATAGGCCTCAGCAGAGAGAATGAGAGGGTGTCTCAGCTGGCAGGAGAAATGCCCATACTGAGGCCACACTTTGAAGGGCCCTGTCCTGTCACTGCTCTGCTTGGCCATGCTGTAGCCTGCCATAGCTTAGGGAGGATCTATTCATTAAGAGCATTAAGGGCTGCTCTTTGGGCACCCTCCTGAAGGTCTGGGTCGTTGCCCCTCAGGAACGATGTCAGAGAAGAAATTCTTGGAATAGCCTAAAGAGCAATCTCCCTGCAAGAAAGCAAGGATGAGGGTGTTGCAGCTAAAAGATAAGGGCACACCTCCATGCCATGTGGACACGGAGAAGAAAGCCCCATGCCACCTAACACTGACAAGGACTGCAAGCCCTCACCCCCGCTAAGAAAGAAAAAACAAAAAACAACCACCACTGCCATAAACTGGGAGGAGAATTAGGCTTGCAGCTAGTACTTAGGGCTGACATGCTCCTTTTCCTGTCCTGTCTCCTCTTGGCAGGACTCCTCCAAAGAAGACACATGGGTCCCTGCGGAAACGGCCAACACTTCTGGAGCTGTGGATCTCCTGAGTTTGATGCCAAACAGTTCACTTCTGCCATCCAATGAAGTCTCTAAGCTCACATTTAACTGGTACAAGGACAACCTTTACACCCAGAGACACCTCTGCTATGGACAGAATGAGGTGCTGAAGCGCCTGGCAAAGACTTTAATTGAGGTGAGAATTGAGGAAAATTGAGGGAAACTGGCTGCTAATCAGATTCTACCCTCATGCTAGCAACCACAGCAAAGATTAGAAGGTGAAACGGGAACAGCTACCTCAGGGGAGGGTAGAGAGAAGACAGAGGCAGGCTCTTTCCAAAAGCGCAAAGTGTCAGAGCAAGAGACACCTGGCACACGATGGAAAGTGAGACATTCTGGCCAGACATAGGGAAAACACTTCCACAAGAATGCTGCTTAAATAGCAGAATAGAGCCTCGAAAGCCTGTGGAGTCTCCATCCTTGGAGATATTCCAAAGTGAACCGGCCAACACCTTGCTTAACCCGGTCATGCTTTCAGCTGAGGGGTGACACAGAGAAAGTGAGAGGAGCCCATAGGTTCATTCAAACTCCTCCCTACTTTTTTCCTTTTGCCAGGAGTCGCCTTCCAGAACACAAGTGGGACATCCTTGCTACCCAAAAGACTACCGAGAAACCATCTGGCTGTCTTCCTTGCACACCACTCCCCACATAATGCAGAATGACTTCCACACAGCTCTTGCTGACAGAAGAGTGACCCTGGAGGGCAATGGACATGCCGAATGGTGCCGGGCTGTCATCCGCAAGCTGTTGAACTTCTCGACATGTGGCCAGAGCCAGGAGAGCACCCTCCTCGGTGCCTACGAGCCCGCTGGGAGCGGGCACTTCTTTGTAAGGAAAATGCGCACCCTTCCCTTCCCTCGCTCTCTTTAGAAGCCACTGTTCTGCTCAGGGGCACCTTTGGGGTCCCATTAAGAGGCCTCTTGCCAGCCCTTTGCAGAGCTGTGCACAAGGGGCAAAAGAAGAGCTGCTTGTAGCAGTGTGCAGGGTGAGAGCTCTCCTTGCGGACAGCCCTTGCTGACTCAAGGGAGACCAGAGCAGCTGCCCCGCAGCACTTTCCCCTCTCTTACTCGGTACCATTTCTCCTTCCTGCCTTTCAGGCCTTCTCCGAATTTTACTTTGACTTGAGATTCCTTAACGTGACCAAGGAGCGCTCCCTCCTCACTGTCAGCAACAGCATCCGGAATTTCTGCACAAGGAGCTGGCAAGATGTATGTTTCCCACAATGGCTCAGGGGAGGCTCTGGGGAAGCTGCAAAGGAATAATCAATCCCCCTGGGCAGAGCTGCCCTCATGGCTCCAAAACACCTGCCCAGTCCACACAAAATGTCTTTGCATGAAGGGCCTTACAGAGCCATCCTTCTTCATGCAGCAGTCAGCGCTCAGCAGGCCATTGCACCTGCAAGGCAATTGCCTGCTGCCAGATCATTGCTAGGAGCTCAAATAACTTCCCTTCCTTCTCACACCCGCCCCCAGCTGTCTTCTAGCTACCCTGAGGAAAATCCCTGGCGACTGCGTAGCTATTGCACCAACGCCAACTACGTCCTCACCCTCCTTGAGATTAATGAGACCAGCTGGAACGACATCATCATCCAGAGGAAGGTAAGCAGCAACCTCAGCCCAGCATGGCAATGCCCTCGCAGGCAGGTGTCCAGCAGCACCGTGCCCAGCTAACACGCAGCTGTGCAGCTCAGCCCTGTGGCCAAGGCTCGTGGAGACCTCCTGCTTGGGGACACGCGCTGTGCCTGTGCCAGGCCTGGCACGCAGAGCCCCAGTGCTGCTAGGGGCATCTCTGTGCTAGAGCTGCCCTCACGATGCCCCTCTCTCCTTTGGCAGCCCGGGAGCACGGACGTCGCCTGGAGCCTGGGCTACGCGCTGGAGCTCGCCAACACCATCCCACGGGAGCTGCTGCACTTGGTGCAGAGGCAAAACCCCTCCGTGCGCGCTGCAGCCGTGGCCCTCATGGTGTCCACTCTTGGCGTGGGGCTTGTTGTCGTGCACACCCACTGGCACATGTAGGAGCTGGGCTGCATCTCAGAGATGGTAGGAAGGCATCAAGGCTGGAGGGCTGACTCACACACTGGCCAGCAGGACAGAGAGCCCATCTCTTCATCTTGGGCCCATGACGTCGAGCATATTAACCTTTACAGGACTCAAAAAGCGAAGGCTGGACTCTTTTTGAACTGTGCCCAAAAGGGAGCTTGGCACTACAGGGCATTTTCCAAGGAGCCTCCCTCCCCTTTAACTCTGCTCGCATCAGCCGGTGCGCTCTAGAAATCCCAAGCAGGGCCTTTCTTACAGCTTTGCAGATGCAGATGCCTGTTCCTCGTGTGGCCTTCATGCCATCTGATTAGCAGCCTGTTTCTCTCAATTTTCCTCAATTCTCACCTCAATTAAACTCTTTGCAAGGCGCTTCAGCAGCTCATTCTGTCCATAGCAGAGGTGGTGCTGGGTGTAAACGTTGTCCTTGTACCAGTTAAATGTGAGCTTAGAGACTTCCTTGGATGGCAAAATTGAACTGTTTGGCATTAAACTCAGGAGATCCACAGCGCCAGAAGTGTTGGCCGTTTCTGCAGGGACCCGTGTGTCTTCTTTGGAGGAGTCCTGCGAAGCTGAGACACCACGACGTTAAAAGACCTGCTGTGGAGATGGCCACAGATTTGGGGAGATTTGCCATCTGTGAATGCTGTCCTGCCTTTGCCTTTTTTTTTGCTCATCTGCTAGCTGTCCTGCCAATCATCCATCTGGCCATTTGTCAGCTGCACGTTCACCTTCTACCAGCGATGAGCTGACCCCTACCATTTCTTCAGATATTTTTCCCTGGTTTTTAGCTGTTCTATTAGTTCTATTAACTATGATAGAAATAAATATTCTGAAAGGCACCCAAGAGGGAAATTCTTCTTCTTTTGCTCCTGAATCAAAAGGATTTTAATGTTGTTGGTCCCAGGTAAGGGGTGGTGCCAATGATGGGAGCTGAGGCCAGGTGCCAGAACAAGGGCCTTGGCCGTGGGGAGCTGCTCTGCAAAATGCAGCTTAGTCCCCAGTGTGTGGTGTGACCTGGCTCCCCACTGGCCTCTGCTCAGGTCGCATGTGGCTGCAGCCCTGCCCCGGGGACACTAAATGGCCTGTCCTGGCCTCAGGGCATGGAGCTGAAAACACAGCCTAGGAGCACCCCATGTACTGGTCCTTGTGCACACTTAGGTGCCACTGGGACCCCAGCACAGGCCACACTGGGACTGCTGTGGGTGCGACTGTAGGTGCTGCCATTTGCAGGCTAAGAGGTGCCCTGGGAACCCAGGAGCACCCGAGCTTGGCAGCCTTAACTGCAGCCAACATTTTGCCACAACGCTTCCCTGCTTAAACAGAGACAAGAAACAGCTTCTGCAGAGCTGGCACACAAATGTTAGGCCCTACCCTAACCCAGGCGACAGCCTGGCAGTGCAGCCTGGCAATAACCCCATGGCTCACACACACCGGGCTCTAGTCCCTGCCTCCTCCAGCACACGTGGACGTGTGCTCTGTTCCTACCACACTGCAGATGAGTTCTCTCCCACTTTACTGCAGGACATGCCAGGCCTCTCCAAAGCCTCAGGAGCCCCCAGGCCTTCCCTCGTGTGTGTGGGAAAAAAGTGCCTGTTCTAACAGATCCTGCCAGGATCCTCACTCACCCCTGTGTCCCTGTGCTACACGCTCCGTACGGCTGCCTCACCTGTGCCAGGGCTGAGCATGATCACAGGGGTGTCAGCAACACCCCAGAACTTCATTCCTCCTTTCTTCACCCAAAGAGGGGCCCGGACATCTCCTACAAAACAAACACGACGCCTAGCAGCATGCAGGACCACTGCTTTCAGAAACCACCCAGCACAGACCCCGCAGAGGGCACAGCCTAGGCCAGCCCAAAGCGGGGCCACCCACAAGGCTCTGCCAGTATGGATGTGCCTGACTTAACAGGAACCCCCACCTCAAGGTGCTCGTGGTGCTACAGCACACTGGGTGAGTGTGAAAGGCCCTTCAGCTGGCCCAGACACCCCTGTGTCACTCTGCAAAGTGCTCTAAGGAAACCCAGAGCAAGGCAAAAGCGCCACAGCACAGGGGTTTTGGGACAGCAGCCCCCTCCTCACACACACACCATGGACCATCAAAGACAGTGGCAGAAGGAAGCAGAGATCTCAACCTGCCTCTCATCTAAAGGACACACAGAGGACTCAAGAGACCCGTCCGGGTACTCCAAGAAGACCCACTCATGTCACACAGAGCAATCCCCTGCCCTCCTGCAGCACAGACACCCTGGCAGCTTATTGCACTTGCTAGGGGACCCAGCTCAGGGGCTCGGTCATCAGAGCAGCACACACAGTCCTAGGGAGATAGGACAGAAAGGGCCAGCTCAGCACCTGACAAAGCAGAGCAAAAGCAAATCACCAACATGCAGCACGGCAGCACCCCATCGCTCAAAACAAACCCAACACACACACACAGGCACCCCATCTCTCCCGCTTGGGCTCCTTGTGCTCACGCAGTGCCTCCTCTCCGCCAAATCCAACAAAATCTACAAACACAAAAGACGAGAGAAGAGCACACCTTGAGGAGATGACAAAAAATACATCCCAACTGCAGTAATACCCCAATACAACACCTTGACCTCTTCTGCTAGCGCATCCAGAACAGCGGCCTATGTGCTGCAAGCTCCAGAGCTGCCGTAGGGCCTGTAAGAGGAGAAGGGAGGTGGGCAAGAGACACAGCAGAGCCTACCCTAGGCTCTGCTTGCTCTCACAGGCAAGACCCTCACCTTGTCGCGCTCCTCCAGAACCCCAGCAACCCCCTCTCCACATTACTCAACACCTGCATGCACAAAGCAAAAACTCATCAAAAAAGCCCACAGACCACAACACTTTACCCCCAACAACTGCCTCGCTCATCTTCTTCTTAGGAAAGGACCCTTTCTCACGCCTTCTCTTTTGGGACCGTCAGGACACGGACCCCTGCAGTTGAAAAGCAATGCAAAACCTACCTGCCCCACCAACCCACCCCGTCCCCCAAAAATTAATAAATCAAGTGCATTATGCACAGACATGCTCAACAATCACCAGGCCATCACTGCCACACTCCATAACCTACTGCACACAACTCCAACAGTCAGGGAGCTCCAGCCCCAAACAGACAGGCACGCACACAAACAACATCAGGCAAACAGAGGAAAGCTCTACGCAGCAAGAACTTATACCACATGGAAAATACTGAGGACTACAAAGTCCTGTGACATATGAACTGTGCAGCCCTGATGCTTGGCACGAGACCAGAAGAGACTCAAATACCGGCACCTGTGCCAGAAAGGGGACAGCCAAGCCAGAGAAAGACATGCAAAGAGAGTCCTTAAGGGGGATATAATACTATGATGCAATACAGGAAAGACAACCCTGGAGGGACGTTGAGAACGTGCAAAACAAGACGGGCCTCCGAAGAGAAAAGAGAGACTGATGAAGCCTCCACAGCAGTGGCGAAGACGATGGACCACAAAAACTCACAAGACAGTCAGAGGGACTGAACTGCCCTTAGCTGCCTTCGCAGCACACGCTGGGATCCTCTTCACAGTGATGATTACTCAGGCCCGGCAGAAAGACAAAGGATGCCTAGAGCGCTAGTGCTGCACCGGGTGGGAGGCATTCTGGAACATAAAGGACAAGGTCAACCTCAAGACCTGAACTACAGAGGGCACCTACCACACACACCACAGAGATACAGGCTGGAGCTGCCTGCCTTAGCGCACCCGCACTTCCTCTTCTGAAACACCCAAAACCCTGCCTCACACACCACCGACCTGGGAGAGGCATCTGCACTCCAGGGTATGTACTAGCACACACACCATACACACACACACGACACCCCAACACCTTCCATCCCTCTGCATAGCTTTTCCAGTGCTCGGGGTCACAACAGGACGTCACTTGGCAGACACATCCTCTTCACTCTTCTTTCGGACACTCCATTCGCCTTCAGCACCTGACAATCCAGAGCTCAAGCCATCATCCCCATGATGGACAACTCCCACCTCAGCCGGGAAAATAACCCTCCTCCAGAGTACAGCTGTTGCTCTGCTCACCTGCACCAGGACAGACTGACTCTCTGGTACCAGGGCTCTGGTGACCCCAAGAACAAACAAAATTACTAAGCGATCTGCCCAAACAACTCATGCCTTCCTGCCCTGCCCTCAAATAAATTAGTCAGTGAAGTAGATTACACTTAGGCTGACCTGAACAGCTCTGCAGTCAGTCTGCCCCAAGCTTGGAGAGCTGCAGAAGGTGATTGTGACTCAAGTGCTGGACCCGAAACTTGGCCTTGTTGAACCTCATATGGTTGGACTCATCCCATTCATCCAGCCTGTCCAGACCCCTCCGTACAGCCTTCCTACCCTCAAGCAGATCTATTCTTCTACCCAGCTTGGTGTCGTCTGCAAATTACACTTAGTGTCATTTAGCTCTAGCTGTGAGGATGCCTGGGACTTTAAATCCAGCATCTATATGAGAGTTACTTTGCTGTCTTGAAGCACTTTTGTGCTTTGACACTGTGTTGGAGGACAATGATGGTTGCAAGAAACATCTCCCAGCAGTCACGGACTATCCCTCCAAACTCTGTGATCCATCGCTGCTGCTGCTCGCTCTGACCCATCACAAAGTTACTCTGTCTCTCTGCTGGACTTAGAGCTTGTGTCCTCCAGAAATGGGACGGGCTGAGAGGTTCTAGGCAGGGGGATGGTGTCTGAGGGCACAGGCAGGGGCAGTCTCCCCACTCGACACGACACCAGCAGTGAAGCTGAGAACGCGACGATGGCCGAGTCCCTGGGCACTGCTCTGGGGCAGGGTAGGACCGTGTTCATGGGGATAATGGTCCCAGCCCTGTGGGATCCTCTGATGATGAGAAAACAAGCGATTGGCTTCCTTTTCTTGACAGCCTTGAGCACTGGGAGGACATTTCCCCTATGTGATGGGGATTGTCCCTTCACAGGGAATCTGCTTCAGCCAGGCTGTGACAGAAAGGGGTCTGGTCCAGGAGGAGGACAGGGCTGACAGCGAGGGATTTAGTTGCCTGTGTGTGGTGTGACTTGGCTCCCCACAGCTCCTATGTGGCTCCAGCTCTGGCCTGGGGACACTAAATGGCCTGTCCTGGCCTCACGATGTGGGGCTGAAAAGGCCCACGAGCAGCTCAGAGACGAGCTCTGGCTGCAGCAAGGAGTTGGAGGCACTGGGGGCTGCTGCCTCTGCTCAGGGCTCCTGGCACCCTCCTTGCACGGCCATCCCTCCTTTTCCAGCACCAGCCTGCTTCTCATTGGAATCAGTGGATACGGCAAAGCTGCCTGTTTAAGAGCTAACACATTCCTAAGGGCAATATGGAGAGTGGCGATTGGTGTCGGCACGACAAAGTGCAACTGCTCAATGCCCTCGTGAGGGAACCTAGAAAAGCGCAAAATTCCAGAACTTTCACCCAGTTTCTGTTGACAGTCAGGTATCCACGAGCGACCGAGCGGACGAAGAGGACCAGTGAGCTGGTGTTCCCTGTCTTCGCTGTTGCTCGCAAGTGATCCTGGCATCATCCCTGGCTGCCCGTGTCTGCGTGCTGGGCAGCGCGCAGGACTGAGAGTGCGAGCAGGTGAGAGGAGCCCATTGAACTCGAGATACCTGCAGCTTCCTTAGGAGAGGGCCAACCTGGAGGCAGCTTTGGGGAATGGTCTCCTTGCAGCTTTAACTCATCAATGCTCTTCCCAGCGTTTCACATCCAAACATTTCTCCTCTTTCTGGGTTGACGTTTGCAGGCTCCTCTACCACGATGGTCCTTCAAAAGAAGCGCTTCCTTCGGGCTCTTCTGGGGGCAGTGGTATTGGAGTTACTGGTTGCCCTCGTGTACCTCGTGACGCAGCACAGAGCACCCATGTACAAGGTGAGCACCGCTGCAGAGAGCAGACATGTGGCACAGACGCTCTGAGACAAGAGCCCATGTTAGGGCTTTGGAGTGAGTGGGCCTCAGTAGGACGTGCCTTGCAGGCCATAGGCATGGGTCTTCTCTAGCCATGCCAAAATGCAGACAGGAGAAAGAAGGCAGAGGCACTGAAAGAGCCTCTGAGCACACAAGCTGAAAGAGGCTCAGTGAGATCTCAGAGGGGGATGGAGGCTTTCTCAGGGACATGCAAACCATCTGGAGTCTCACGGAGCAGAGTCGCTGCTATTCTAAACCCCGCGGAAAGTGCTGGTGTGAGGTGACATCACTGCATAGGCCTCAGCAGAGAGAATCAGAGGGTGTCTCAGCTGGCAGGAGAAATGCCCATACTGAGGCCACACTTTGAAGGGCCCTGTCCTGTCACTGCTCTGCTTGGCCATGCTGTAGCCTGCCATAGCTTAGGGAGGATCTATTCATTAAGAGCATTAAGGGCTGCTCTTTGGGCACCCTCCTGAAGGTCTGGGTCGTTGCCCCTCAGGAACGATGTCAGAGAAGAAATTCTTGGAATAGCCTAAAGAGCAATCTCCCTGCAAGAAAGCAAGGATGAGGGTGTTGCAGCTAAAAGATAAGGGCACACCTCCATGCCATGTGGACACGGAGAAGAATGCCCCATGCCACCTAACACTGACAAGGACTGCAAAAGCCAAACACAGCCCTCACCCCCGCTAAGAAAGAAAAAACAAAAAACAACCACCACTGCCATAAACTGGGAGGAGAATTAGGCTTGCAGCTAGTACTTAGGGCTGACATGCTCCTTTTCCTGTCCTGTCTCCTCTTGGCAGGACTCCTCCAAAGAAGACACATGGGTCCCTGCGGAAACGGCCAACACTTCCGGAGCTGTGGATCTCCTGAGTTTGATGCCAAACAGTTCACTTTTGCCATCCAATGAAGTCTCTAAGCTCACATTTAACTGGTACAAGGACAACCTTTACACCCAGAGACACCTCTGCTATGGACAGAATGAGGTGCTGAAGCGCCTGGCAAAGACTTTAATTGAGGTGAGAATTGAGGAAAATTGAGGGAAACTGGCTGCTAATCAGATTCTACCCTCATGCTAGCAACCACAGCAAAGATTAGAAGGTGAAACGGGAACAGCTACCTCAGGAGAGGGTAGAGAGAAGACAGAGGCAGGCTCTTTCCAAAAGTGCAAAGTGTCAGAGCAAGAGACACCTGGCACACGATGGAAAGTGAGACATTCTGGCCAGACATAGGGAAAACACTTCCACAAGAATGCTGCTTAAATAGCAGAATAGAGCCTCGAAAGCCTGTGGAGTTTCCATCCTTGGAGATATTCCAAAGTGAACCGGCCAACACCTTGCTTAACCCGGTCATGCTTTCAGCTGAGGGGTGACACAGAGAAAGTGAGAGGAGCCCATAGGTTCATTCAAACTCCTCCCTACTTTTTTCCTTTTGCCAGGAGTCGCCTTCCAGAACACAAGTGGGACATCCTTGCTACCCAAAAGACTACCGAGAAACCATCTGGCTGTCTTCCTTGCACACCACTCCCCACATAATGCAGAATGACTTCCACACAGCTCTTGCTGACAGAAGAGTGACCCTGGAGGGCAATGGACATGCCGAATGGTGCCGGGCTGTCATCCGCAAGCTGTTGAACTTCTCGACATGTGGCCAGAGCCAGGAGAGCACCCTCCTCGGTGCCTACGAGCCCGCTGGGAGCGGGCACTTCTTTGTAAGGAAAATGCGCACCCTTCCCTTCCCTCGCTCTCTTTAGAAGCCACTGTTCTGCTCAGGGGCACCTTTGGGGTCCCATTAAGAGGCCTCTTGCCAGCCCTTTGCAGAGCTGTGCACAAGGGGCAAAAGAAGAGCTGCTTGTAGCAGTGTGCAGGGTGAGAGCTCTCCTTGCGGACAGCCCTTGCTGACTCAAGGGAGACCAGAGCAGCTGCCCCGCAGCACTTTCCCCTCTCTTACTCGGTACCATTTCTCCTTCCTGCCTTTCAGGCCTTCTCCGAATTTTACTTTGACTTGAGATTCCTTAACGTGACCAAGGAGCGCTCCCTGCTCACTGTCAGCAACAGCATCCGGAATTTCTGCACAAGGAGCTGGCAAGATGTATGTTTCCCACAATGGCTCATGGGAGGCTCTGGGGAAGCTGCAAAGGAATAATCAATCCCCCTGGGCAGAGCTGCCCTCATGGCTCCAAAACACCTGCCCAGTCCACACAAAATGTCTTTGCATGAAGGGCCTTACAGAGCCATCCTTCTTCATGCAGCAGTCAGCGCTCAGCAGGCCATTGCACCTGCAAGGCAATTGCCTGCTGCCAGATCATTGCTAGGAGCTCAAATAACTTCCCTTCCTTCTCACACCCGCCCCCAGCTGTCTTCTAGCTACCCTGAGGAAAATCCCTGGCGACTGCGTAGCTATTGCACCAACGCCAACTACGTCCTCACCCTCCTTGAGATTAATGAGACCAGCTGGAACGACATCATCATCCAGAGGAAGGTAAGCAGCAACCTCAGCCCAGCATGGCAATGCCCTCGCAGGCAGGTGTCCAGCAGCACCGTGCCCAGCTAACATGCAGCTGTGCAGCTCAGCCCTGTGGCCAAGGCTCGTGGAGACCTCCTGCTTGGGGACACGCGCTGTGCCTGTGCCAGGCCTGGCACGCAGAGCCCCAGTGCTGCTAGGGGCATCTCTGTGCTAGAGCTGCCCTCACGATGCCCCTCTCTCCTTTGGCAGCCCGGGAGCACGGACGTCGCCTGGAGCCTGGGCTACGCGCTGGAGCTCGCCAACACCATCCCACGGGAGCTGCTGCACTTGGTGCAGAGGCAAAACCCCTCCGTGCGCGCTGCAGCCGTGGCCCTCATGGTGTCCACTCTTGGCGTGGGGCTTGTTGTCGTGCACACCCACTGGCACATGTAGGAGATGGGCTGCATCTCAGAGATGGTAGGAAGGCGTCAAGGCTGGAGGGCTGACTCACACACTGGCCAGCAAGACAGAGAGCCCATCCCTTCATCTTGGGCCCATGACGTGGAGCATATTAACCTTTACAGCACTCAAAAAGCGAAGGCTGGACTCTTTTTGAACTGTGCCCAAAAGGGAGCTTGGCACTACAGGGCATTTTCCAAGGAGCCTCCCTCCCCTTTAACTCTGCTCGCATCAGCCTGTGCGCTCTAGAAATCCCAAGCAGGGCCTTTCTTACAGCTTTGCAGATGCTGATGCCTGTTCCTCCTGTGGCCTTCATGCCATCTGATTAGCAGCCTGTTTCTCTCAATTTTCCTCAATTCTCACCTCAATTAAACTCTTTGCAAGGCGCTTCAGCACCTCATTCTGTCCATAGCAGAGGTGGTGCTGGGTGTAAACGTTGTCCTTGTACCAGTTAAATGTGAGCTTAGAGACTTCCTTGGATGGCAAAACTGAGCTGTTTGGCATTAAACTCAGGAGATCCACAGCGCCAGAAGTGTTGGCCGTTTCTGCAGGGACCCGTGTGTCTTCTTTGGAGGAGTCCTGCCAAGCTGAGACACCACGCGGTTAAAAGACCTGCTGTGGAGATGACCACAGATTTGGGGACATTTGCCATCTGTGAATGCTGTCCTGCCTTTGCCTTTGTTTTTGCTCATCTGCTAGCTGTCCTGCCAATCATCCATCTGGCCATTTGTCAGCTGCACGTTCACCTTCTACCAGCGATGAGCTGACCCCTACCATTTCTTCAGATATTTTTCCCTGGTTTTTAGCTGTTCTATTAGTTCTATTAACTATGATAGAAATAAATATTCTGAAAGGCACCCAAGAGGGAAATTCTTCTTCTTTTGCTCCTGAATCAAAAGGATTTTAATGTTGTTGGTCCCAGGTAAGGGGTGGTGCCAATGATGGGAGCTGAGGCCAGGTGCCAGAACAAGGGCCTTGGCCGTGGGGAGCTGCTCTGCAAAATGCAGCTTAGTCCCCAGTGTGTGGTGTGACCTGGCTCCCCACTGGCCTCTGCTCAGGTCGCATGTGGCTGCAGCCCTGCCCCGGGGACACTAAATGGCCTGTCCTGGCCTCAGGGCATGGAGCTGAAAACACAGCCTAGGAGCACCCCATGTACTGGTCCTTGTGCACACTTAGGTGCCACTGGGACCCCAGCACAGGCCACACTGGGACTGCTGTGGGTGCGACTGTAGGTGCTGCCATTTGCAGGCTAAGAGGTGCCCTGGGAACCCAGGAGCACCCGAGCTTGGCAGCCTTAACTGCAGCCAACATTTTGCCACAACGCTTCCCTGCTTAAACAGAGACAAGAAACAGCTTCTGCAGAGCTGGCACACAAATGTTAGGCCCTACCCTAACCCAGGCGACAGCCTGGCAGTGCAGCCTGGCAATAACCCCATGGCTCACACACACCGGGCTCTAGTCCCTGCCTCCTCCAGCACACGTGGACGTGTGCTCTGTTCCTACCACACTGCAGATGAGTTCTCTCCCACTTTACTGCAGGACATGCCAGGCCTCTCCAAAGCCTCAGGAGCCCCCAGGCCTTCCCTCGTGTGTGTGGGAAAAAAGTGCCTGTTCTAACAGATCCTGCCAGGATCCTCACTCACCCCTGTGTCCCTGTGCTACACGCTCCGTACGGCTGCCTCACCTGTGCCAGGGCTGAGCATGATCACAGGGGTGTCAGCAACACCCCAGAACTTCATTCCTCCTTTCTTCACCCAAAGAGGGGCCCGGACATCTCCTACAAAACAAACACGACGCCTAGCAGCATGCAGGACCACTGCTTTCAGAAACCACCCAGCACAGACCCCGCAGAGGGCACAGCCTAGGCCAGCCCAAAGCGGGGCCACCCACAAGGCTCTGCCAGTATGGATGTGCCTGACTTAACAGGAACCCCCACCTCAAGGTGCTCGTGGTGCTACAGCACACTGGGTGAGTGTGAAAGGCCCTTCAGCTGGCCCAGACACCCCTGTGTCACTCTGCAAAGTGCTCTAAGGAAACCCAGAGCAAGGCAAAAGCGCCACAGCACAGGGGTTTTGGGACAGCAGCCCCCTCCTCACACACACACCATGGACCATCAAAGACAGTGGCAGAAGGAAGCAGAGATCTCAACCTGCCTCTCATCTAAAGGACACACAGAGGACTCAAGAGACCCGTCCGGGTACTCCAAGAAGACCCACTCATGTCACACAGAGCAATCCCCTGCCCTCCTGCAGCACAGACACCCTGGCAGCTTATTGCACTTGCTAGGGGACCCAGCTCAGGGGCTCGGTCATCAGAGCAGCACACACAGTCCTAGGGAGATAGGACAGAAAGGGCCAGCTCAGCACCTGACAAAGCAGAGCAAAAGCAAATCACCAACATGCAGCACGGCAGCACCCCATCGCTCAAAACAAACCCAACACACACACACAGGCACCCCATCTCTCCCGCTTGGGCTCCTTGTGCTCACGCAGTGCCTCCTCTCCGCCAAATCCAACAAAATCTACAAACACAAAAGACGAGAGAAGAGCACACCTTGAGGAGATGACAAAAAATACATCCCAACTGCAGTAATACCCCAATACAACACCTTGACCTCTTCTGCTAGCGCATCCAGAACAGCGGCCTATGTGCTGCAAGCTCCAGAGCTGCCGTAGGGCCTGTAAGAGGAGAAGGGAGGTGGGCAAGAGACACAGCAGAGCCTACCCTAGGCTCTGCTTGCTCTCACAGGCAAGACCCTCACCTTGTCGCGCTCCTCCAGAACCCCAGCAACCCCCTCTCCACATTACTCAACACCTGCATGCACAAAGCAAAAACTCATCAAAAAAGCCCACAGACCACAACACTTTACCCCCAACAACTGCCTCGCTCATCTTCTTCTTAGGAAAGGACCCTTTCTCACGCCTTCTCTTTTGGGACCGTCAGGACACGGACCCCTGCAGTTGAAAAGCAATGCAAAACCTACCTGCCCCACCAACCCACCCCGTCCCCCAAAAATTAATAAATCAAGTGCATTATGCACAGACATGCTCAACAATCACCAGGCCATCACTGCCACACTCCATAACCTACTGCACACAACTCCAACAGTCAGGGAGCTCCAGCCCCAAACAGACAGGCACGCACACAAACAACATCAGGCAAACAGAGGAAAGCTCTACGCAGCAAGAACTTATACCACATGGAAAATACTGAGGACTACAAAGTCCTGTGACATATGAACTGTGCAGCCCTGATGCTTGGCACGAGACCAGAAGAGACTCAAATACCGGCACCTGTGCCAGAAAGGGGACAGCCAAGCCAGAGAAAGACATGCAAAGAGAGTCCTTAAGGGGGATATAATACTATGATGCAATACAGGAAAGACAACCCTGGAGGGACGTTGAGAACGTGCAAAACAAGACGGGCCTCCGAAGAGAAAAGAGAGACTGATGAAGCCTCCACAGCAGTGGCGAAGACGATGGACCACAAAAACTCACAAGACAGTCAGAGGGACTGAACTGCCCTTAGCTGCCTTCGCAGCACACGCTGGGATCCTCTTCACAGTGATGATTACTCAGGCCCGGCAGAAAGACAAAGGATGCCTAGAGCGCTAGTGCTGCACCGGGTGGGAGGCATTCTGGAACATAAAGGACAAGGTCAACCTCAAGACCTGAACTACAGAGGGCACCTACCACACACACCACAGAGATACAGGCTGGAGCTGCCTGCCTTAGCGCACCCGCACTTCCTCTTCTGAAACACCCAAAACCCTGCCTCACACACCACCGACCTGGGAGAGGCATCTGCACTCCAGGGTATGTACTAGCACACACACCATACACACACACACGACACCCCAACACCTTCCATCCCTCTGCATAGCTTTTCCAGTGCTCGGGGTCACAACAGGACGTCACTTGGCAGACACATCCTCTTCACTCTTCTTTCGGACACTCCATTCGCCTTCAGCACCTGACAATCCAGAGCTCAAGCCATCATCCCCATGATGGACAACTCCCACCTCAGCCGGGAAAATAACCCTCCTCCAGAGTACAGCTGTTGCTCTGCTCACCTGCACCAGGACAGACTGACTCTCTGGTACCAGGGCTCTGGTGACCCCAAGAACAAACAAAATTACTAAGCGATCTGCCCAAACAACTCATGCCTTCCTGCCCTGCCCTCAAATAAATTAGTCAGTGAAGTAGATTACACTTAGGCTGACCTGAACAGCTCTGCAGTCAGTCTGCCCCAAGCTTGGAGAGCTGCAGAAGGTGATTGTGACTCAAGTGCTGGACCCGAAACTTGGCCTTGTTGAACCTCATATGGTTGGACTCATCCCATTCATCCAGCCTGTCCAGACCCCTCCATACAGCCTTCCTACCCTCAAGCAGATCTATTCTTCTACCCAGCTTGGTGTCGTCTGCAAATTACACTTAGTGTCATTTAGCTCTAGCTGTGAGGATGCCTGGGACTTTAAATCCAGCATCTATATGAGAGTTACTTTGCTGTCTTGAAGCACTTTTGTGCTTTGACACTGTGTTGGAGGACAATGATGGTTGCAAGAAACATCTCCCAGCAGTCACGGACTATCCCTCCAAACTCTGTGATCCATCGCTGCTGCTGCTCGCTCTGACCCATCACAAAGTTACTCTGTCTCTCTGCTGGACTTAGAGCTTGTGTCCTCCAGAAATGGGACGGGCTGAGAGGTTCTAGGCAGGGGGATGGTGTCTGAGGGCACAGGCAGGGGCAGTCTCCCCACTCGACACGACACCAGCAGTGAAGCTGAGAACGCGACGATGGCCGAGTCCCTGGGCACTGCTCTGGGGCAGGGTAGGACCGTGTTCATGGGGATAATGGTCCCAGCCCTGTGGGATCCTCTGATGATGAGAAAACAAGCGATTGGCTTCCTTTTCTTGACAGCCTTGAGCACTGGGAGGACATTTCCCCTATGTGATGGGGATTGTCCCTTCACAGGGAATCTGCTTCAGCCAGGCTGTGACAGAAAGGGGTCTGGTCCAGGAGGAGGACAGGGCTGACAGCGAGGGATTTAGTTGCCTGTGTGTGGTGTGACTTGGCTCCCCACAGCTCCTATGTGGCTCCAGCTCTGGCCTGGGGACACTAAATGGCCTGTCCTGGCCTCACGATGTGGGGCTGAAAAGGCCCACGAGCAGCTCAGAGACGAGCTCTGGCTGCAGCAAGGAGTTGGAGGCACTGGGGGCTGCTGCCTCTGCTCAGGGCTCCTGGCACCCTCCTTGCACGGCCATCCCTCCTTTTCCAGCACCAGCCTGCTTCTCATTGGAATCAGTGGATACGGCAAAGCTGCCTGTTTAAGAGCTAACACATTCCTAAGGGCAATATGGAGAGTGGCGATTGGTGTCGGCACGACAAAGTGCAACTGCTCAATGCCCTCGTGAGGGAACCTAGAAAAGCGCAAAATTCCAGAACTTTCACCCAGTTTCTGTTGACAGTCAGGTATCCATGAGCGACCGAGCGGACGAAGAGGACCAGTGAGCTGGTGTTCCCTGTCTTCGCTGTTGCTCGCAAGTGATCCTGGCATCATCCCTGGCTGCCCGTGTCTGCGTGCTGGGCAGCGCGCAGGACTGAGAGTGCGAGCAGGTGAGAGGAGCCCATTGAACTCGAGATACCTGCAGCTTCCTTAGGAGAGGGCCAACCTGGAGGCAGCTTTGGGGAATGGTCTCCTTGCAGCTTTAACTCATCAATGCTCTTCCCAGCGTTTCACATCCAAACATTTCTCCTCTTTCTGGGTTGACGTTTGCAGGCTCCTCTACCACGATGGTCCTTCAAAAGAAGCGCTTCCTTCGGGCTCTTCTGGGGGCAGTGGTATTGGAGTTACTGGTTGCCCTCGTGTACCTCGTGACGCAGCACAGAGCACCCATGTACAAGGTGAGCACCGCTGCAGAGAGCAGACATGTGGCACAGACGCTCTGAGACAAGAGCCCATGTTAGGGCTTTGGAGTGAGTGGGCCTCAGTAGGACGTGCCTTGCAGGCCATAGGCATGGGTCTTCTCTAGCCATGCCAAAATGCAGACAGGAGAAAGAAGGCAGAGGCACTGAAAGAGCCTCTGAGCACACAAGCTGAAAGAGGCTCAGTGAGATCTCAGAGGGGGATGGAGGCTTTCTCAGGGACATGCAAACCATCTGGAGTCTCACGGAGCAGAGTCGCTGCTATTCTAAACCCCGCGGAAAGTGCTGGTGTGAGGTGACATCACTGCATAGGCCTCAGCAGAGAGAATCAGAGGGTGTCTCAGCTGGCAGGAGAAATGCCCATACTGAGGCCACACTTTGAAGGGCCCTGTCCTGTCACTGCTCTGCTTGGCCATGCTGTAGCCTGCCATAGCTTAGGGAGGATCTATTCATTAAGAGCATTAAGGGCTGCTCTTTGGGCACCCTCCTGAAGGTCTGGGTCGTTGCCCCTCAGGAACGATGTCAGAGAAGAAATTCTTGGAATAGCCTAAAGAGCAATCTCCCTGCAAGAAAGCAAGGATGAGGGTGTTGCAGCTAAAAGATAAGGGCACACCTCCATGCCATGTGGACACGGAGAAGAATGCCCCATGCCACCTAACACTGACAAGGACTGCAAAAGCCAAACACAGCCCTCACCCCCGCTAAGAAAGAAAAAACAAAAAACAACCACCACTGCCATAAACTGGGAGGAGAATTAGGCTTGCAGCTAGTACTTAGGGCTGACATGCTCCTTTTCCTGTCCTGTCTCCTCTTGGCAGGACTCCTCCAAAGAAGACACATGGGTCCCTGCGGAAACGGCCAACACTTCCGGAGCTGTGGATCTCCTGAGTTTGATGCCAAACAGTTCACTTTTGCCATCCAATGAAGTCTCTAAGCTCACATTTAACTGGTACAAGGACAACCTTTACACCCAGAGACACCTCTGCTATGGACAGAATGAGGTGCTGAAGCGCCTGGCAAAGACTTTAATTGAGGTGAGAATTGAGGAAAATTGAGGGAAACTGGCTGCTAATCAGATTCTACCCTCATGCTAGCAACCACAGCAAAGATTAGAAGGTGAAACGGGAACAGCTACCTCAGGAGAGGGTAGAGAGAAGACAGAGGCAGGCTCTTTCCAAAAGTGCAAAGTGTCAGAGCAAGAGACACCTGGCACACGATGGAAAGTGAGACATTCTGGCCAGACACAGGGAAAACACTTCCACAAGAATGCTGCTTAAATAGCAGAATAGAGCCTCGAAAGCCTGTGGAGTTTCCATCCTTGGAGATATTCCAAAGTGAACCGGCCAACACCTTGCTTAACCCGGTCATGCTTTCAGCTGAGGGGTGACACAGAGAAAGTGAGAGGAGCCCATAGGTTCATTCAAACTCCTCCCTACTTTTTTCCTTTTGCCAGGAGTCGCCTTCCAGAACACAAGTGGGACATCCTTGCTACCCAAAAGACTACCGAGAAACCATCTGGCTGTCTTCCTTGCACACCACTCCCCACATAATGCAGAATGACTTCCACACAGCTCTTGCTGACAGAAGAGTGACCCTGGAGGGCAATGGACATGCCGAATGGTGCCGGGCTGTCATCCGCAAGCTGTTGAACTTCTCGACATGTGGCCAGAGCCAGGAGAGCACCCTCCTCGGTGCCTACGAGCCCGCTGGGAGCGGGCACTTCTTTGTAAGGAAAATGCGCACCCTTCCCTTCCCTCGCTCTCTTTAGAAGCCACTGTTCTGCTCAGGGGCACCTTTGGGGTCCCATTAAGAGGCCTCTTGCCAGCCCTTTGCAGAGCTGTGCACAAGGGGCAAAAGAAGAGCTGCTTGTAGCAGTGTGCAGGGTGAGAGCTCTCCTTGCGGACAGCCCTTGCTGACTCAAGGGAGACCAGAGCAGCTGCCCCGCAGCACTTTCCCCTGTCTTACTCGGTACCATTTCTCCTTCCTGCCTTTCAGGCCTTCTCCGAATTTTACTTTGACTTGAGATTCCTTAACGTGACCAAGGAGCGCTCCCTGCTCACTGTCAGCAACAGCATCCGGAATTTCTGCACAAGGAGCTGGCAAGATGTATGTTTCCCACAATGGCTCATGGGAGGCTCTGGGGAAGCTGCAAAGGAATAATCAATCCCCCTGGGCAGAGCTGCCCTCATGGCTCCAAAACACCTGCCCAGTCCACACAAAATGTCTTTGCATGAAGGGCCTTACAGAGCCATCCTTCTTCATGCAGCAGTCAGCGCTCAGCAGGCCATTGCACCTGCAAGGCAATTGCCTGCTGCCAGATCATTGCTAGGAGCTCAAATAACTTCCCTTCCTTCTCACACCCGCCCCCAGCTGTCTTCTAGCTACCCTGAGGAAAATCCCTGGCGACTGCGTAGCTATTGCACCAACGCCAACTACGTCCTCACCCTCCTTGAGATTAATGAGACCAGCTGGAACGACATCATCATCCAGAGGAAGGTAAGCAGCAACCTCAGCCCAGCATGGCAATGCCCTCGCAGGCAGGTGTCCAGCAGCACCGTGCCCAGCTAACACGCAGCTGTGCAGCTCAGCCCTGTGGCCAAGGCTCGTGGAGACCTCCTGCTTGGGGACACGCGCTGTGCCTGTGCCAGGCCTGGCACGCAGAGCCCCAGTGCTGCTAGGGGCATCTCTGTGCTAGAGCTGCCCTCACGATGCCCCTCTCTCCTTTGGCAGCCCGGGAGCACGGACGTCGCCTGGAGCCTGGGCTACGCGCTGGAGCTCGCCAACACCATCCCACGGGAGCTGCTGCACTTGGTGCAGAGGCAAAACCCCTCCGTGCGCGCTGCAGCCGTGGCCCTCATGGTGTCCACTCTTGGCGTGGGGCTTGTTGTCGTGCACACCCACTGGCACATGTAGGAGATGGGCTGCATCTCAGAGATGGTAGGAAGGCGTCAAGGCTGGAGGGCTGACTCACACACTGGCCAGCAGGACAGAGTGCCCATCTCTTCATCTTGGGCCCATGACGTGGAGCATATTAACCTTTACAGGACTCAAAAAGCGAAGGCTGGACTCTTTTTGAACTGTGCCCAAAAGGGAGCTTGGCACTACAGGGCATTTTCCAAGGAGCCTCCCTCCCCTTTAACTCTGCTCGCATCAGCCTGTGCGCTCTAGAAATCCCAAGCAGGGCCTTTCTTACAGCTTTGCAGATGCTGATGCCTGTTCCTCGTGTGGCCTTCATGCCATCTGGTTAGCAGCCTGTTTCTCTCAATTTTCCTCAATTCTCACCTCAATTAAACTCTTTGCAAGGCGCTTCAGCACCTCATTCTGTCCATAGCAGAGGTGGTGCTGGGTGTAAATGTTGTCCTTGTACCAGTTAAATGTGAGCTTAGAGACTTCCTTGGATGGCAAAACTGAACTGTTTGGCATCAAACTCAGGAGTTCCACAGCTCCAGAAGTGTTGGCCGTTTCTGCAGGGACCCGTGTGTCTTCTTTGGAGGAGTCCTGCCAAGCTGAGACACCACGCGGTTAAAAGACCTGCTGTGGAGATGGCCACAGATTTGGGGACATTTGCCATCTGTGAATGCTGTCCTGCCTTTGCCTTTTTTTTTGCTCATCTGCTAGCTGTCCTGCCAATCATCCATCTGGCCATTTGTCAGCTGCACGTTCACCTTCTACCAGCGATGAGCTGACCCCTACCATTTCTTCAGATATTTTTCCCTGGTTTTTAGCTGTTCTATTAGTTCTATTAACTATGATAGAAATAAATATTCTGAAAGGCACCCAAGAGGGAAATTCTTCTTCTTTTGCTCCTGAATCAAAAGGATTTTAATGTTGTTGGTCCCAGGTAAGGGGTGGTGCCAATGATGGGAGCTGAGGCCAGGTGCCAGAACAAGGGCCTTGGCCGTGGGCAGCTGCTCTGCAAAATGCAGCTTAGTCCCCAGTGTGTGGTGTGACCTGGCTCCCCACTGGCCTCTGCTCAGGTCGCATGTGGCTGCAGCCCTGCCCCGGGGACACTAAATGGCCTGTCCTGGCCTCAGGGCATGGAGCTGAAAACACAGCCTAGGAGCACCCCATGTACTGGTCCTTGTGCACACTTAGGTGTCACTGGGACCCCAGCACAGGCCACACTGGGACTGCTGTGGGCGCGACTGTACATGGAATGTGACAGGTCATGCTGAGTGCACAAGCCACAGATTCTGCCTCCCCACCAGTCACAGAGCCATGTGGGGGACCCCAGGCAGGGAGAGAGCTGGGGCAGTAAGGCCTGGGTGCCATGGGGGTTTGCAGGGAAGCAAGTTGGGAGGATCTGCTGGGATGGCTGCTGTCTGCTGAAGGGCACGAGGCAGTGGAGCAGTAGAGGAGGGAGGACGGGGGATGCGAGGGCTGAGATGCTCCGGCAGCCCAGGCCCTGCTTCCTGCAAGGCAGGCACAAGCCGGGCAGAGGGCTCACTGTGGCCGGCCTTGCACAGGCCGCCCCTCAACCAGGCCAAGGGAACCTGTCTCAGCCTGCAGCGCTGGCTCCTTGGCACTCAGTAAATGGCAGCCTTCACAAGGCAGCTAGCACCACTCCCTACAGAGCGGTGCCGTTACCTGCACGTGCTTTTTAGGTGCTGCCATTTGCAGGCTAAGAGGTGCCCTGGGAACCCAGGAGCACCCGAGCTTGGCAGCCTTAACTGCAGCCAACATTTTGCCACAACGCTTCCCTGCTTAAACAGAGACAAGAAACAGCTTCTGCAGAGCTGGCACACAAATGTTAGGCCCTACCCTAACCCAGGCGACAGCCTGGCAGTGCAGCCTGGCAATAACCCCATGGCTCACACACACCAGGCTCTAGTCCCTGCCTCCTCCAGCACACGTGGACCTGTGCTCTGTTCCTACCACACTGCAGATGAGTTCTCTCCCACTTTACTGCAGGACATGCCAGGCCTCTCCAAAGCCTCAGGAGCCCCCAGGCCTTCCCTCGTGTGTGTGGGAAAAAAGTGCCTGCTCTAACAGATCCTGCCAGGATCCTCACTCACCCCTGTGTCCCTGTGCTACATGCTCCGTACGGCTGCCTCACCTGTGCCAGGGCTGAGCATGATCACAGGGGTGTCAGCAACACCCCAGAACTTCATTCCTCCTTTCTTCACCCAAAGAGGGGCCTGGACATCTCCTGCAAAACAAACACGACGCCTAGCAGCATGCAGGACCACTGCTTTCAGAAACCACCCAGCACAGACCCCGCAGAGGGCACAGCCTAGGCCAGCCCAAAGCGGGGCCACCCACAAGGCTCTGCCAGTATGGATGTGCCTGACTTAACAGGAACCCCCACCTCAAGGTGCTCGTGGTGCTACAGCACACTGGGTGAGTGTGAAAGGCCCTTCAGCTGGCCCAGACACCCCTGTGTCACTCTGCAAAGTGCTCTAAGGAAACCCAGAGCAAGGCAAAAGCGCCACAGCACAGGGGTTTTGGGACAGCAGCCCCCTCCTCACACACACACCATGGACCATCAAAGACAGTGGCAGAAGGAAGCAGAGATCTCAACCTGCCTCTCATCTAAAGGACACACAGAGGACTCAAGAGACCCGTCCGGGTACTCCAAGAAGACCCACTCATGTCACACAGAGCAATCCCCTGCCCTCCTGCAGCACAGACACCCTGGCAGCTTATTGCACTTGCTAGGGGACCCAGCTCAGGGGCTCGGTCATCAGAGCAGCACACACAGTCCTAGGGAGATAGGACAGAAAGGGCCAGCTCAGCACCTGACAAAGCGGAGCAAAAGCAAATCACCAACATGCAGCACGGCAGCACCCCATCGCTCAAAACAAACCCAACACACACACACAGGCACCCCATCTCACCCGCTTGGGCTCCTTGTGCTCACGCAGTGCCTCCTCTCCGCCAAATCCAACAAAATCTACAAACACAAAAGACGAGAGAAGAGCACACCTTGAGGAGATGACAAAAAATACATCCCAACTGCAGTAATACCCCAATACAACACCTTGACCTCTTCTGCTAGCGCATCCAGAACAGCGGCCTATGTGCTGCAAGCTCTAGAGCTGCCGTAGGGCCTGTAAGAGGAGAAGGGAGGTGGGCAAGAGACACAGCACCAGGGACACAATGCCCCTACCCTAGGCTCTGCTTGCTCTCACAGGCAAGACCCTCACCTTGCCGCGCTCCTCCAGAACCCCAGCAACCCCCTCTCCACATTACTCAACACCTGCATGCACAAAGCAAAAACTCATCAAAAAAGCCCACAGACCACAACACTTTACCCCCAACAACTCCCTCGCTCATCTTCTTCTTAGGAAAGGACCCTTTCTCACGCCTTCTCTTTTGGGACCGTCAGGACACGGACCCCTGCAGTTGAAAAGCAATGCAAAACCTACCTGCCCCACCAACCCACCCCGTCCCCCAAAAATTAATAAATCAAGTGCATTATGCACAGACATGCTCAACAATCACCAGGCCATCACTGCCACACTCCATAACCTACTGCACACAACTCCAACAGTCAGGGAGCTCCAGCCCCAAACAGACAGGCACGCACACAAACAACATCAGGCAAACAGAGGAAAGCTCTACGCAGCAAGAACTTATACCACATGGAAAATACTGAGGACTACAAAGTCCTGTGACATATGAACTGTGCAGACCTGATGGTCGGCACGAGACCAGAAGAGACTCAAATACCGGCACCTGTGCCAGAAAGGGGACAGCCAAGCCAGAGAAAGACATGCAAAGAGAGGCCTTAAGGGGGATATAATACTATGATGCAATACAGGAAAGACAACCCTGGAGGGACGTTGAGAACGTGCAAAACAAGACGGGCCTCCGAAGAGAAAAGAGAGACTGATGAAGCCTCCACAGCAGTGGCGAAGACGATGGACCACAAAAACTCACAAGACAGTCAGAGGGACTGAACTGCCCTTAGCTGCCTTCGCAGCACACGCTGGGATCCTCTTCACAGTGATGATTACTCAGGCCCGGCAGAAAGACAAAGGATGCCTAGAGCGCTAGTGCTGCACCGGGTGGGAGGCATTCTGGAACATAAAGGACAAGGTCAACCTCAAGACCTGAACTACAGAGTGCACCTACCACACACACCACAGAGATACAGGCTGGAGCTGCCTGCCTTAGCGCACCCGCACTTCCTCTTCTGAAACACCCAAAACCCTGCCTCACACACCACCGACCTGGGAGAGGCATCCGCACTCCAGGGTATGTACTAGCACACACACCATACACACACACACGACACCCCAACACCTTCCATCCCTCTGCATAGCTTTTCCAGTGCTCGGGGTCACAACAGGACGTCACTTGGCAGACACATCCTCTTCACTCTTCTTTCGGACACTCCATTCGCCTTCAGCACCTGACAATCCAGAGCTCAAGCCATCATCCCCATGATGGACAACTCCCACCTCAGCCGGGAAAATAACCCTCCTCCAGAGTACAGCTGTTGCTCTGCTCACCTGCACCAGGACAGACTGACTCTCTGGTACCAGGGCTCTGGTGACCCCAAGAACAAACAAAATTACTAAGCGATCTGCCCAAACAACTCATGCCTTCCTGCCCTGCCCTCAAATAAATTAGTCAGTGAAGTAGATTACACTTAGGCTGACCTGAACAGCTCTGCAGTCAGTCTGCCCCAAGCTTGGAGAGCTGCAGAAGGTGATTGTGACTCAAGTGCTGGACCCGAAACTTGGCCTTGTTGAACCTCATATGGTTGGACTCATCCCATTCATCCAGCCTGTCCAGACCCCTCCATACAGCCTTCCTACCCTCAAGCAGATCTATTCTTCTACCCAGCTTGGTGTCGTCTGCAAATTACACTTAGTGTCATTTAGCTCTAGCTGTGAGGATGCCTGGGACTTTAAATCCAGCATCTATATGAGAGTTACTTTGCTGTCTTGAAGCACTTTTGTGCTTTGACACTGTGTTGGAGGACAATGATGGTTGCAAGAAACATCTCCCAGCAGTCACGGACTATCCCTCCAAACTCTGTGATCCATCGCTGCTGCTGCTCGCTCTGACCCATCACAAAGTTACTCTGTCTCTCTGCTGGACTTAGAGCTTGTGTCCTCCAGAAATGGGACGGGCTGAGAGGTTCTAGGCAGGGGGATGGTGTCTGAGGGCACAGGCAGGGGCAGTCTCCCCACTCGACACGACACCAGCAGTGAAGCTGAGAACGCGACGATGGCCGAGTCCCTGGGCACTGCTCTGGGGCAGGGTAGGACCGTGTTCATGGGGATAATGGTCCCAGCCCTGTGGGATCCTCTGATGATGAGAAAACAAGCGATTGGCTTCCTTTTCTTGACAGCCTTGAGCACTGGGAGGACATTTCCCCTATGTGATGGGGATTGTCCCTTCACAGGGAATCTGCTTCAGCCAGGCTGTGACAGAAAGGGGTCTGGTCCAGGAGGAGGACAGGGCTGACAGCGAGGGATTTAGTTGCCTGTGTGTGGTGTGACTTGGCTCCCCACAGCTCCTATGTGGCTCCAGCTCTGGCCTGGGGACACTAAATGGCCTGTCCTGGCCTCACGATGTGGGGCTGAAAAGGCCCACGAGCAGCTCAGAGACGAGCTCTGGCTGCAGCAAGGAGTTGGAGGCACTGGGGGCTGCTGCCTCTGCTCAGGGCTCCTGGCACCCTCCTTGCACGGCCATCCCTCCTTTTCCAGCACCAGCCTGCTTCTCATTGGAATCAGTGGATACGGCAAAGCTGCCTGTTTAAGAGCTAACACATTCCTAAGGGCAATATGGAGAGTGGCGATTGGTGTCGGCACGACAAAGTGCAACTGCTCAATGCCCTCGTGAGGGAACCTAGAAAAGCGCAAAATTCCAGAACTTTCACCCAGTTTCTGTTGACAGTCAGGTATCCACGAGCGACCGAGCGGACGAAGAGGACCAGTGAGCTGGTGTTCCCTGTCTTCGCTGTTGCTCGCAAGTGATCCTGGCATCATCCCTGGCTGCCCGTGTCTGCGTGCTGGGCAGCGCGCAGGACTGAGAGTGCGAGCAGGTGAGAGGAGCCCATTGAACTCGAGATACCTGCAGCTTCCTTAGGAGAGGGCCAACCTGGAGGCAGCTTTGGGGAATGGTCTCCTTGCAGCTTTAACTCATCAATGCTCTTCCCAGCGTTTCACATCCAAACATTTCTCCTCTTTCTGGGTTGACGTTTGCAGGCTCCTCTACCACGATGGTCCTTCAAAAGAAGCGCTTCCTTCGGGCTCTTCTGGGGGCAGTGGTATTGGAGTTACTGGTTGCCCTCGTGTACCTCGTGACGCAGCACAGAGCACCCATGTACAAGGTGAGCACCGCTGCAGAGAGCAGACATGTGGCACAGACGCTCTGAGACAAGAGCCCATGTTAGGGCTTTGGAGTGAGTGGGCCTCAGTAGGATGTGCCTTGCAGGCCATAGGCATGGGTCTTCTCTAGCCATGCCAAAATGCAGACAGGAGAAAGAAGGCAGAGGCACTGAAAGAGCCTCTGAGCACACAAGCTGAAAGAGGCTCAGTGAGATCTCAGAGGGGGATGGAGGCTTTCTCAGGGACATGCAAACCATCTGGAGTCTCACGGAGCAGAGTCGCTGCTATTCTAAACCCCGCGGAAAGTGCTGGTGTGAGGTGACATCACTGCATAGGCCTCAGCAGAGAGAATCAGAGGGTGTCTCAGCTGGCAGGAGAAATGCCCATACTGAGGCCACACTTTGAAGGGCCCTGTCCTGTCACTGCTCTGCTTGGCCATGCTGTAGCCTGCCATAGCTTAGGGAGGATCTATTCATTAAGAGCATTAAGGGCTGCTCTTTGGGCACCCTCCTGAAGGTCTGGGTCGTTGCCCCTCAGGAACGATGTCAGAGAAGAAATTCTTGGAATAGCCTAAAGAGCAATCTCCCTGCAAGAAAGCAAGGATGAGGGTGTTGCAGCTAAAAGATAAGGGCACACCTCCATGCCATGTGGACACGGAGAAGAATGCCCCATGCCACCTAACACTGACAAGGACTGCAAAAGCCAAACACAGCCCTCACCCCCGCTAAGAAAGAAAAAACAAAAAACAACCACCACTGCCATAAACTGGGAGGAGAATTAGGCTTGCAGCTAGTACTTAGGGCTGACATGCTCCTTTTCCTGTCCTGTCTCCTCTTGGCAGGACTCCTCCAAAGAAGACACATGGGTCCCTGCGGAAACGGCCAACACTTCCGGAGCTGTGGATCTCCTGAGTTTGATGCCAAACAGTTCACTTTTGCCATCCAATGAAGTCTCTAAGCTCACATTTAACTGGTACAAGGACAACCTTTACACCCAGAGACACCTCTGCTATGGACAGAATGAGGTGCTGAAGCGCCTGGCAAAGACTTTAATTGAGGTGAGAATTGAGGAAAATTGAGGGAAACTGGCTGCTAATCAGATTCTACCCTCATGCTAGCAACCACAGCAAAGATTAGAAGGTGAAACGGGAACAGCTACCTCAGGAGAGGGTAGAGAGAAGACAGAGGCAGGCTCTTTCCAAAAGTGCAAAGTGTCAGAGCAAGAGACACCTGGCACACGATGGAAAGTGAGACATTCTGGCCAGACACAGGGAAAACACTTCCACAAGAATGCTGCTTAAATAGCAGAATAGAGCCTCGAAAGCCTGTGGAGTTTCCATCCTTGGAGATATTCCAAAGTGAACCGGCCAACACCTTGCTTAACCCGGTCATGCTTTCAGCTGAGGGGTGACACAGAGAAAGTGAGAGGAGCCCATAGGTTCATTCAAACTCCTCCCTACTTTTTTCCTTTTGCCAGGAGTCGCCTTCCAGAACACAAGTGGGACATCCTTGCTACCCAAAAGACTACCGAGAAACCATCTGGCTGTCTTCCTTGCACACCACTCCCCACATAATGCAGAATGACTTCCACACAGCTCTTGCTGACAGAAGAGTGACCCTGGAGGGCAATGGACATGCCGAATGGTGCCGGGCTGTCATCCGCAAGCTGTTGAACTTCTCGACATGTGGCCAGAGCCAGGAGAGCACCCTCCTCGGTGCCTACGAGCCCGCTGGGAGCGGGCACTTCTTTGTAAGGAAAATGCGCACCCTTCCCTTCCCTCGCTCTCTTTAGAAGCCACTGTTCTGCTCAGGGGCACCTTTGGGGTCCCATTAAGAGGCCTCTTGCCAGCCCTTTGCAGAGCTGTGCACAAGGGGCAAAAGAAGAGCTGCTTGTAGCAGTGTGCAGGGTGAGAGCTCTCCTTGCGGACAGCCCTTGCTGACTCAAGGGAGACCAGAGCAGCTGCCCCGCAGCACTTTCCCCTCTCTTACTCGGTACCATTTCTCCTTCCTGCCTTTCAGGCCTTCTCCGAATTTTACTTTGACTTGAGATTCCTTAACGTGACCAAGGAGCGCTCCCTGCTCACTGTCAGCAACAGCATCCGGAATTTCTGCACAAGGAGCTGGCAAGATGTATGTTTCCCACAATGGCTCATGGGAGGCTCTGGGGAAGCTGCAAAGGAATAATCAATCCCCCTGGGCAGAGCTGCCCTCATGGCTCCAAAACACCTGCCCAGTCCACACAAAATGTCTTTGCATGAAGGGCCTTACAGAGCCATCCTTCTTCATGCAGCAGTCAGCGCTCAGCAGGCCATTGCACCTGCAAGGCAATTGCCTGCTGCCAGATCATTGCTAGGAGCTCAAATAACTTCCCTTCCTTCTCACACCCGCCCCCAGCTGTCTTCTAGCTACCCTGAGGAAAATCCCTGGCGACTGCGTAGCTATTGCACCAACGCCAACTACGTCCTCACCCTCCTTGAGATTAATGAGACCAGCTGGAACGACATCATCATCCAGAGGAAGGTAAGCAGCAACCTCAGCCCAGCATGGCAATGCCCTCGCAGGCAGGTGTCCAGCAGCACCGTGCCCAGCTAACACGCAGCTGTGCAGCTCAGCCCTGTGGCCAAGGCTCGTGGAGACCTCCTGCTTGGGGACACGCGCTGTGCCTGTGCCAGGCCTGGCACGCAGAGCCCCAGTGCTGCTAGGGGCATCTCTGTGCTAGAGCTGCCCTCACGATGCCCCTCTCTCCTTTGGCAGCCCGGGAGCACGGACGTCGCCTGGAGCCTGGGCTACGCGCTGGAGCTCGCCAACACCATCCCACGGGAGCTGCTGCACTTGGTGCAGAGGCAAAACCCCTCCGTGCGCGCTGCAGCCGTGGCCCTCATGGTGTCCACTCTTGGCGTGGGGCTTGTTGTCGTGCACACCCACTGGCACATGTAGGAGATGGGCTGCATCTCAGAGATGGTAGGAAGGCGTCAAGGCTGGAGGGCTGACTCACACACTGGCCAGCAGGACAGAGTGCCCATCTCTTCATCTTGGGCCCATGACGTGGAGCATATTAACCTTTACAGGACTCAAAAAGCGAAGGCTGGACTCTTTTTGAACTGTGCCCAAAAGGGAGCTTGGCACTACAGGGCATTTTCCAAGGAGCCTCCCTCCCCTTTAACTCTGCTCGCATCAGCCTGTGCGCTCTAGAAATCCCAAGCAGGGCCTTTCTTACAGCTTTGCAGATGCTGATGCCTGTTCCTCGTGTGGCCTTCATGCCATCTGGTTAGCAGCCTGTTTCTCTCAATTTTCCTCAATTCTCACCTCAATTAAACTCTTTGCAAGGCGCTTCAGCACCTCATTCTGTCCATAGCAGAGGTGGTGCTGGGTGTAAATGTTGTCCTTGTACCAGTTAAATGTGAGCTTAGAGACTTCCTTGGATGGCAAAACTGAACTGTTTGGCATCAAACTCAGGAGTTCCACAGCTCCAGAAGTGTTGGCCGTTTCTGCAGGGACCCGTGTGTCTTCTTTGGAGGAGTCCTGCCAAGCTGAGACACCACGCGGTTAAAAGACCTGCTGTGGAGATGGCCACAGATTTGGGGACATTTGCCATCTGTGAATGCTGTCCTGCCTTTGCCTTTTTTTTTGCTCATCTGCTAGCTGTCCTGCCAATCATCCATCTGGCCATTTGTCAGCTGCACGTTCACCTTCTACCAGCGATGAGCTGACCCCTACCATTTCTTCAGATATTTTTCCCTGGTTTTTAGCTGTTCTATTAGTTCTATTAACTATGATAGAAATAAATATTCTGAAAGGCACCCAAGAGGGAAATTCTTCTTCTTTTGCTCCTGAATCAAAAGGATTTTAATGTTGTTGGTCCCAGGCAAGGGGTGGTGCCAATGATGGGAGCTGAGGCCAGGTGCCAGAACAAGGGCCTTGGCCGTGGGCAGCTGCTCTGCAAAATGCAGCTTAGTCCCCAGTGTGTGGTGTGACCTGGCTCCCCACTGGCCTCTGCTCAGGTCGCATGTGGCTGCAGCCCTGCCCCGGGGACACTAAATGGCCTGTCCTGGCCTCAGGGCATGGAGCTGAAAACACAGCCTAGGAGCACCCCATGTACTGGTCCTTGTGCACACTTAGGTGTCACTGGGACCCCAGCACAGGCCACACTGGGACTGCTGTGGGCGCGACTGTACATGGAATGTGACAGGTCATGCTGAGTGCACAAGCCACAGATTCTGCCTCCCCACCAGTCACAGAGCCATGTGGGGGACCCCAGGCAGGGAGAGAGCTGGGGCAGTAAGGCCTGGGTGCCATGGGGGTTTGCAGGGAAGCAAGTTGGGAGGATCTGCTGGGATGGCTGCTGTCTGCTGAAGGGCACGAGGCAGTGGAGCAGTAGAGGAGGGAGGACGGGGGATGCGAGGGCTGAGATGCTCCGGCAGCCCAGGCCCTGCTTCCTGCAAGGCAGGCACAAGCCGGGCAGAGGGCTCACTGTGGCCGGCCTTGCACAGGCCGCCCCTCAACCAGGCCAAGGGAACCTGTCTCAGCCTGCAGCGCTGGCTCCTTGGCACTCAGTAAATGGCAGCCTTCACAAGGCAGCTAGCACCACTCCCTACAGAGCGGTGCCGTTACCTGCACGTGCTTTTTAGGTGCTGCCATTTGCAGGCTAAGAGGTGCCCTGGGAACCCAGGAGCACCCGAGCTTGGCAGCCTTAACTGCAGCCAACATTTTGCCACAACGCTTCCCTGCTTAAACAGAGACAAGAAACAGCTTCTGCAGAGCTGGCACACAAATGTTAGGCCCTACCCTAACCCAGGCGACAGCCTGGCAGTGCAGCCTGGCAATAACCCCATGGCTCACACACACCAGGCTCTAGTCCCTGCCTCCTCCAGCACACGTGGACCTGTGCTCTGTTCCTACCACACTGCAGATGAGTTCTCTCCCACTTTACTGCAGGACATGCCAGGCCTCTCCAAAGCCTCAGGAGCCCCCAGGCCTTCCCTCGTGTGTGTGGGAAAAAAGTGCCTGCTCTAACAGATCCTGCCAGGATCCTCACTCACCCCTGTGTCTCTGTGCTACACGCTCCGTAGGGCTGCTCGGAAGGGTGCCTCACCTGTGCCAGGGCTGAGCATGATCACAGGGGTGTCAGCAACACCCCAGAACTTCATTCCTCCTTTCTTCACCCAAAGAGGGGCCTGGACATCTCCTGCAAAACAAACACGACGCCTAGCAGCATGCAGGACCACTGCTTTCAGAAACCACCCAGCACAGACCCCGCAGAGGGCACAGCCTAGGCCAGCCCAAAGCGGGGCCACCCACAAGGCTCTGCCAGTATGGATGTGCCTGACTTAACAGGACCCCCACCTCAACGTGCTCGTGGTGCTACAGCACACTGGGTGAGTGTGAAAGGCCCTTCAGCTGGCCCAGACACCCCTGTGTCACTCTGCAAAGTGCTCTAAGGAAACCCAGAGCAAGGCAAAAGCGCCACAGCACAGGGGTTTTGGGACAGCAGCCCCCTCCTCACACACACACCATGGACCATCAAAGACAGTGGCAGAAGGAAGCAGAGATCTCAACCTGCCTCTCATCTAAAGGACACACAGAGGACTCAAGAGACCCGTCCGGGTACTCCAAGAAGACCCACTCATGTCACACAGAGCAATCCCCTGCCCTCCTGCAGCACAGACACCCTGGCAGCTTATTGCACTTGCTAGGGGACCCAGCTCAGGGGCTCGGTCATCAGAGCAGCACACACAGTCCTAGGGAGATAGGACAGAAAGGGCCAGCTCAGCACCTGACAAAGCGGAGCAAAAGCAAATCACCAACATGCAGCACGGCAGCACCCCATCGCTCAAAACAAACCCAACACACACACACAGGCACCCCATCTCAACCGCTTGGGCTCCTTGTGCTCACGCAGTGCCTCCTCTCCGCCAAATCCAACAAAATCTACAAACACAAAAGACGAGAGAAGAGCACACCTTGAGGAGATGACAAAAAATACATCCCAACTGCAGTAATACCCCAATACAACACCTTGACCTCTTCTGCTAGCGCATCCAGAACAGCGGCCTATGTGCTGCAAGCTCTAGAGCTGCCGTAGGGCCTGTAAGAGGAGAAGGGAGGTGGGCAAGAGACACAGCACCAGGGACACAATGCCCCTACCCTAGGCTCTGCTTGCTCTCACAGGCAAGACCCTCACCTTGCCGCGCTCCTCCAGAACCCCAGCAACCCCCTCTCCACATTACTCAACACCTGCATGCACAAAGCAAAAACTCATCAAAAAAGCCCACAGACCACAACACTTTACCCCCAACAACTCCCTCGCTCATCTTCTTCTTAGGAAAGGACCCTTTCTCACGCCTTCTCTTTTGGGACCGTCAGGACACGGACCCCTGCAGTTGAAAAGCAATGCAAAACCTACCTGCCCCACCAACCCACCCCGTCCCCCAAAAATTAATAAATCAAGTGCATTATGCACAGACATGCTCAACAATCACCAGGCCATCACTGCCACACTCCATAACCTACTGCACACAACTCCAACAGTCAGGGAGCTCCAGCCCCAAACAGACAGGCACGCACACAAACAACATCAGGCAAACAGAGGAAAGCTCTACGCAGCAAGAACTTATACCACATGGAAAATACTGAGGACTACAAAGTCCTGTGACATATGAACTGTGCAGACCTGATGGTCGGCACGAGACCAGAAGAGACTCAAATACCGGCACCTGTGCCAGAAAGGGGACAGCCAAGCCAGAGAAAGACATGCAAAGAGAGGCCTTAAGGGGGATATAATACTATGATGCAATACAGGAAAGACAACCCTGGAGGGACGTTGAGAACGTGCAAAACAAGACGGGCCTCCGAAGAGAAAAGAGAGACTGATGAAGCCTCCACAGCAGTGGCGAAGACGATGGACCACAAAAACTCACAAGACAGTCAGAGGGACTGAACTGCCCTTAGCTGCCTTCGCAGCACACGCTGCGATCCTCTTCACAGTGATGATTACTCAGGCCCGGCAGAAAGACAAAGGATGCCTAGAGCGCTAGTGCTGCACCGGGTGGGAGGCATTCTGGAACATAAAGGACAAGGTCAACCTCAAGACCTGAACTACAGAGTGCACCTACCACACACACCACAGAGATACAGGCTGGAGCTGCCTGCCTTAGCGCACCCGCACTTCCTCTTCTGAAACACCCAAAACCCTGCCTCACACACCACCGACCTGGGAGAGGCATCTGCACTCCAGGGTATGTACTAGCACACACACCATACACACACACACGACACCCCAACACCTTCCATCCCTCTGCATAGCTTTTCCAGTGCTCGGGGTCACAACAGGACGTCACTTGGCAGACACATCCTCTTCACTCTTCTTTCGGACACTCCATTCGCCTTCACCACCTGACAATCCAGAGCTCAAGCCATCATCCCCATGATGGACAACTCCCACCTCAGCCGGGAAAATAACCCTCCTCCAGAGTACAGCTGTTGCTCTGCTCACCTGCACCAGGACAGACTGACTCTCTGGTACCAGGGCTCTGGTGACCCCAAGAACAAACAAAATTACTAAGCGAGTCTTCTGCTAGGCAGGGATGACAAATCCTACAACTACTGACACACCGTTATACTCAGCTATTCTACCTCACCTGAAATCCGCAGTCGGGACTGGAAAAGGCCTGCTCGGCACCTCACAAAGTCGAGCAAAAGCAAATCACCGAGAGGCAGCCTGGCAATGCCAGGCAATGCTAGGCAGGGATGACAAATCCTACAACTACTGCACACTGTTGCAGATAGTTAGGGTCTGGTGGCCGGAAGATATCGTGCTGTATGGAAAGATAGGGCCCCTAATAGCTAATAGCCCATGGCGTTTAGTTTATGATGTAAGCAGACGGACGTGATGTTGTAAACCTAGCTATATAACACCTTGTTACCCATCAATAAACGCCATTTGCCGTCCACCACATTGGTGTCAGCGAGCTGATGGTCCGAGCGGCCTGGGCGGGGTCGCCGTGCTGTTCCTGAACCAGGTCGCCGCGCCGCTTGAACTGCAACAAGTGGTGCCGAAACCCGGGAAGTCATCGCCTGGACGGGTGAACGGCGGCCGGAGCGAGTGGACCAGCCCGGCGGAGAGGACGCTACCAGAGCAACAAGGAGGATGGAAGCCCTCGTGAAGGTCGTATCGCAATTACATAAGCATTGGGGGATTGATTGTAAGCCAAAAGATTTTACTCTCGCTGTTGCGAGGCTTTTAAAAATTAAGGTTATAGACCAGCCGGTGGATATTCTGAAGTCCCTGAAGCGTGTCCCTGAAGTGTGGGACAAATGTACTAAGGCGTTAGCCGAGGAGATGATGTCTTCGGGTTGTGGGAAAAACCTTAAGGCTTGGGGAAAAGTTGTACAAGCCTTGCAGAAAGCTAGAAAAGAGCAGGAAACCTGGGTAGCAGCAAGGGACTGTTTGTTGCTCACCCCGAAAATGGGAGTCGGGGCAGCCGCACAGACTTTGCACCCCTCAGGTGATGGCAATTCTGCTGAGCCTAAAGGTCTGCAAGAGGGTGATACATCCCCTCCATCCCCGAACCCCGTCCCGCTTACAGAGGAGCAGAAACAGCCGAAATCTGTTTGGAGTGACCTAGCCGAGGAAGCCAGGAACATTGAAAAGAAGTCAGAGCATGGTGACGTCTGGGCCAGGCCACCACCCTATGCCCCTCAACATGGCGCCGAGCCGCAAGGGGAAGGGCCGGGCGAGGGTGCCCCCGGCGCGAGTGAGGGGCCGAGAGGAAGCCCGAGTGAGGGGCCGAGAACCGATCAGAGCGGCCCGAGTGAGGGGCCGAGAACCGATCAGAGCGGCCATTTCACAAAAGGCGCCTCCGCGGGGAGAAGGCGGGGCGAGCCAAGAGGGGGAGAACAGCCCGCCCGCAACGGAAGTAGGCGGGACGGAAGTAGGCGGGGCCGGAGCCCAACGGAAAAGTACCGGAGTCCGGAAGTGACCAGTCAGTCGAGTTCCGACTCCGGATCAGACGCTAGTCAGGACGAGTGGCTCACAACTGATTCAAACTTAAGGAAGGAGAAAAAGAACTTAAAGAGATCTAAGAGCCAAAATATTCCCATCCGAATTAAAGAAAAACTGGCAGGGGCAGACATGATTAAGCATGTTGCAAAGGAAGAGCATCTGACCCCAATTCAGGTGGCTGTTACCTTCAAAATAAAACTAATGAAAATCGTGAGTTTCTGTTCACAGGGCCGGATCATCGGACACCCCCGTAACCCGTACGCCCCGGTGACAAGCGTCCCGCCCGAGCCTGTGAGTTCCACGCTGACCGAATCCAGAAAACAACAAAACAGCCTGCGCAAGACGGGGCCGCGATGCCTTTGCGTTATCTTAATTTTGCAGCTTGTCACTATAGGACAGGTAGAGTCACACCAGCCCTTTAAATGGGGTACTTGAACAGATCGAACAATCTCGAGCAATTAGTACAAAAATAACTACAGGGCCACCAGTTTTCAGTGCCACACCTTGCCAAATAGCACCCATTAAACCCTGTTCCAAACGCAGCTGGTACGAAAATTTGTTCACCGGTTCGCCGTGGTTAACCACCCTGATATCCACCTTGATAGGGCTGATCACAATGATCATGATGACACTCATCTTTGGATCCTGTATATTGAATAAGCTCATGCTGTTTGTGAAGAATCTGCTAGAGAAGGTTAACATCATGTTAGTAGAACACCGATAACTGCTTTAAGAATATATCCACTCAGTACTACCCCCAAGTTATCCCAAGGTACACCCTATTCCTACACCCCGGTATTACCTGTCATCCCCTACCTTCTATGCGCCTTCTTCTTTGTGCCTTATGTTTTTATGTCAAGTTTATGATATATAATTTTAAGATTGTTATAAACTATAAGAATAGAATAAGATAAAGATAAGAATAAATAAGAATAAGATGGCAATGCCTCACTACACAAAAGGAGCAAAGTAAAAACACACTCAGGTGGCCACTCTTATCTGCTCATGCTTCTTCTGTCCACTCAGCTTCGCCTCTCAGAAAACCTGAGCAACACCTACAAAAACCAAGAGAGGAATACTCCTCGAGGGAATATAAAAAAATTCCCCCAGCTGTAACAATACCACACTGCAACACCTTTACCTCTTCGGCTAGCACATCCAGACCAATGCCCTACACACTGCAACCGCTTGGCCTGAAACAGGGCATGTGAAGGTAGCCTGCAAATGGGCAAGAGGGTCATCACCAGCCCAACAACCTCCCCACGATAGGCTCTGCTTCTCCCCGCAGGCAGATGCTCACCTTGCCGTGCTCCTCTGGAACGTGAGCGACCCGCTCTCCATGTTCATTGATATGTGAGGACAAACATGGTGCCGGGGAGAGATACCCGGACAGGCGGAGCAGGGAAATCTGCCCATCGAAAGATGGCCTTAGAAGCCATGGGGAGCTGCTGCACCCAAAGTAGTGACCCCATAGGAGAGACCCTGTTGAGTCCCAGTGAGTTCAGTAGGGGCTACGCGGCACATCCAGTGCTCCAGTCAAGCAACAGTGGACGGGTGGAGAAGCCACTCTGGTAGCTTAGAGCTTGTGTCCTCCAGAAATGGGACGGGCCGAGAGGTTCTAGGCAGGGGGATGGTGTCTGAGGGCACAGGCAGGGGCAGTCTCCCCACTCGACACGACACCAGCAGTGAAGCTGAGAATGCGACGATGGCCGAGTCCCTGGGCACTGCTCTGGGGCAGGGCAGGACCGTGTCCATGGGGATAATGGTCCCAGCCCTGTGGGATCCTCTGATGCTGAGAAAACAAGCGATTGGCTTCCTTTTCTTGACAGCCTTGAGCACTGGGAGGACATTTCCCCTATGTGATGGGGATTGTCCCTTCACAGGGAATCTGCTTCAGCCAGGCTGTGACAGAAAGGGGTCTGGTCCAGGAGGAGGACAGGGCTGACAGCGAGGGATTTAGTTGCCTGTGTGTGGTGTGACTTGGCTCCCCACAGCTCCTGTGTGGCTCCAGCTCTGGCCTGGGGACACTAAATGGCCTGTCCTGGCCTCACGATGTGGGGCTGAAAAGGACCAGGAGCAGCTCAGAGACGAGCTCTGGCTGCAGCAAGGAGTTGGAGGCACTGGGGGCTGCTGCCTCTGCTCAGGGCTCCTGGCACCCTCCTTGCACGGCCATCCCTCCTTTTCCAGCACCAGCCTGCTTCTCATTGGAATCAGTGGATACGGCAAAGCTGCCTGTTTAAGAGCTAACACATTCCTAAGGGCAATATGGAGAGTGGCGATTGGTGTCGGCACGACAAAGTGCAACTGCTCAATGCTCCCGTGAGGGAACCTAGAAAAGCGCAAAATTCCAGAACTTTCACCCAGTTTCTGTTGACAGTCAGGTATCCACGAGCGACCGAGCGGACGAAGAGGACCAGTGAGCTGGTGTTCCCCGTCTTCGCTGTTGCTCACAAGTGATCCTGGCATCATCCCTGGCTGCCCGTGTCTGCGTGCTGGGCAGTGCGCAGGACTGAGAGTGCGAGCAGGTGAGAGGAGCCCATTGAACTCGAGATACCCGCAGCTTCCTTAGGAGAGGGCCAACCTGGAGGCAGCTTTGGGGAACGGCCTCCTTGCAGCTTTAACTCATCAACACTCTTCCCAGCGTATCAGATCCAAACATTTCTCCTCTTTCTGGGTTGACGTTTGCAGGCTCCTCTACCACGATGGTCCTTCAAAAGAAGCGCTTCCTTCGGGCTCTTCTGGGGGCAGTGGTATTGGGGTTACTGGTTGCCCTCGTGTACCTCGTTGCACCCATGTACAAGGTGAGCACCACTGCAGAGAGCAGACATGTGGCACAGACGCTCTGAGACAAGAGCCCATGTTAGGGCTTTGGAGTGAGTGGGCCTCAGTAGGACGTGCCTTGCAGGCCATAGGCATGGGTCTTCTCTAGCCATGCCAAAATGCAGACAGGAGAAAGAAGGCAGAGGCACTGAAAGAGCCTCTGAGCACACAAGCTGAAAGAGGCTCAGTGAGACCTCAGAGGGGGATGGAGGCTTTCTCAGGGACATGCAAACCATCTGGAGTCTCACGGAGCAGAGTCGGTGCTATTCTAAACCCCGCGGAAAGTGCTGGTGTGAGGTGACATCACTGCATAGGCCTCAGCAGAGAGAATCAGAGGGTGTCTCAGCTGGCAGGAGAAATGCCCATACTGAGGCCACACTTTGAAGGGCCCTGTCCTGTCACTGCTCTGCTTGGCCATGCTGTAGCCTGCCATAGCTTAGGGAGGATCTATTCATTAAGAGCATTAAGGGCTGCTCTTTGGGCACCCTCCTGAAGGTCTGGGTCGTTGCCCCTCAGGAACAATGTCAGAGAAGAAATTCTTGGAATAGCCTAAAGAGCAATCTCCCTGCAAGAAAGCAAGGATGAGGGTGTTGCAGCTAAAAGATAAGGGCACACCTCCATGCCATGTGGACACGGAGAAGAAAGCCCCATGCCACCTAACACTGACAAGGACTGCAAAAGCCAAACACAGCCCTCACCCCCGCTAAGAAAGAAAAAACAAAAAACAACCACCACTGCCATAAACTGGGAGGAGAATTAGGCTTGCAGCTAGTACTTAGGGCTGACATGCTCCTTTTCCTGTCCTGTCTCCTCTTGGCAGGACTCCTCCAAAGAAGACACATGGGTCCCTGCGGAAACGGCCAACACTTCTGGAGCTGTGGATCTCCTGAGTTTGATGCCAAACAGTTCACTTTTGCCATCCAATGAAGTCTCTAAGCTCACATTTAACTGGTACAAGGACAACCTTTACACCCAGAGACACCTCTGCTATGGACAGAATGAGGTGCTGAAGCGCCTGGCAAAGACTTTAATTGAGGTGAGAATTGAGGAAAATTGAGGGAAACTGGCTGCTAATCAGATTCTACCCTCATGCTAGCAACCACAGCAAAGATTAGAAGGTGAAACGGGAACAGCTACCTCAGGAGAGGGTAGAGAGAAGACAGAGGCAGGCTCTTTCCAAAAGTGCAAAGTGTCAGAGCAAGAGACACCTGGCACACGATGGAAAGTGAGACATTCTGGCCAGACACAGGGAAAACACTTCCACAAGAATGCTGCTTAAATAGCAGAATAGAGCCTCGAAAGCCTGTGGAGTTTCCATCCTTGGAGATATTCCAAAGTGAACCGGCCAACACCTTGCTTAACCCGGTCATGCTTTCAGCTGAGGGGTGACACAGAGAAAGTGAGAGGAGCCCATAGGTTCTTCACAGTGATGATTACTCAGGCCCGGCAGAAAGACAAAGGATGCCTACAGCGCTAGTGCTGCACCGGGTGGGAGGCATTCTGGAACATAAAGGACAAGGTCAACCTCAAGACCTGAACTACAGAGTGCACCTACCACACACACCACAGAGATACAGGCTGGAGCTGCCTGCCTTAGCGCACCCGCACTTCCTCTTCTGAAACACCCAAAACCCTGCCTCACACACCACCGACCTGGGAGAGGCATCCGCACTCCAGGGTATGTACTAGCACACACACCATACACACACACACGACACCCCAACACCTTCCATCCCTCTGCATAGCTTTTCCAGTGCTCGGGGTCATAACAGGACGTCACTTGGCAGACACATCCTCTTCACTCTTCTTTCGGACACTCCATTCGCCTTCAGCACCTGACAATCCAGAGCTCAAGCCATCATCCCCATGATGGACAACTCCCACCTCAGCCGGGAAAATAACCCTCCTCCAGAGTACAGCTGTTGCTCTGCTCACCTGCACCAGGACAGACTGACTCTCTGGTGCCAGGGCTCTGGTGACCCCAAGAACAAACAAAATTACTAAGCGATCTGCCCAAACAACTCATGCCTTCCTGCCCTGCCCTCAAATAAATTAGTCAGTGAAGTAGATTACACTTAGGCTGACCTGAACAGCTCTGCAGTCAGTCTGCCCCAAGCTTGGAGAGCTGCAGAAGGTGATTGTGACTCAAGTGCTGCACCCGTTACTTGGCCTTGTTGAACCTCATATGGTTGGACTCATCCCATTCATCCAGCCTGTCCAGACCCCTCCGTACAGCCTTCCTACCCTCAAGCAGATCTATTCTTCTACCCAGCTTGGTGTCGTCTGCAAATTACACTTAGTGTCATTTAGCTCTAGCTGTGAGGATGCCTGGGACTTTAGATCCAGCATCTATATGAGAGTTACTTTGTTGTCTTGAAGCACTTTTGTGCTTTGACACTGTGTTGGAGGACAATGATGGTTGCAAGAAACATCTCCCAGCAGTCGCGGACTATCCCTCCAAACTCTGTGATCCATCGCTGCTGCTGCTCGCTCTGACCCATCACAAAGTTGCTCTGTCTCTCTGCTGGACTTAGAGCTTGTGTCCTCCAGAAATGGGACGGGCCGAGAGGTTCTAGGCAGGGGGATGGTGTCTGAGGGCACAGGCAGGGGCAGTCTCCCCACTCGACACGACACCAGCAGTGAAGCTGAGAACGCGACGATGGCCGAGTCCCTGGGCACTGCTCTGGGGCAGGGCAGGACCGTGTCCATGGGGATAATGGTCCCAGCCCTGTGGGATCCTCTGATGCTGAGAAAACAAGCGATTGGCTTCCTTTTCTTGACAGCCTTGAGCACTGGGAGGACATTTCCCCTATGTGATGGGGATTGTCCCTTCACAGGGAATCTGCTTCAGCCAGGCTGTGACAGAAAGGGGTCTGGTCCAGGAGGAGGACAGGGCTGACAGCGAGGGATTTAGTTGCCTGTGTGTGGTGTGACTTGGCTCCCCACAGCTCCTATGTGGCTCCAGCTCTGGCCTGGGGACACTAAATGGCCTGTCCTGGCCTCACGATGTGGGGCTGAAAAGGCCCACGAGCAGCTCAGAGACGAGCTCTGGCTGCAGCAAGGAGTTGGAGGCACTGGGGGCTGCTGCCTCTGCTCAGGGCTCCTGGCACCCTCTTTGCACGGCCATCCCTCCTTTTCCAGCACCATCCTGCTTCTCATTGGAATCAGTGGATACGGCAAAGCTGCCTGTTTAAGAGCTAACACATTCCTAAGGGCAATATGGAGAGTGGCGATTGGTGTCGGCACGACAAAGTGCAACTGCTCAATGCCCTCGTGAGGGAACCTAGAAAAGCGCAAAATTCCAGAACTTTCACCGAGTTTCTGTTGACAGTCAGGTATCCACGAGCGACCGAGCGGACGAAGAGGACCAGTGAGCTGGTGTTCCCCGTCTTCGCTGTTGCTCGCAAGTGATCCTGGCGTCATCCCTGGCTGCCCGTGTCTGCGTGCTGGGCAGCGCGCAGGACTGAGAGTGCGAGCAGGTGAGAGGAGCCCATTGAACTCGAGATACCCGCAGCTTCCTTAGGAGAGGGCCAACCTGGAGGCAGCTTTGGGGAACGGCCTCCTTGCAGCTTTAACTCATCAACACTCTTCCCAGCGTTTCACATCCAAACATTTCTCCTCTTTCTGGGTTGACGTTTGCAGGCTCCTCTACCACGATGGTCCTTCAAAAGAAGCGCTTCCTTCGGGCTCTTCTGGGGGCAGTGTTATTGGAGTTACTGGTTGCCCTCGTGTACCTCGTGACGCAGCACAGAGCACCCATGTACAAGGTGAGCACCGCTGCAGAGAGCAGACATGTGGCACAGACGCTCTGAGACAAGAGCCCATGTTAGGGCTTTGGAGTGAGTGGGCCTCAGTAGGACGTGCCTTGCAGGCCATAGGCATGGGTCTTCTCTAGCCATGCCAAAATGCAGACAGGAGAAAGAAGGCAGAGGCACTGAAAGAGCCTCTGAGCACACAAGCTGAAAGAGGCTCAGTGAGATCTCAGAGGGGGATGGAGGCTTTCTCAGGGACATGCAAACCATCTGGAGTCTCACGGAGCAGAGTCGGTGCTATTCTAAACCCCGCGGAGTGTGCTGGTGTGAGGTGACATCACTGCATAGGCCTCAGCAGAGAGAATCAGAGGGTGTCTCAGCTGGCAGGAGAAATGCCCATACTGAGGCCACACTTTGAAGGGCCCTGTCCTGTCACTGCTCTGCTTGGCCATGCTGTAGCCTGCCATAGCTTAGGGAGGATCTATTCATTAAGAGCATTAAGGGCTGCTCTTTGGGCACCCTCCTGAAGGTCTGGGTCGTTGCCCCTCAGGAACGATGTCAGAGAAGAAATTCTTGGAATAGCCTAAAGAGCAATCTCCCTGCAAGAAAGCAAGGATGAGGGTGTTGCAGCTAAAAGATAAGGGCACACCTCCATGCCATGTGGACACGGAGAAGAAAGCCCCATGCCACCTAACACTGACAAGGACTGCAAGCCCTCACCCCCGCTAAGAAAGAAAAAACAAAAAACAACCACCACTGCCATAAACTGGGAGGAGAATTAGGCTTGCAGCTAGTACTTAGGGCTGACATGCTCCTTTTCCTGTCCTGTCTCCTCTTGGCAGGACTCCTCCAAAGAAGACACATGGGTCCCTGCGGAAACGGCCAACACTTCTGGAGCTGTGGATCTCCTGAGTTTGATGCCAAACAGTTCACTTTTGCCATCCAATGAAGTCTCTAAGCTCACATTTAACTGGTACAAGGACAACCTTTACACCCAGAGACACCTCTGCTATGGACAGAATGAGGTGCTGAAGTGCCTGGCAAAGACTTTAATTGAGGTGAGAATTGAGGAAAATTGAGGGAAACTGGCTGCTAATCAGATTCTACCCTCATGCTAGCAACCACAGCAAAGATTAGAAGGTGAAACGGGAACAGCTACCTCAGGGGAGGGTAGAGAGAAGACAGAGGCAGGCTCTTTCCAAAAGTGCAAAGTGTCAGAGCAAGAGACACCTGGCACACGATGGAAAGTGAGACATTCTGGCCAGACATAGGGAAAACACTTCCACAAGAATGCTGCTTAAATAGCAGAATAGAGCCTCGAAAGCCTGTGGAGTCTCCATCCTTGGAGATATTCCAAAGTGAACCGGCCAACACCTTGCTTAACCCGGTCATGCTTTCAGCTGAGGGGTGACACAGAGAAAGTGAGAGGAGCCCATAGGTTCATTCAAACTCCTCCCTACTTTTTTCCTTTTGCCAGGAGTCGCCTTCCAGAACACAAGTGGGACATCCTTGCTACCCAAAAGACTACCGAGAAACCATCTGGCTGTCTTCCTTGCACACCACTCCCCACATAATGCAGAATGACTTCCACACAGCTCTTGCTGACAGAAGAGTGACCCTGGAGGGCAATGGACATGCCGAATGGTGCCGGGCTGTCATCCGCAAGCTGTTGAACTTCTCGACATGTGGCCAGAGCCAGGAGAGCACCCTCCTCGGTGCCTACGAGCCCGCTGGGAGCGGGCACTTCTTTGTAAGGAAAATGCGCACCCTTCCCTTCCCTCGCTCTCTTTAGAAGCCACTGTTCTGCTCAGGGGCACCTTTGGGGTCCCATTAAGAGGCCTCTTGCCAGCCCTTTGCAGAGCTGTGCACAAGGGGCAAAAGAAGAGCTGCTTGTAGCAGTGTGCAGGGTGAGAGCTCTCCTTGCGGACAGCCCTTGCTGACTCAAGGGAGACCAGAGCAGCTGCCCCGCAGCACTTTCCCCTCTCTTACTCGGTACCATTTCTCCTTCCTGCCTTTCAGGCCTTCTCCGAATTTTACTTTGACTTGAGATTCCTTAACGTGACCAAGGAGCGCTCCCTGCTCACTGTCAGCAAGAGCATCCGGAATTTCTGCACAAGGAGCTGGCAAGATGTATGTTTCCCACAATGGCTCATGGGAGGCTCTGGGGAAGCTGCAAAGGAATAATCAATCCCCCTGGCCAGAGCTGCCCTCATGGCTCCAAAACACCTGCCCAGTCCACACAAAATGTCTTTGCATGAAGGGCCTTACAGAGCCATCCTTCTTCATGCAGCAGTCAGCGCTCAGCAGGCCATTGCACCTGCAAGGCAATTGCCTGCTGCCAGATCATTGCTAGGAGCTCAAATAACTTCCCTTCCTTCTCACACCCGCCCCCAGCTGTCTTCTAGCTACCCTGAGGAAAATCCCTGGCGACTGCGTAGCTATTGCACCAACGCCAACTACGTCCTCACCCTCCTTGAGATTAATGAGACCAGCTGGAACGACATCATCATCCAGAGGAAGGTAAGCAGCAACCTCAGCCCAGCATGGCAATGCCCTCGCAGGCAGGTGTCCAGCAGCACCGTGCCCAGCTAACACGCAGCTGTGCAGCTCAGCCCTGTGGCCAAGGCTCGTGGAGACCTCCTGCTTGGGGACACGCGCTGTGCCTGTGCCAGGCCTGGCACGCAGAGCCCCAGTGCTGCTAGGGGCATCTCTGTGCTAGAGCTGCCCTCACGATGCCCCTCTCTCCTTTGGCAGCCCGGGAGCACGGACGTCGCCTGGAGCCTGGGCTACGCGCTGGAGCTCGCCAACACCATCCCACGGGAGCTGCTGCACTTGGTGCAGAGGCAAAACCCCTCCGTGCGCGCTGCAGCCGTGGCCCTCATGGTGTCCACTCTTGGCGTGGGGCTTGTTGTCGTGCACACCCACTGGCACATGTAGGAGCTGGGCTGCATCTCAGAGATGGTAGGAAGGCGTCAAGGCTGGAGGGCTGACTCACACACTGGCCAGCAGGACAGAGAGCCCATCCCTTCATCTTGGGCCCATGACGTCGAGCATATTAACCTTTACAGGAATCAAGAAGCGAAGGCTGGACTCTTTTTGAACTGTGCCCAAAAGGGAGCTTGGCACTACAGGGCATTTTCCAAGGAGCCTCCCTCCCCTTTAACTCTGCTCGCATCAGCCGGTGCGCTCTAGAAATCCCAAGCAGGGCCTTTCTTACAGCTTTGCAGATGCTGATGCCTGTTCCTCGTGTGGCCTTCATGCCATCTGATTAGCAGCCTGTTTCTCTCAATTTTCCTCAATTCTCACCTCAATTAAACTCTTTGCAAGGCGCTTCAGCACCTCATTCTGTCCATAGCAGAGGTGGTGCTGGGTGTAAACGTTGTCCTTGTACCAGTTAAATGTGAGCTTAGAGACTTCCTTGGATGGCAAAATTGAACTGTTTGGCATTAAACTCAGGAGATCCACAGCTCCAGAAGTGTTGGCCGTTTCTGCAGGGACCCGTGTGTCTTCTTTGGAGGAGTCCTGCCAAGCTGAGACACCACGACGTTAAAAGACCTGCTGTGGAGATGGCCACAGATTTGGGGACATTTGCCATCTGTGAATGCTGTCCTGCCTTTGCCTTTGTTTTTGCTCATCTGCTAGCTGTCCTGCCAATCATCCATCTGGCCATTTGTCAGCTGCACGTTCACCTTCTACCAGCGATGAGCTGACCCCTACCATTTCTTCAGATATTTTTCCCTGGTTTTTAGCTGTTCTATTAGTTCTATTAACTATGATAGAAATAAATATTCTGAAAGGCACCCAAGAGGGAAATTCTTCTTCTTTTGCTCCTGAATCAAAAGGATTTTAATGTTGTTGGTCCCAGGTAAGGGGTGGTGCCAAGGATGGGAGCTGAGGCCAGGTGCCAGAACAAGGGCCTTGGCCGTGGGGAGCTGCTCTGCAAAATGCAGCTTAGTCCCCAGTGTGTGGTGTGACCTGGCTCCCCACTGGCCTCTGCTCAGGTCGCATGTGGCTGCAGCCCTGCCCCGGGGACACTAAATGGCCTGTCCTGGCCTCAGGGCATGGAGCTGAAAACACAGCCTAGGAGCACCCCATGTACTGGTCCTTGTGCACACTTAGGTGTCACTGGGACCCCAGCACAGGCCACACTGGGACTGCTGTGGGTGCGACTGTACATGGAATGTGACAGGTCACGCTGAGTGCACAAGCCACAGATTCTGCCTCCCCACCAGTCACAGAGCCATGTGGGGGGCCCCAGGCAGGGACAGAGCTGGGGCAGTAAGGCCTGGGTGCCATGGGGGTTTGCAGGGAAGCAAGTTGGGAGGATCTGCTGGGATGGCTGCTGTCTGCTGAAGGGCACGAGGCAGTGGAGCAGTAGAGGAGGGAGGACGGGGGATGCGAGGGCTGAGATGCTCCGGCAGCCCAGGCCCTGCTTCCTGCAAGGCAGGCACAAGCCGGGCAGAGGGGTCACTGTGGCCGGCCTTGCACAGGCCGCCCCTCAACCAAGCCAAGGGAACCTGTCTCAGCCTGCAGCGCTGGCTCCTTGGCACTCAGTAAACGGCAGCCTTCACAAGGCAGCTAGCACCACTCCCTACAGAGCGGTGCCGTTACCTGCACGTGCTTTTTATGTGCTGCCATTTGCAGGCTAAGAGGTGCCCTGGGAACCCAGGAGCACCCGAGCTTGGCAGCCTTAACTGCAGCCAACATTTTGCCACAACGCTTCCCTGCTTAAACAGAGACAAGAAACAGCTTCTGCAGAGCTGGCACACAAATGTTAGGCCCTACCCTAACCCAGGCGACAGTCTGGCAGTGCAGCCTGGCAATAACCCCATGGCTCACACACACCGGGCTCTAGTCCCTGCCTCCTCTAGCACACGTGGACCTGTGCTCTGTTCCTACCACACTGCAGATGAGTTCTCTCCCACTTTACTGCAGGACATGCCAGGCCTCTCCAAAGCCTCAGGAGCCCCCAGGCCTTCCCTCGTGTGTGTGGGAAAAAAGTGCCTGCTCTAACAGATCCTGCCAGGATCCTCACTCACCCCTGTGTCCCTGTGCTACACGCTCCGTACGGCTGCCTCACCTGTGTCAGGGCTGAGCATGATCACAGGGGTGTCAGCAACACCCCAGAACTTCATTCCTCCTTTCTTCACCCAAAGAGGGGCCCAGATATCTCCTGCAAAACAAACACGACGCCTAGCAGCATGCAGGACCACTGCTTTCGGAAACCACCCAGCACAGACCCCGCAGAGGGCACAGCCTAGGCCAGCCCAAAGCGGGGCCACCCACAAGTGTCTGTCAGTATGGATGTGCCTGACTTAACAGGAACCCCCACCTCAAGGTGCTCGTGGTGCTACAGCACGCTGGGTGAGTGTGAAAGGCCCTTCAGCTGGCCCAGACACCCCTGTGTCACTCTGCAAAGTGCTCTAAGGAAACCCAGAGCAAGGCAAAAGCGCCACAGCACAGGGGTTTTGGGACAGCAGCCCCCTCCTCACACACACACCATGGACCATCAAAGACAGTGGCAGAAGGAAGCAGAGATCTCAACCTGCCTCTCATCTAAAGGACACACAGAGGACTCAAGAGACCTGTCCGGGTACTCCAAGAAGACCCACTCATGTCACACAGAGCAATCTCCTGTCCTCCTGCAGCACAGACACCCTGGCAGCTTATTGCACTTGCTAGGGGACCCAGCTCAGGGACTCGGTCATCAGAGCAGCACACACAGTCCTAGGGAGACAGGACAGGAGGTGGTAAACTCTAGCCCTAACCCTTAACCCTAAACCTTCTTCTTAAGGAGGTAGTGCATGTTGAGGGGGAGGGAGGAGGGTAGGGGAGAGGTAGACACGGATGAGGACAGGGAAGGGATAGAGCAGGGAATGGCGGGGAAAGAGGGGAGGTGACGGGGAGGATGGAGAGAGGAGGGGTGGGAGAGCACAAGGCAGGTATGTGCTGTGTACATGCAAGGGCTGCAATAGCGTAGTGCGGGAGGTGTACCAGGGTGGGTGTCCTTGGTGCATGCGGTTACACAGAAGATGCTCTATGTTCCAGAAAGGAAAAAAAAAACAACAAGAACCACACCAAGACCTGCTGAGAGCAGTGCACAGATGCAACACACACCATAGAGACACAGGCTGGAGCTGCCTGCCTCACACACCGCTCATCCCCAAGAGGCATCCACACTAGACAGTCTGGAAGCAAAGAGACTCACCATCAAAAGACTCCCCAACACCTTCTGTCCATCCACCCACTTAGCTCTGGCAGTGCTCAGGGTCACCACTGGACTTCAGGAGCTGTCCTCAGTTGGCAGACGCATCCTTTCCATCTTGTTTTGGACACCTCGTTCACCCTCATCACCTGCCTAACTAGACCTCAAGTTGTCATTGCCATGCCAGATAAGTCCCAATGCAGTAGCCAATACACCCTCCTCCAAAGAAGAGCTCTCCCTCTGCTCACCTGCACTGGGACACAACCACGTTCTGGCATCAGGGCTCTGAGGGGACTTGTGACACTTAGAACAAGCAAAATTACCAACTAAGTCTTCTGCTAGGCAGGAATGAGGAGTCCTACACCTACGGACACAGCATTACTCTCAGTTATTCTACCTCACCTTGGATCCTCAGTAGTGACTGGAAAGGGCCAGCTCAGCACCTGACAAAGCGGAGCAAAAGCAAATCACCAACATGCAGCACGGCAGCACCCCATCGCTCAAAACAAACCCAACACACACACACAGGCACCCCATCTCACCCGCTTGGGCTCCTTGTGCTCACGCAGTGCCTCCTCTCCGCCAAATCCAACAAAATCTACAAACACAAAAGACGAGAGAAGAGCACACCTTGAGGAGATGACAAAAAATACATCCCAACTGCAATAATACCCCATTACAACACCTTGACCTCTTCTGCTAGCGCATCCAGAACAGCGGCCTATGTGCTGCAAGCTCTAGAGCTGCCGTAGGGCCTGTAAGAGGAGAAGGGAGGTGGGCAAGAGACACAGCACCAGGGACACAATGCCCCTACCCTAGGCTCTGCTTGCTCTCACAGGCAAGACCCTCACCTTGCCACGCTCCTCCAGAACCCCAGCACCCCCCTCTCCACATTACTCAACACCTGCATGCACAAAGCAAAAACTCATCAAAAAAGCCCACAGACCACAACACTTTACCCCCAACAACTCCCTCGCTCATCTTCTTCTTAGGAAAGGACCCTTTCTCACGCCTTCTCTTTTGGGACCGTCAGGACACGGACCCCTGCATTTGAAAAGCAATGCAAAACCTACCTGCCCCACCAACCCACCCCGTCCCCCAAAAATTAATAAATCAAGTGCATTATGCACAGACATGCTCAACAATCACCAGGCCATCACTGCCACACTCCATAACCTACTGCACACAACTCCAACAGTCAGGGAGCTCCAGCCCCAAACAGACAGGCACGCACACAAACAACATCAGGCAAACAGAGGAAAGCTCTACGCAGCAAGAACTTATACCACATGGAAAATACTGAGGACTACAAAGTCCTGTGACATATGAACTGTGCAGCCCTGATGCTTGGCACGAGACCAGAAGAGACTCAAATACTGGCACCTGTGCCAGAACGGGGACAGCCAAGCCAGAGAAAGACATGCAAAGAGAGGCCTTAAGGGGGATATAATACTATGATGCAATACAGGAAAGACAACCCTGGAGGGACGTTGAGAACGTGCAAAACAAGACGGGCCTCCGAAGAGAAAAGAGAGACTGATGAAGCCTCCACAGCAGTGGCGAAGACGATGGACCACAAAAACTCACAAGACAGTCAGAGGGACTGAACTGCCCTTAGCTGCCTTCGCAGCACACGCTGGGATCCTCTTCACAGTGATGATTACTCAGGCCCGGCAGAAAGACAAAGGATGCCTAGAGCGCTAGTGCTGCACCGGGTGGGAGGCATTCTGGAACATAAAGGACAAGGTCAACCTCAAGACCTGAACTACAGAGTGCACCTACCACACACACCACAGAGATACAGGCTGGAGCTGCCTGCCTTAGCGCACCCGCACTTCCTCTTCTGAAACACCCAAAACCCTGCCTCACACACCACCGACCTGGGAGAGGCATCTGCACTCGAGGGTATGTACTAGCACACACACCATACACACACACACAACACCCCAACACCTTCCATCCCTCTGCATAGCTTTTCCAGTGCTCGGGGTCACAACAGGACGTCACTTGGCAGACACATCCTCTTCACTCTTCTTTCGGACACTCCATTCGCCTTCAGCACCTGACAATCCAGAGCTCAAGCCATCATCCCCATGATGGACAACTCCCACCTCAGCCGGGAAAATAACCCTCCTCCAGAGTACAGCTGTTGCTCTGCTCACCTGCACCAGGACAGACTGACTCTCTGGTACCAGGGCTCTGGTGGCCCCAAGAACAAACAAAATTACTAAGCGATCTGCCCAAACAACTCATGCCTTCCTGCCCTGCCCTCAAATAAATTAGTCAGTGAAGTAGATTACACTTAGGCTGACCTGAACAGCTCTGCAGTCAGTCTGCCCCAAGCTTGGAGAGCTGCAGAAGGTGATTGTGACTCAAGTGCTGGACCCGAAACTTGGCCTTGTTGAACCTCATATGGTTGGACTCATCCCATTCATCCAGCCTGTCCAGACCCCTCCGTACAGCCTTCCTACCCTCAAGCAGATCTATTCTTCTACCCAGCTTGGTGTCGTCTGCAAATTACACTTAGTGTCATTTAGCGCTAGCTGTGAGGATGCCTGGGACTTTAGATCCAGCATCTATATGAGAGTTACTTTGCTGTCTTGAAGCACTTTTGTGCTTTGACACTGTGTTGGAGGACAATGATGGTTGCAAGAAACATCTCCCAGCAGTCGCGGACTATCCCTCCAAACTCTGTGACCCATCGCTGCTGCTGCTCGCTCTGACCCATCACAAAGTTGCTCTGTCTCTCTGCTGGACTTAGAGCTTGTGTCCTCCAGAAATGGGACGGGCCGAGAGGTTCTAGGCAGGGGGATGGTGTCTGAGGGCACAGGCAGGGGCAGTCTCCCCACTCGACACGACACCAGCAGTGAAGCTGAGAATGCGACGATGGCCGAGTCCCTGGGCACTGCTCTGGGGCAGGGCAGGACAGTGTTCATGGGGATAATGGTCCCAGCCCTGTGGGATCCTCTGATGCTGAGAAAACAAGCGATTGGCTTCCTTTTCTTGACAGCCTTGAGCACTGGGAGGACATTTCCCCTATGTGATGGGGATTGTCCCTTCACAGGGAATCTGCTTCAGCCAGGCTGTGACAGAAAGGGGTCTGGTCCAGGAGGAGGACAGGGCTGACAGCGAGGGATTTAGTTGCCTGTGTGTGGTGTGACTTGGCTCCCCACAGCTCCTATGTGGCTCCAGCTCTGGCCTGGGGACACTAAATGGCCTGTCCTGGCCTCACGATGTGGGGCTGAAAAGGCCCACGAGCAGCTCAGAGACCAGCTCTGGCTGCAGCAAGGAGTTGGAGGCACTGGGGGCTGCTGCCTCTGCTCAGGGCTCCTGGCACCCTCCTTGCACGGCCATCCCTCCTTTTCCAGCACCAGCCTGCTTCTCATTGGAATCAGTGGATACGGCAAAGCTGCCTGTTTAAGAGCTAACACATTCCTAAGGGCAATATGGAGAGTGGCGATTGGTGTCGGCACGACAAAGTGCAACTGCTCAATGCCCTCGTGAGGGAACCTAGAAAAGCACAAAATTCCAGAACTTTCACCCAGTTTCTGTTGACAATCTGGTATCCAAGAGCGACCGAGCGGACGAAGAGGACCAGTGAGCTGGTGTTCCCCGTCTTCGCTGTTGCTCGCAAGTGATCCTGGCATCATCCCTGGCTGCCCGTGTCTGCGTGCTGGGCAGTGTGCAGGACTGAGAGTGCGAGCAGGTGAGAGGAGCCCATTGAACTCGAGATACCCGCAGCTTCCTTAGGAGAGGGCCAACCTGGAGGCAGCTTTGGGGAACGGCCTCCTTGCAGCTTTATCTCATCAACGCTCTTCCCAGCGTTTCACATCCAAACATTTCTCCTCTTTCTGGGTTGACGTTTGCAGGCTCCTCTACCACGATGGTCCTTCAAAAGAAGCGCTTCCTTCGGGCTCTTCTGGGGGCAGTGGTATTGGAGTTACTGGTTGCCCTCGTGTACCTCGTGACGCAGCACAGAGCACCCATGTACAAGGTGAGCACTGCTGCAGAGAGCAGACATGTGGCACAGACGCACCGAGACAAGAGCCCACGTTAGGGCTTTGGAGTGAGTGGGCCTCAGTAGGACGTGCCTTGCAGGCCATAGGCATGGGTCTTCTCTAGCCATGCCAAAATGCAGACAGGAGAAAGAAGGCAGAGGCACTGAAAGAGCCTCTGAGCACACAAGCTGAAAGAGGCTCAGTGAGATCTCAGAGGGGGATGGAGGCTTTCTCAGGGACATGCAAACCATCTGGAGTCTCACGGAGCAGAGTCGCTGCTATTCTAAACCCCGCGGAAAGTGCTGGTGTGAGGTGACATCACTGCATAGGCCTCAGCAGAGAGAATCAGAGGGTGTCTCAGCTGGCAGGAGAAATGCCCATACTGAGGCCACACTTTGAAGGGCCCTGTCCTGTCACTGCTCTGCTTGGCCATGCTGTAGCCTGCCATAGCTTAGGGAGGATCTATTCATTAAGAGCATTAAGGGCTGCTCTTTGGGCACCCTCCTGAAGGGCTGGGTCGTTGCCCCTCAGGAATGATGTCAGAGAAGAAATTCTTGGAATAGCCTAAAGAGCAATCTCCCTGCAAGAAAGCAAGGATGAGGGTGTTGCAGCTAAAAGATAAGGGCACACCTCCATGCCATGTGGACACGGGGAAGAAAGCCCCATGCCACCTAACACTGACAAGGACTGCAAAAGCCAAACACAGCCCTCACCCCCGCTAAGAAAGAAAAAACAAAAAACAACCACCACTGCCATAAACTGGGAAGAGAATTAGGCTTGCAGCTAGTATTTAGGGCTGACATGCTCCTTTTCCTGTCCTGTCTCCTCTTGGCAGGACTCCTCCAAAGAAGACACATGGGTCCCTGCGGAAACGGCCAACACTTCTGGAGCTGTGGATCTCCTGAGCTTGATGCCAAACAGTTCACTTCTGCCATCCAATGAAGTCTCTAAGCTCACATTTAACTGGTACAAGGACAACCTTTACACCCAGAAACACCTCTGCTATGGACAGAATGAGGTGCTGAAGCGCCTGGCAAAGACTTTAATTGAGGTGAGAATTGAGGAAAATTGAGGGAAACTGGCTGCTAATCAGATTCTACCCTCATGCTAGCAACCACAGCAAAGATTAGAAGGTGAAACAGGAACAGCTACCTCAGGGGAGGGTAGAGAGAAGACAGAGGCAGGCTCTTTCCAAAAGTGCAAAGTGTCAGAGCAAGAGACACCTGGCACACGATGGAAAGTGAGACATTCTGGCCAGACATAGGGAAAACACTTCCACAAGAATGCTGCTTAAATAGCAGAATAGAGCCTCGAAAGCCTGTGGAGTTTCCATCCTTGGAGATATCCCAAAGTGAACCGGCCAACACCTTGCTTAACCCGGTCATGCTTTCAGCTGAGGGGTGACACAGAGAAAGTGAGAGGAGCCCATAGGTTCATTCAAACTCCTCCCTACTTTTTTCCTTTTGCCAGGAGTCGCCTTCCAGAACACAAGTGGGACATCCTTGCTACCCAAAAGACTACCGAGAAACCATCTGGCTGTCTTCCTTGCACACCACTCCCCACATAATGCAGAATGACTTCCACACAGCTCTTGCTGACAGAAGAGTGACCCTGGAGGGCAATGGACATGCCGAATGGTGCCGGGCTGTCATCCGCAAGCTGTTGAACTTCTCGACATGTGGCCAGAGCCAGGAGAGCACCCTCCTCGGTGCCTACGAGCCCGCTGGGAGCGGGCACTTCTTTGTAAGGAAAATGCGCACCCTTCCCTTCCCTCGCTCTCTTTAGAAGCCACTGTTCTGCTCAGGGGCACCTTTGGGGTCCCATTAAGAGGCCTCTTGCCAGCCCTTTGCAGAGCTGTGCACAAGGGGCAAAAGAAGAGCTGCTTGTAGCAGTGTGCAGGGTGAGAGCTCTCCTTGCGGACAGCCCTTGCTGACTCAAGGGAGACCAGAGCAGCTGCCCCGCAGCACTTTCCCCTCTCTTACTCGGTACCATTTCTCCTTCCTGCCTTTCAGGCCTTCTCCGAATTTTACTTTGACTTGACATTCCTTAACGTGACCAAGGAGCGCTCCCTGCTCACTGTCAGCAACAGCATCCGGAATTTCTGCACAAGGAGCTGGCAAGATGTATGTTTCCCACAATGGCTCATGGGAGGCTCTGGGGAAGCTGCAAAGGAATAATCAATCCCCCTGGGCAGAGCTGCCCTCACGGCTCCAAAACACCTGCCCAGTCCACACAAAATGTCTTTGCATGAAGGGCCTTACAGAGCCATCCTTCTTCATGCAGCAGTCAGCGCTCAGCAGGCCATTGCACCTGCAAGGCAATTGCCTGCTGCCAGATCATTGCTAGGAGCTCAAATAACTTCCCTTCCTTCTCACACCCGCCCCCAGCTGTCTTCTAGCTACCCTGAGGAAAATCCCTGGCGACTGCGTAGCTATTGCACCAACGCCAACTACGTCCTCACCCTCCTTGAGATTAATGAGACCAGCTGGAACGACATCATCATCCAGAGGAAGGTAAGCAGCAACCTCAGCCCAGCATGGCAATGCCCTCGCAGGCAGGTGTCCAGCAGCACCGTGCCCAGCTAACACGCAGCTGTGCAGCTCAGCCCTGTGGCCAAGGCTCGTGGAGACCTCCTGCTTGGGGACACGCGCTGTGCCTGTGCCAGGCCTGGCACGCAGAGCCCCACTGCTGCTAGGGGCATCTCTGTGCTAGAGCTGCCCTCACGATGCCCCTCTCTCCTTTGGCAGCCCGGGAGCACGGACGTCGCCTGGAGCCTGGGCTACGCGCTGGAGCTCGCCAACACCATCCCACGGGAGCTGCTGCACTTGGTGCAGAGGCAAAACCCCTCCGTGCGCGCTGCAGCCGTGGCCCTCATGGTGTCCACTCTTGGCGTGGGGCTTGTTGTCGTGCACACCCACTGGCACATGTAGGAGCTGGGCTGCATCTCAGAGATGGTAGGAAGGCGTCAAGGCTGGAGGGCTGACTCACACACTGGCCAGCAGGACAGAGAGCCCATCCCTTCATCTTGGGCCCATGACGTGGAGCATATTAACCTTTACAGGACTCAAAAAGCGAAGGCTGGACTCTTTTTGAACTGTGCCCAAAAGGGAGCTTGGCACTACAGGGCATTTTCCAAGGAGCCTCCCTCCCCTTTAACTCTGCTCGCATCAGCCTGTGCGCTCTAGAAATCCCAAGCAGGGCCTTTCTTACAGCTTTGCAGATGCTGATGCCTGTTCCTCGTGTGGCCTTCATGCCATCTGATTAGCAGCCTGTTTCTCTCAATTTTCCTCAATTCTCACCTCAATTAAACTCTTTGCAAGGCGCTTCAGCACCTCATTCTGTCCATAGCAGAAGTGGTGCTGGGTGTAAACGTTGTCCTTGTACCAGTTAAATGTGAGCTTAGAGACTTCCTTGGATGGCAAAACTGAACTGTTTGGCATTAAACTCAGGAGATCCACAGCGCCAGAAGTGTTGGCCGTTTCTGCAGGGACCCGTGTGTCTTCTTTGGAGGAGTCCTGCCTAGCTGAGACACCACGAGGTTAAAAGACCTGCTGTGGAGATGGCCACAGATTTGGGGACATTTGCCATCTGTGAATGCTGTCCTGCCTTTGCCTTTGTTTTTGCTCATCTGCTAGCTGTCCTGCCAATAATCCATCTGGCCATTTGTCAGCTGCACGTTCACCTTCTACCAGCGATGAGCTGACCCCTACCATTTCTTCAGATATTTTTCCCTGGTTTTTAGCTGTTCTATTAGTTCTATTAACTATGATAGAAATAAATATTCTGAAAGGCACCCAAGAGGGAAATTCTTCTTCTTTTGCTCCTGAATCAAAAGGATTTTAATGTTGTTGGTCCCAGGTAAGGGGTGGTGCCAATGATGGGAGCTGAGGCCAGGTGCCAGAACAAGGGCCTTGGCCGTGGGGAGGTGCTCTGCAAAATGCAGCTTAGTCCCCAGTGTGTGGTGTGACCTGGCTCCCCACTGGCCTCTGCTCAGGTCACATGTGGCTGCAGCCCTGCCCCGGGGACAGTAAATGGCCTGTCCTGGCCTCAGGGCATGGAGCTGAAAACACAGCCTAGGAGCACCCCATGTACTGGTCCTTGTGCACACTTAGGTGTCACTGGGACCCCAGCACAGGCCACACTGGGACTGCTGTGGGTGCGACTGTACATGGAATGTGACAGGTCACGCTGAGTGCACAAGCCACAGATTCTGCCTCCCCACCAGTCACAGAGCCATGTGGGGGGCCCCAGGCAGGGACAGAGCTGGGGCAGTAAGGCCTGGGTGCCATGGGGGTTTGCAGGGAAGCAAGTTGGGAGGATCTGCTGGGATGGCTGCTGTCTGCTGAAGGGCACGAGGCAGTGGAGCAGTAGAGGAGGGAGGACGGGGGATGCGAGGGCTGAGATGCTCCGGCAGCCCAGGCCCTGCTTCCTGCAAGGCAGGCACAAGCTGGGCAGAGGGCTCACTGTGGCCGGCCTTGCACAGGCCGCCCCTCAACCAGGCCAAGGGAACCTGTCTCAGCCTGCAGCGCTGGCTCCTTGGCACTCAGTAAACGGCAGCCTTCACAAGGCAGCTAGCACCACTCCCTACAGAGCGGTGCCGTTACCTGCACGTGGTTTTTAGGAGCTGCCATTTGCAGGCTAAGAGGTGCCCTGGGAACCCAGGAGCACCCGAGCTTGGCAGCCTTAACTGCAGCCAACATTTTGCCACAACGCTTCCCTGCTTAAACAGAGACAAGAAACAGCTTCTGCAGAGCTGGCACACAAATGTTAGGCCCTACCCTAACCCAGGCGACAGCCTGGCAGTGTAGCCTGGCAATAACCCCATGGCTCACACACACCAGGCTCTAGTCCCTGCCTCCTCCAGCACACGTGGACCTGTGCTCTGTTCCTGCCACACTGCACATGAGTTCTCTCCCACTTTACTGCAGGACATGCCAGGCCTCTCCAAAGCCTCAGGAGCCCCCAGGCCTTCCCTCGTGTGTGTGGGAAAAAAGTGCCTGCTCTAACAGATCCTGCCAGGATCCTCACTCACCCCTGTGTCCCTGTGCTACACGCTCCGTACGGCTGCCTCACCTGTGCCAGGGCTGAGCATGATCACAGGGGTGTCAGCAACACCCCAGAACTTCATTCCTCCTTTCTTCACCCAAAGAGGGGCCCGGACATCTCCTGCAAAACAAACACGATGCCTAGCAGCATGCAGGACCACTGCTTTCAGAAACCACCCAGCACAGACCCAACAGAGGGCACAGCCTAGGCCAGCCCAAAGCGGGGCCACCCACAAGGCTCTGCCAGTATGGATGTGCCTGACTTAACAGGAACCCCCACCTCAAGGTGCTCGTGGTGCTACAGCACACTGGGTGAGTGTGAAAGGCCCTTCAGCTGGCCCAGACACCCCTGTGTCACTCTGCAAAGTGCTCTAAGGAAACCCAGAGCAAGGCAAAAGCGCCACAGCACAGGGGTTTTGGGACAGCAGCTCCCTCCTCACACATACACCATGGACCATCAAAGACAGTGGCAGAAGGAAGCAGAGATCTCAACCTGCCTCTCATCTAAAGGACACACAGAGGACTCAAGAGACCCGTCCGGGTACTCCAAGAAGACCCACTCATGTCACACAGAGCAATCCCCTGCCCTCCTGCAGCACAGACACCCTGGCAGCTTATTGCACTTGCTAGGGGACCCAGCTCAGGGGCTCGGTCATCAGAGCAGCACACACAGTCCTAGGGAGATAGGACAGAAAGGGCCAGCTCAGCACCTGACAAAGCGGAGCAAAAGCAAATCACCAACATGCAGCACGGCAGCACCCCATCGCTCAAAACAAACCCAACACACACACACAGGCACCCCATCTCACCCGCTTGGGCTCCTTGTGCTCATGCAGTGCCTCCTCTCCGCCAAATCCAACAAAATCTACAAACACAAAAGACGAGAGAAGAGCACACCTTGAGGAGATGACAAAAAATACATCCCAACTGCAGTAATACTCCAATACAACACCTTGACCTCTTCTGCTAGCGCATCCAGAACAGCGGTCTATGTGCTGCAAGCTCTAGAGCTGCCGTAGGGCCTGTAAGAGGAGAAGGGAGGTGGGCAAGAGACACAGCACCAGGGACACAATGCCCCTACCCTAGGCTCTGCTTGCTCTCACAGGCAAGACCCTCACCTTGCCGCGCTCCTCCAGAACCCCAGCAACCCCCTCTCCACATTACTCAACACCTGCATGCACAAAGCAAAAACTCATCAAAAAAGCCCACAGACCACAACACTTTACCCCCAACAACTCCCTCGCTCATCTTCTTCTTAGGAAAGGACCCTTTCTCACGCCTTCTCTTTTGGGACCGTCAGGACACGGACCCCTGCATTTGAAAAGCAATGCAAAACCTACCTGCCCCACCAACCCACCCCGTCCCCCAAAAATTAATAAATCAAGTGCATTATGCACAGACATGCTCAACAATCACCAGGCCATCACTGCCACACTCCATAACCTACTGCACACAACTCCAACAGTCAGGGAGCTCCAGCCCCAAACAGACAGGCACGCACACAAACAACATCAGGCAAACAGAGGAAAGCTCTACGCAGCAAGAACTTATACCACATGCAAAAAAAAAATGAGGACTACAAAGTCCTGTGACATATGAACTGTGCAGACCTGATAGTCGGCACGAGACCAGAAGAGACTCAAATACCGGCACCTGTGCCAGAAAGGGGACAGCCAAGCCAGAGAAAGACATGCAAAGAGAGGCCTTAAGGGGGATATAATACTATGATGCAATACAGGAAAGACAACCCTGGAGGGACGTTGAGAACGTGCAAAACAAGACGGGCCTCCGAAGAGAAAAGAGAGACTGATGAAGCCTCCACAGCAGTGGCGAAGACGATGGACCACAAAAACTCACAAGACAGTCAGAGGGACTGAACTGCCCTTAGCTGCCTTCGCAGCACACGCTGGGATCCTCTTCACAGTGATGATTACTCAGGCCCGGCAGAAAGACAAAGGATGCCTAGAGCGCTAGTGCTGCACCGGGTGGGAGGCATTCTGGAACATAAAGGACAAGGTCAACCTCAAGACCTGAACTACAGAGTGCACCTACCACACACACCACAGAGATACAGGCTGGAGCTGCCTGCCTTAGCGCACCCGCACTTCCTCTTCTGAAACACCCAAAACCCTGCCTCACACACCACCGACCTGGGAGAGGCATCTGCACTCGAGGGTATGTACTAGCACACACACCATACACACACACACGACACCCCAACACCTTCCATCCCTCTGCATAGCTTTTCCAGTGCTCGGGGTCACAACAGGACGTCACTTGGCAGACACATCCTCCTCACTCTTCTTTCGGACACTCCATTCGCCTTCAGCACCTGACAATCCAGAGCTCAAGCCATCATCCCCATGATGGACAACTCCCACCTCAGCCGGGAAAATAACCCTCCTCCAGAGTACAGCTGTTGCTCTGCTCACCTGCACCAGGACAGACTGACTCTCTGGTACCAGGGCTCTGGTGACCCCAAGAACAAACAAAATTACTAAGCGATCTGCCCAAACAACTCATGCCTTCCTGCCCTGCCCTCAAATAAATTAGTCAGTGAAGTAGATTACACTTAGGCTGACCTGAACAGCTCTGCAGTCAGTCTGCCCCAAGCTTGGAGAGCTGCAGAAGGTGATTGTGACTCAAGTGCTGCACCCGTTACTTGGCCTTGTTGAACCTCATATGGTTGGACTCATCCCATTCATCCAGCCTGTCCAGACCCCTCCGTACAGCCTTCCTACCCTCAAGCAGATCTATTCTTCTACCCAGCTTGGTGTCGTCTGCAAATTACACTTAGTGTCATTTAGCGCTAGCTGTGAGGATGCCTGGGACTTTAGATCCAGCATCTATATGAGAGTTACTTTGCTGTCTTGAAGCACTTTTGTGCTTTGACACTGTGTTGGAGGACAATGATGGTTGCAAGAAACATCTCCCAGCAGTCGCGGACTATCCCTCCAAACTCTGTGATCCATCGCTGCTGCTGCTCGCTCTGACCCATCACAAAGTTACTCTGTCTCTCTGCTGGACTTAGAGCTTGTGTCCTCCAGAAATGGGACGGGCCGAGAGGTTCTAGGCAGGGGGATGGTGTCTGAGGGCACAGGCAGGGGCAGTCTCCCCACTCGACACGACACCAGCAGTGAAGCTGAGAACGCGACGATGGCCGAGTCCCTGGGCACTGCTCTGGGGCAGGGCAGGACCGTGTCCATGGGGATAATGGTCCCAGCCCTGTGGGATCCTCTGATGCTGAGAAAACAAGCGATTGGCTTCCTTTTCTTGACAGCCTTGAGCACTGGGAGGACATTTCCCCTATGTGATGGGGATTGTCCCTTCACAGGGAATCTGCTTCAGCCAGGCTGTGACAGAAAGGGGTCTGGTCCAGGAGGAGGACAGGGCTGACAGCGAGGGATTTAGTTGCCTGTGTGTGGTGTGACTTGGCTCCCCACAGCTCCTATGTGGCTCCAGCTCTGGCCTGGGGACACTAAATGGCCTGTCCTGGCCTCACGATGTGGGGCTGAAAAGGCCCACGAGCAGCTCAGAGACCAGCTCTGGCTGCAGCAAGGAGTTGGAGGCACTGGGGGCTGCTGCCTCTGCTCAGGGCTCCTGGCACCCTCCTTGCACGGCCATCCCTCCTTTTCCAGCACCAGCCTGCTTCTCATTGGAATCAGTGGATACGGCAAAGCTGCCTGTTTAAGAGCTAACACATTCCTAAGGGCAATATGGAGAGTGGCGATTGGTGTCGGCACGACAAAGTGCAACTGCTCAATGCCCTCGTGAGGGAACCTAGAAAAGCGCAAAATTCCAGAACTTTCACCCAGTTTCTGTTGACAGTCAGGTATCCACGAGCGACCGAGCGGACGAAGAGGACCAGTGAGCTGGTGTTCCCCGTCTTCGCTGTTGCTCACAAGTGATCCTGGCGTCATCCCTGGCTGCTCGTGTCTGCGTGCTGGGCAGCGCGCAGGACTGAGAGTGCGAGCAGGTGAGAGGAGCCCATTGAACTCGAGATACCCGCAGCTTCCTTAGGAGAGGGCCAACCTGGAGGCAGCTTTGGGGAATGGTCTCCTTGCAGCTTTAACTCATCAACACTCTTCCCAGCGTTTCACATCCAAACATTTCTCCTCTTTCTGGGTTGACGTTTGCAGGCTCCTCTACCACGATGGTCCTTCAAAAGAAGCGCTTCCTTCGGGCTCTTCTGGGGGCAGTGGTATTGGGGTTACTGGTTGCCCTCGTGTACCTCGTGACGCAGCACAGAGCACCCATGTACAAGGTGAGCACCGCTGCAGAGAGCAGACATGTGGCACAGACGCTCTGAGACAAGAGCCCATGTTAGGGCTTTGGAGTGAGTGGGCCTCAGTAGGACGTGCCTTGCAGGCCATAGGCATGGGTCTTCTCTAGCCATGCCAAAATGCAGACAGGAGAAAGAAGGCAGAGGCACTGAAAGAGCCTCTGAGCACACAAGCTAAAAGAGGCTCAGTGAGATCTCAGAGGGGGATGGAGGCTTTCTCAGGGACATGCAAACCATCTGGAGTCTCACGGAGCAGAGTCGCTGCTATTCTAAACCCCGCGGAAAGTGCTGGTGTGAGGTGACATCACTGCATAGGCCTCAGCAGAGAGAATCAGAGGGTGTCTCAGCTGGCAGGAGAAATGCCCATACTGAGGCCACACTTTGAAGGGCCCTGTCCTGTCACTGCTCTGCTTGGCCATGCTGTAGCCTGCCATAGCTTAGGGAGGATCTATTCATTAAGAGCATTAAGGGCTGCTCTTTGGGCACCCTCCTGAAGGTCTGGGTCGTTGCCCCTCAGGAACGATGTCAGAGAAGAAATTCTTGGAATAGCCTAAAGAGCAATCTCCCTGCAAGAAAGCAAGGATGAGGGTGTTGCAGCTAAAAGATAAGGGCACACCTCCATGCCATGTGGACACGGAGAAGAAAGCCCCATGCCACCTAACACTGACAAGGACTGCAAAAGCCAAACACAGCCCTCACCCCCGCTAAGAAAGAAAAAACAAAAAACAACCACCACTGCCATAAACTGGGAGGAGAATTAGGCTTGCAGCTAGTACTTAGGGCTGACATGCTCCTTTTCCTGTCCTGTCTCCTCTTGGCAGGACTCCTCCAAAGAAGACACATGGGTCCCTGCGGAAACGGCCAACACTTCTGGCGCTGTGGATCTCCTGAGTTTGATGCCAAACAGTTCACTTTTGCCATCCAATGAAGTCTCTAAGCTCACATTTAACTGGTACAAGGACAACCTTTACACCCAGAGACACCTCTGCTATGGACAGAATGAGGTGCTGAAGCGCCTGGCAAAGACTTTAATTGAGGTGAGAACTGAGGAAAATTGAGGGAAACTGGCTGCTAATCAGATTCTACCCTCATGCTAGCAACCACAGCAAAGATTAGAAGGTGAAACGGGAACAGCTACCTCAGGGGAGGGTAGAGAGAAGACAGAGGCAGGCTCTTTCCAAAAGTGCAAAGTGTCAGAGCAAGAGACACCTGGCACACGATGGAAAGTGAGACATTCTGGCCAGACATAGGGAAAACACTTCCACAAGAATGCTGCTTAAATAGCAGAATAGAGCCTCGAAAGCCTGTGGAGTTTCCATCCTTGGAGATATTCCAAAGTGAACCGGCCAACACCTTGCTTAACCCGGTCATGCTTTCAGCTGAGGGGTGACACAGAGAAAGCGAGAGGAGCCCATAGGTTCATTCAAACTCCTCCCTACTTTTTTCCTTTTGCCAGGAGTCGCCTTCCAGAACACAAGTGGGACATCCTTGCTACCCAAAAGACTACCGAGAAACCATCTGGCTGTCTTCCTTGCACACCACTCCCCACATAATGCAGAATGACTTCCACACAGCTCTTGCTGACAGAAGAGTGACCCTGGAGGGCAATGGACATGCCGAATGGTGCTGGGCTGTCATCCGCAAGCTGTTGAACTTCTCGACATGTGGCCAGAGCCAGGAGAGCACCCTCCTCGGTGCCTACGAGCCCGCTGGGAGCGGGCACTTCTTTGTAAGGAAAATGCGCACCCTTCCCTTCCCTCGCTCTCTTTAGAAGCCACTGTTCTGCTCAGGGGCACCTTTGGGGTCCCATTAAGAGGCCTCTTGCCAGCCCTTTGCAGAGCTGTGCACAAGGGGCAAAAGAAGAGCTGCTTGTAGCAGTGTGCAGGGTGAGAGCTCTCCTTGCGGACAGCCCTTGCTGACTCAAGGGAGACCAGAGCAGCTGCCCCGCAGCACTTTCCCCTCTCTTACTCGGTACCATTTCTCCTTCCTGCCTTTCAGGCCTTCTCCCAATTTTACTTTGACTTGAGATTCCTTAACGTGACCAAGGAGCGCTCCCTGCTCACTGTCAGCAACAGCATCCGGAATTTCTGCACAAGGAGCTGGCAAGATGTATGTTTCCCACAATGGCTCATGGGAGGCTCTGGGGAAGCTGCAAAGGAATAATCAATCCCCCTGGGCAGAGCTGCCCTCATGGCTCCAAAACACCTGCCCAGTCCACACAAAATGTCTTTGCATGAAGGGCCTTACAGAGCCATCCTTCTTCATGCAGCAGTCAGCGCTCAGCAGGCCATTGCACCTGCAAGGCCTGCTGCCAGATCATTGCTAGGAGCTCAAATAACTTCCCTTCCTTCTCACACCTGCCCCCAGCTGTCTTCTAGCTACCCTGAGGAAAATCCCTGGCGACTGCGTAGCTATTGCACCAACGCCAACTACGTCCTCACCCTCCTTGAGATTAATGAGACCAGCTGGAACGACATCATCATCCAGAGGAAGGTAAGCAGCAACCTCAGCCCAGCATGGCAATGCCCTCGCAGGCAGGTGTCCAGCAGCACCGTGCCCAGCTAACACGCAGCTGTGCAGCTCAGCCCTGTGGCCAAGGCTCGTGGAGACCTCCTGCTTGGGGACACGCGCTGTGCCTGTGCCAGGCCTGGCACGCAGAGCCCCAGTGCTGCTAGGGGCATCTCTGTGCTAGAGCTGCCCTCACGATGCCCCTCTCTCCTTTGGCAGCCCGGGAGCACGGACGTCGCCTGGAGCCTGGGCTACGCGCTGGAGCTCGCCAACACCATCCCACGGGAGCTGCTGCACTTGGTGCAGAGGCAAAACCCCTCCGTGCGCGCTGCAGCCGTGGCCCTCATGGTGTCCACTCTTGGCGTGGGGCTTGTTGTCGTGCACACCCACTGGCACATGTAGGAGATGGGCTGCATCTCAGAGATGGTAGGAAGGCGTCAAGGCTGGAGGGCTGACTCACACACTGGCCAGCAGGACAGAGAGCCCATCCCTTCATCTTGGGCCCATGACGTGGAGCATATTAACCTTTACAGGACTCAAAAAGCGAAGGCTGGACTCTTTTTGAACTGTGCCCAAAAGGGAGCTTGGCACTACAGGGCATTTTCCAAGGAGCCTCCCTCCCCTTTAACTCTGCTCGCATCAGCCTGTGCGCTCTAGAAATCCCAAGCAGGGCCTTTCTTACAGCTTTGCAGATGCTGATGCCTGTTCCTCCTGTGGCCTTCATGCCATCTGATTAGCAGCCTGTTTCTCTCAATTTTCCTCAATTCTCACCTCAATTAAACTCTGTGCAAGGCGCTTCAGCACCTCATTCTGTCCATAGCAGAGGTGACTCTGGGTGTAAACGTTGTCCTTGTACCAGTTAAATGTGAGCTTAGAGACTTCCTTGGATGGCAAAACTGAACTGTTTGGCATTAAACTCAGGAGATCCACAGCGCCAGAAGTGTTGGCCGTTTCTGCAGGGACCCGTGTGTCTTCTTTGGAGGAGTCCTGCCAAGCTGAGACACCACGAGGTTAAAAGACCTGCTGTGGAGATGGCCACAGATTTGGGGACATTTGCCATCTGTGAATGCTGTCCTGCCTTTGCCTTTGTTTTTGCTCATCTGCTAGCTGTCCTGCCAATCATCCATCTGGCCATTTGTCAGCTGCACGTTCACCTTCTACCAGCGATGAGCTGACCCCTACCATTTCTTCAGATATTTTTCCCTGGTTTTTAGCTGTTCTATTAGTTCTATTAACTATGATAGAAATAAATATTCTGAAAGGCACCCAAGAGGGAAATTCTTCTTCTTTTGCTCCTGAATCAAAAGGATTTTAATGTTGTTGGTCCCAGGTAAGGGGTGGTGCCAATGATGGGAGCTGAGGCCAGGTGCCAGAACAAGGGCCTTGGCCGTGGGGAGCTGCTCTGCAAAATGCAGCTTAGTCCCCAGTGTGTGGTGTGACCTGGCTCCCCACTGGCCTCTGCTCAGGTCGCATGTGGCTGCAGCCCTGCCCCGGGGACACTAAATGGCCTGTCCTGGCCTCAGGGCATGGAGCTGAAAACACAGCCTAGGAGCACCCCATGTACTGGTCCTTGTGCACCCTTAGGTGTCACTGGGACCCCAGCACAGGCCACACTGGGACTGCTGTGGGTGCGACTCTACATGGAATGTGACAGGTCACGCTGAGTGCACAAGCCACAGATTCTGCCTCCCCACCAGTCACAGAGCCATGTGGGGGGCCCCAGGCAGGGAGAGAGCTGGGGCAGTAAGGCCTGGGTGCCATGGGGGTTTGCAGGGAAGCAAGTTGGGAGGATCTGCTGGGATGGCTGCTGTCTGCTGAAGGGCACGAGGCAGTGGAGCAGTAGAGGAGGGAGGACGGGGGATGCGAGGGCTGAGATGCTCCGGCAGCCCAGGCCCTGCTTCCTGCAAGGCAGGCACAAGCCGGGCACAGGGCTCACTGTGGCCGGCCTTGCACAGGCCGCCCCTCAACCAGGCCAAGGGAACCTGTCTCAGCCTGCAGCGCTGGCTCCTTGGCACTCAGTAAACGGCAGCCTTCACAAGGCAGCTAGCACCACTCCCTACAGAGCGGTGCCGTTACCTGCACGTGGTTTTTAGGTGCTGCCATTTGCAGGCTAAGAGGTGCCCTGGGAACCCAGGAGCACCCGAGCTTGGCAGCCTTAACTGCAGCCAACATTTTGCCACAACGCTTCCCTGCTTAAACAGAGACAAGAAACAGCTTCTGCAGAGCTGGCACACAAATGTTAGGCCCTACCCTAACCCAGGCGACAGCCTGGCAGTGCAGCCTGGCAATAACCCCATGGCTCACACACACCGGGCTCTAGTCTCTGCCTCCTCCAGCACACGTGGACCTGTGCTCTGTTCCTGCCACACTGCAGATGAGTTCTCTCCCACTTTACTGCAGGACATGCCAGGCCTCTCCAAAGCCTCAGGAGCCCCCAGGCCTTCCCTCGTGTGTGTGGGAAAAAAGTGCCTGTTCTAACAGATCCTGCCAGGATCCTCACTCACCCCTGTGTCCCTGTGCTACACGCTCCGTACGGCTGCCTCACCTGTGCCAGGGCTGAGCATGATCACAGGGGTGTCAGCAACACCCCAGAACTTCATTCCTCCTTTCTTCACCCAAAGAGGGGCCCGGACATCTCCTGCAAAACAAACACGACGCCTAGCAGCATGCAGGACCACTGCTTTCAGAAACCACCCAGCACAGACCCCGCAGAGGGCACAGCCTAGGCCAGCCCAAAGCGGGGCCACCCACAAGGCTCTGCCAGTATGGATGTGCCTGACTTAACAGGAACCCCCACCTCAAGGTGCTCGTGGTGCTACAGCACACTGGGTGAGTGTGAAAGGCCCTTCAGCTGGCCCAGACACCCCTGTGTCACTCTGCAAAGTGCTCTAAGGAAACCCAGAGCAAGGCAAAAGCGCCACAGCACAGGGGTGCTGGGACAGCAGCCCCCTCCTCACACACACACCATGGACCATCAAAGACAGTGGCAGAAGGAAGCAGAGATCTCAACCTGCCTCTCATCTAAAGGACACACAGAGGACTCAAGAGACCCGTCCGGGTACTCCAAGAAGACCCACTCATGTCACACAGAGCAATCCCCTGCCCTCCTGCAGCACAGACACCCTGGCAGCTTATTGCACTTGCTAGGGGACCCAGCTCAGGGACTCGGTCATCAGAGCAGCACACACAGTCCTAGGGAGATAGGACAGAAAGGGCCAGCTCAGCACCTGACAAAGCGGAGCAAAAGCAAATCACCAACATGCAGCACGGCAGCACCCCATCGCTCAAAACAAACCCAACACACACACACAGGCACCCCATCTCACCCGCTTGGGCTCCTTGTGCTCACGCAGTGCCTCCTCTCCGCCAAATCCAACAAAATCTACAAACACAAAAGACGAGAGAAGAGCACACCTTGAGGAGATGACAAAAAATACATCCCAACTGCAATAATACCCCAATACAACACCTTGACCTCTTCTGCTAGCGCATCCAGAACAGCAGCCTATGTGCTGCAAGCTCTAGAGCTGCCGTAGGGCCTGTAAGAGGAGAAGGGAGGTGGGCAAGAGACACAGCACCAGGGACACAATGCCCCTACCCTAGGCTCTGCTTGCTCTCACAGGCAAGACCCTCACCTTGCTGCACTCCTCCAGAACCCCAGCACCCCCCTCTCCACATTACTCAACACCTGCATGCACAAAGCAAAAACTCATCAAAAAAGCCCACAGACCACAACACTTTACCCCCAACAACTCCCTCGCTCATCTTCTTCTTAGGAAAGGACCCTTTCTCACGCCTTCTCTTTTGGGACCGTCAGGACACGGACCCCTGCAGTTGAAAAGCAATGCAAAACCTACCTGCCCCACCAACCCACCCCGTCCCCCAAAAATTAATAAATCAAGTGCATTATGTACAGACATGCTCAACAATCACCAGGCCATCACTGCCACACTCCATAACCTACTGCACACAACTCCAACAGTCAGGGAGCTCCAGCCCCAAACAGACAGGCACGCACACAAACAACATCAGGCAAACAGAGGAAAGCTCTACGCAGCAAGAACTTATACCACATGGAAAATACTGAGGACTACAAAGTCCTGTGACATATGAACTGTGCAGCCCTGATGGTCGGCACGAGACCAGAAGAGACTCAAATACCGGCACCTGTGCCAGAAAGGGGACAGCCAAGCCAGAGAAAGACATGCAAAGAGAGGCCTTAAGGGGGATATAATACTATGATGCAATACAGGAAAGACAACCCTGGAGGGACGTTGAGAACGTGCAAAACAAGACGGGCCTCCGAAGAGAAAAGAGAGACTGATGAAGCCTCCACAGCAGTGGCGAAGACGATGGACCGCAAAAACTCACAAGACAGTCAGAGGGACTGAACTGCCCTTAGCTGCCTTCGCAGCACACGCTGGGATCCTCTTCACAGTGATGATTACTCAGGCCCGGCAGAAAGACAAAGGATGCCTAGAGCGCTAGTGCTGCACCGGGTGGGAGGCATTCTGGAACATAAAGGACAAGGTCAACCTCAAGACCTGAACTACAGAGGGCACCTACCACACACACCACAGAGATACAGGCTGGAGCTGCCTGCCTTAGCGCACCCGCACTTCCTCTTCTGAAACACCCAAAACCCTGCCTCACACACCACCGACCTGGGAGAGGCATCTGCACTCGAGGGTATGTACTAGCACACACACCATACACACACACACGACACCCCAACACCTTCCATCCCTCTGCATAGCTTTTCCAGTGCTCGGGGTCACAACAGGACGTCACTTGGCAGACACATCCTCCTCACTCTTCTTTCGGACACTCCATTCGCCTTCAGCACCTGACAATCCAGAGCTCAAGCCATCATCCCCATGATGGACAACTCCCACCTCAGCCGGGAAAATAACCCTCCTCCAGAGTACAGCTGTTGCTCTGCTCACCTGCACCAGGACAGACTGACTCTCTGGTACCAGGGCTCTGGTGACCCCAAGAACAAACAAAATTACTAAGCGATCTGCCCAAACAACTCATGCCTTCCTGCCCTGCCCTCAAATAAATTAGTCAGTGAAGTAGATTACACTTAGGCTGACCTGAACAGCTCTGCAGTCAGTCTGCCCCAAGCTTGGAGAGCTGCAGAAGGTGATTGTGACTCAAGTGCTGGACCCGAAACTTGGCCTTGTTGAACCTCATATGGTTGGACTCATCCCATTCATCCAGCCTGTCCAGACCCCTCCGTACAGCCTTCCTACCCTCAAGCAGATCTATTCTTCTACCCAGCTTGGTGTCGTCTGCAAATTACACTAAGTGTCATTTAGCTCTAGCTGTGAGGATGCCTGGGACTTTAGATCCAGCATCTATATAAGAGTTACTTTGCTGTCTTGAAGCACTTTTGTGCTTTGACACTGTGTTGGAGGACAATGATGGTTGCAAGAAACATCTCCCAGCAGTCACGGACTATCCCTCCAAACTCTGTGACCCATCGCTGCTGCTGCTCGCTCTGACCCATCACAAAGTTACTCTGTCTCTCTGCTGGACTTAGAGCTTGTGTCCTCCAGAAATGGGACGGGCCGAGAGGTTCTAGGCAGGGGGATGGTGTCTGAGGGCACAGGCAGGGGCAGTCTCCCCACTCGACACGACACCAGCAGTGAAGCTGAGAACGCGACGATGGCCGAGTCCCTGGGCACTGCTCTGGGGCAGGGCAGGACCGTGTTCATGGGGATAATGGTCCCAGCCCTGTGGGATCCTCTGATGCTGAGAAAACAAGCGATTGGCTTCCTTTTCTTGACAGCCTTGAGCACTGGGAGGACATTTCCCCTATGTGATGGGGATTGTCCCTTCACAGGGAATCTGCTTCAGTCAGGCTGTGACAGAAAGGGGTCTGGTCCAGGAGGAGGACAGGGCTGACAGCGAGGGATTTAGTTGCCTGTGTGTGGTGTGACTTGGCTCCCCACAGCTCCTATGTGGCTCCAGCTCTGGCCTGGGGACACTAAATGGCCTGTCCTGGCCTCACGATGTGGGGCTCAAAAGGCCCACGAGCAGCTCAGAGACGAGCTCTGGCTGCAGCAAGGAGTTGGAGGCACTGGGGGCTGCTGCCTCTGCTCAGGGCTCCTGGCACCCTCCTTGCACGGCCATCCCTCCTTTTCCAGCACCAGCCTGCTTCTCATTGGAATCAGTGGATACGGCAAAGCTGCCTGTTTAAGAGCTAACACATTCCTAAGGGCAATATGGAGAGTGGCGATTGGTGTCGGCACGACAAAGTGCAACTGCTCAATGCCCTCGTGAGGGAACCTAGAAAAGCGCAAAATTCCAGAACTTTCACCCAGTTTCTGTTGACAGTCTGGTATCCAAGAGCGACCGAGCGGACGAAGAGGACCAGTGAGCTGGTGTTCCCCGTCTTCGCTGTTGCTCGCAAGTGATCCTGGCGTCATCCCTGGCTGCCCGTGTCTGCGTGCTGGGCAGCGCGCAGGACTGAGAGTGCGAGCAGGTGAGAGGAGCCCATTGAACTCGAGATACCCGCAGCTTCCTTAGGAGAGGGCCAACCTGGAGGCAGCTTTGGGGAACGGCCTCCTTGCAGCTTTAACTCATCAATGCTCTTCCCAGCATTTCACATCCAAACATTTTTCCTCTTTCTGGGTTGACGTTTGCAGGCTCCTCTACCACGATGGTCCTTCAAAAGAAGCGCTTCCTTCGGGCTCTTCTGGGGGCAGTGGTATTGGAGTTACTGGTTGCCCTCGTGTACCTCGTGACGCAGCACAGAGCACCCATGTACAAGGTGAGCACTGCTGCAGAGAGCAGACATGTGGCACAGACGCTCTGAGACAAGAGCCCATGTTAGGGCTTTGGAGTGAGTGGGCCTCAGCAGGACGTGCCTTGCAGGCCATAGGCATGGGTCTTCTCTAGCCATGCCAAAATGCAGACAGGAGAAAGAAGGCAGAGGCACTGAAAGAGCCTCTGAGCACACAAGCTGAAAGAGGCTCAGTGAGATCTCAGAGGGGGATGGAGGCTTTCTCAGGGACATGCAAACCATCTGGAGTCTCACGGAGCAGAGTCGCTGCTATTCTAAACCCCGCGGAAAGTGCTGGTGTGAGGTGACATCACTGCATAGGCCTCAGCAGAGAGAATCAGAGGGTGTCTCAGCTGGCAGGAGAAATGCCCATACTGAGGCCACACTTTGAAGGGCCCTGTCCTGTCACTGCTCTGCTTGGCCATGCTGTAGCCTGCCATAGCTTAGGGAGGAACTATTCATTAAGAGCATTAAGGGCTGCTCTTTGGGCACCCTCCTGAAGGTCTGGGTCGTTGCCCCTCAGGAACCATGTCAGAGAAGAAATTCTTGGAATAGCCTAAAGAGCAATCTCCCTGCAAGAAAGCAAGGATGAGGGTGTTGCAGCTAAAAGATAAGGGCACACCTCCATGTGATGTGGACACGGAGAAGAAAGCCCCATGCCACCTAACACTGACAAGGACTGCAAAAGCCAAACACAGCCCTCACCCCCGCTAAGAAAGAAAAAACAAAAAACAACCACCACTGCCATAAACTGGGAGGAGAATTAGGCTTGCAGCTAGTACTTAGGGCTGACATGCTCCTTTTCCTGTCCTGTCTCCTCTTGGCAGGACTCCTCCAAAGAAGACACATGGGTCCCTGCGGAAACGGCCAACACTTCTGGAGCTGTGGATCTCCTGAGTTTGATGCCAAACAGTTCACTTCTGCCATCCAATGAAGTCTCTAAGCTCACATTTAACTGGTACAAGGACAACCTTTACACCCAGAGACACCTCTGCTATGGACAGAATGAGGTGCTGAAGCGCCTGGCAAAGACTTTAATTGAGGTGAGAATTGAGGAAAATTGAGGGAAACTGGCTGCTAATCAGATTCTACCCTCATGCTAGCAACCACAGCAAAGATTAGAAGGTGAAACGGGAACAGCTACCTCAGGGGAGGGTAGAGAGAAGACAGAGGCAGGCTCTTTCCAAAAGTGCAAAGTGTCAGAGCAAGAGACACCTGGCACACGATGGAAAGTGAGACATTCTGGCCAGACATAGGGAAAACACTTCCACAAGAATGCTGCCTAAATAGCAGAATAGAGCCTCGAAAGCCTGTGGAATTTCCATCCTTGGAGATATTCCAAAGTGAACCGGCCAACACCTTGCTTAACCCGGTCATGCTTTCAGCTGAGGGGTGACACAGATAAAGCGAGAGGAGCCCATAGGTTCATTCAAACTCCTCCCTACTTTTTTCCTTTTGCCAGGAGTCGCCTTCCAGAACACAAGTGGGACATCCTTGCTACCCAAAAGACTACCGGGAAACCATCTGGCTGTCTTCCTTGCACACCACTCCCCACATAATGCAGAATGACTTCCACACAGCTCTTGCTGACAGAAGAGTGACCCTGGAGGGCAATGGACATGCCGAATGGTGCCGGGCTGTCATCCGCAAGCTGTTGAACTTCTCGACATGTGGCCAGAGCCAGGAGAGCACCCTCCTCGGTGCCTACGAGCCCGCTGGGAGCGGGCACTTCTTTGTAAGGAAAATGCGCACCCTTCCCTTCCCTCGCTCTCTTTAGAAGCCACTGTTCTGCTCAGGGGCACCTTTGGGGTCCCATTAAGAGGCCTCTTGCCAGCCCTTTGCAGAGCTGTGCACAAGGGGCAAAAGAAGAGCTGCTTGCAGCAGTGTGCAGGGTGAGAGCTCTCCTTGCGGACAGCCCTTGCTGACTCAAGGGAGACCAGAGCAGCTGCCCCGCAGCACTTTCCCCTCTCTTACTCGGTACCATTTCTCCTTCCTGCCTTTCAGGCCTTCTCCCAATTTTACTTTGACTTGAGATTCCTTAACGTGACCAAGGAGCGCTCCCTGCTCACTGTCAGCAACAGCATCCGGAATTTCTGCACAAGGAGCTGGCAAGATGTATGTTTCCCACAATGGCTCATGGGAGGCTCTGGGGAAGCTGCAAAGGAATAATCAATCCCCCTGGGCAGAGCTGCCCTCATGGCTCCAAAACACCTGCCCAGTCCACACAAAATGTCTTTGCATGAAGGGCCTTACAGAGCCATCCTTCTTCATGCAGCAGTCAGCGCTCAGCAGGCCATTGCACCTGCAAGGCAATTGCCTGCTGCCAGATCATTGCTAGGAGCTCAAATAACTTCCCTTCCTTCTCACACCCGCCCCCAGCTGTCTTCTAGCTACCCTGAGGAAAATCCCTGGCGACTGCGTAGCTATTGCACCAACGCCAACTACGTCCTCACCCTCCTTGAGATTAATGAGACCAGCTGGAACGACATCATCATCCAGAGGAAGGTAAGCAGCAACCTCAGCCCAGCATGGCAATGCCCTCGCAGGCAGGTGTCCAGCAGCACCGTGCCCAGCTAACACGCAGCTGTGCAGCTCAGCCCTGTGGCCAAGGCTCGTGGAGACCTCCTGCTTGGGGACACGCGCTGTGCCTGTGCCAGGCCTGGCACGCAGAGCCCCAGTGCTGCTAGGGGCATCTCTGTGCTAGAGCTGCCCTCACGATGCCCCTCTCTCCTTTGGCAGCCCGGGAGCACGGACGTCGCCTGGAGCCTGGGCTACGCGCTGGAGCTCGCCAACACCATCCCACGGGAGCTGCTGCACTTGGTGCAGAGGCAAAACCCCTCCGTGCGCGCTGCAGCCGTGGCCCTCATGGTGTCCACTCTTGGCGTGGGGCTTGTTGTCGTGCACACCCACTGGCACATGTAGGAGATGGGCTGCATCTCAGAGATGGTAGGAAGGCGTCAAGGCTGGAGGGCTGACTCACACACTGGCCAGCAGGACAGAGAGCCCATCCCTTCATCTTGGGCCCATGACGTGGAGCATATTAACCTTTACAGGACTCAAAAAGCGAAGGCTGGACTCTTTTTGAACTGTGCCCAAAAGGGAGCTTGGCACTACAGGGCATTTTCCAAGGAGCCTCCCTCCCCTTTAACTCTGCTCGCATCAGCCTGTGCGCTCTAGAAATCCCAAGCAGGGCCTTTCTTACAGCTTTGCAGATGCTGATGCCTGTTCCTCCTGTGGCCTTCATGCCATCTGATTAGCAGCCTGTTTCTCTCAATTTTCCTCAATTCTCACCTCAATTAAACTCTTTGCAAGGCGCTTCAGCACCTCATTCTGTCCATAGCAGAGGTGTCTCTGGGTGTAAACGTTGTCCTTGTACCAGTTAAATGTGAGCTTAGAGACTTCCTTGGATGGCAAAACTGAACTGTTTGGCATTAAACTCAGGAGATCCACAGCGCCAGAAGTGTTGGCCGTTTCTGCAGGGACCCGTGTGTCTTCTTTGGAGGAGTCCTGCCAAGCTGAGACACCACGAGGTTAAAAGACCTGCTGTGGAGATGGCCACAGATTTGGGGACATTTGCCATCTGTGAATGCTGTCCTGCCTTTGCCTTTGTTTTTGCTCATCTGCTAGCTGTCCTGCCAATCATCCATCTGGCCATTTGTCAGCTGCACGTTCACCTTCTACCAGCGATGAGCTGACCCCTACCATTTCTTCAGATATTTTTCCCTGGTTTTTAGCTGTTCTATTAGTTCTATTAACTATGATAGAAATAAATATTCTGAAAGGCACCCAAGAGGGAAATTCTTCTTCTTTTGCTCCTGAATCAAAAGGATTTTAATGTTGTTGGTCCCAGGTAAGGGGTGGTGCCAATGATGGGAGCTGAGGCCAGGTGCCAGAACAAGGGCCTTGGCCGTGGGGAGCTGCTCTGCAAAATGCAGCTTAGTCCCCAGTGTGTGGTGTGACCTGGCTCCCCACTGGCCTCTGCTCAGGTCGCATGTGGCTGCAGCCCTGCCCCGGGGACACTAAATGGCCTGTCCTGGCCTCAGGGCATGGAGCTGAAAACACAGCCTAGGAGCACCCCATGTACTGGTCCTTGTGCACACTTAGGTGTCACTGGGACCCCAGCACAGGCCACACTGGAACTGCTGTGGGTGCGACTGTACATGGAATGTGACAGGTCACGCTGAGTGCACAAGCCACAGATTCTGCCTCCCCACCAGTCACAGAGCCATGTGGGGGGCCCCAGGCAGGGACAGAGCTGGGGCAGTAAGGCCTGGGTGCCATGGGGGTTTGCAGGGAAGCAAGTTGGGAGGATCTGCTGGGATGGCTGCTGTCTGCTGAAGGGCACGAGGCAGTGGAGCAGTAGAGGAGGGAGGACGGGGGATGCGAGGGCTGAGATGCTCCGGCAGCCCAGGCCCTGCTTCCTGCAAGGCAGGCACAAGCCGGGCACAGGGCTCACTGTGGCCGGTCTTGCACAGGCCGCCCCTCAACCAGGCCAAGGGAACCTGTCTCAGCCTGCAGCGCTGGCTCCTTGGCACTCAGTAAACGGCAGCCTTCACAAGGCAGCTAGCACCACTCCCTACAGAGCGGTGCCGTTACCTGCACGTGCTTTTTAGGTGCTGCCATTTGCAGGCTAAGAGGTGCCCTGGGAACCCAGGAGCACCCGAGCTTGGCAGCCTTAACTGCAGCCAACATTTTGCCACAACGCTTCCCTGCTTAAACAGAGACAAGAAACAGCTTCTGCAGAGCTGGCACACAAATGTTAGGCCCTACCCTAACCCAGGCGACAGCCTGGCAGTGCAGCCTGGCAATAACCCCATGGCTCACACACACCAGGCTCTAGTCCCTGCCTCCTCCAGCACACGTGGACCTGTGCTCTGTTCCTGCCACACTGCAGATGAGTTCTCTCCCACTTTACTGCAGGACATGCCAGGCCTCTCCAAAGCCTCAGGAGCCCCCAGGCCTTCCCTCGTGTGTGTGGGAAAAAAGTGCCTGTTCTAACAGATCCTGCCAGGATCCTCACTCACCCCTTTGTCCCTTTGCTACATGCTCCGTACGGCTGCCTCACCTGTGCCAGGGCTGAGCATGATCACAGGGGTGTCAGCAACACCCCAGAACTTCATTCCTCCTTTCTTCACCCAAAGAGGGGCCCGGACATCTCCTGCAAAACAAACACGACCCCTAGCAGCATGCAGGACCACTGCTTTCAGAAACCACCCAGCACAGACCCCGCAGAGGGCACAGCCTAGGCCAGCCCAAAGCGGGGCCACCCACAAGGCTCTGTCAGTATGGATGTGCCTGACTTAACAGGAACCCCACCTCAAGGTGCTCGTGGTGCTACAGCACACTGGGTGAGTGTGAAAGGCCCTTCAGCTGGCCCAGACACCCCTGTGTCACTCTGCAAAGTGCTCTAAGGAAACCCAGAGCAAGGCAAAAGCGCCACAGCACAGGGGTTTTGGGACAGCAGCCCCCTCCTCACACACACACCATGGACCATCAAAGACAGTGGCAGAAGGAAGCAGAGATCTCAACCTGCCTCTCATCTAAAGGACACACAGAGGACTCAAGAGACCCGTCCGGGTACTCCAAGAATCATAGAATCATAGAATGCTTAGGGTTGGAAGGGACCTCTAGAGATCATCTAGTCCAACCCCCCTGCATACGCAGGGACACCTAGAGCACGTGGCACAGGACTGCATCCAAGCGGGTTTTGAAGATCTCCAGAGAAGGAGACTCTACAACCTCTCCGGGCAGCCTGTTCCAGTGCTCTGTCACCCTCACTGTTAAGAAATTTTTCCTTAAGTTCCTATGGAATTTTTGATGTTTCAGTTTCCGGCCATTTCCTCTAGTCCTATCAGTGGCCACCACTGAAAGGAGACCAGCACCGTCCTCTGCACTCCCTCCCTTGAGGTATTTATATACACTGATTAGATCCCCTCTCAGCCTTCTCTTCTCCAGGCTGAACAGGCCCAGCTCCCTCAGTCTCTCCTCATAGGGCAGATGTTCCAGGCCCCTGATCATCCTTGTAGCCCTGTGCTGGACTCTCTCCAGCAGCTCCACATCCCTCTTGTCCTGTGGAGCCCAGAACTGGACACAATACTCCAGATGCGGCCTCACCAGGGCTGAGTAGAGGGGCAGGATCACCTCCCTCGACCTGCTGGAGATGCTCTTCTTAATGCAGCCCAGGATTCCATTGGCCTTCTTGGCCACGAGGGCACACTGCTGCCTCATGGTCAACTTATCATCCACCATGACACCCAGGTCTTTCTCTGCAGAGCTGCTCTCCACAAGGTCGGTCCCCAGCCTGTACTGGTGTCTGGGGTTATTCCTCCCCAGGTGCAGGACCTTGCACTTGGCCTTGTTCAATTGCATGAGGTTTTTCACCGCCCAGTTGTCCAGTCTGTCCAGGTCCCTCTGGATGGCAGAGCAGCCCTCTGGGGTATCGGCTACTCCTCCCAGTTTCGTGTCATCAGCAAACTTGCTGAGGGAGCACTCTGTGCCTTCATCCAGGTCATTGATTAATAAATTGAACAGGACTGGAACAAGGACTGACCCCTGGGGGACCCCACTAGCCACAGGCCTCCAACTAGACTCTACACCGCTGATCACCACTCTCTGGGCCCTGCCATCCAGCCAGTTCCTAATCCATCTCACTGTGCACTCATCTATCCCACACTTCCGCAGCTTGCCCAGGAGGATGTTGTGAGGGACGGTGTTAGGCCGTCCCACTCATGTCACACAGAAGACCCACTCATGTCACACAGAGCAATCCCCTGCCCTCCTGCAGAACAGACACCCTGGCAGCTTATTGCACTTGCTAGGGGACCCAGCTCAGGGGCTCGGTCATCAGAGCAGCACACACAGTCCTAGGCAGATAGGACAGAAAGGGCCAGCTCAGCACCTGACAAAGCGGAGCAAAAGCAAATCACCAACATGCAGCACGGCAGCACCCCATCGCTCAAAACAAACCCAACACACACACACAGGCACCCCATCTCACCCGCTTGGGCTCCTTGTGCTCATGCAGTGCCTCCTCTCCGCCAAATCCAACAAAATCTACAAACACAAAAGACGAGAGAAGAGCACACCTTGAGGAGATGACAAAAAATACATCCCAACTGCAGTAATACTCCAATACAACACCTTGACCTCTTCTGCTAGCGCATCCAGAACAGCGGTCTATGTGCTGCAAGCTCTAGAGCTGCCGTAGGGCCTGTAAGAGGAGAAGGGAGGTGGGCAAGAGACACAGCACCAGGGACACAATGCCCCTACCCTAGGCTCTGCTTGCTCTCACAGGCAAGACCCTCACCTTGCCACGCTCCTCCAGAACCCCAGCAACCCCCTCTCCACATTACTCAACACCTGCATGCACAAAGCAAAAATTCATCAAAAAAGCCCACAGACCACAACACTTTACCCCCAACAACTCCCTCGCTCATCTTCTTCTTAGGAAAGGACCCTTTCTCACGCCTTCTCTTTTGGGACCGTCAGGACACGGACCCCTGCATTTGAAAAGCAATGCAAAACCTACCTGCCCCACCAACCCACCCCGTCCCCCAAAAATTAATAAATCAAGTGCATTATGCACAGACATGCTCAACAATCACCAGGCCATCACTGCCACACTCCATAACCTACTGCACACAACTCCAACAGTCAGGGAGCTCCAGCCCCAAACAGACAGGCACGCACACAAACAACATCAGGCAAACAGAGGAAAGCTCTACGCAGCAAGAAGTTATACCACATGGAAAATACTGAGGACTACAAAGTCCTGTGACATATGAACTGTGCAGCCCTGATGCTTGGCACGAGACCAGAAGAGACTCAAATACTGGCACCTGTGCCAGAAAGGGGACAGCCAAGCCAGAGAAAGACATGCAAAGAGAGTCCTTAAGGGGGATATAATACTATGATGCAATACAGGAAAGACAACCCTGGAGGGACGTTGAGAACGTGCAAAACAAGACGGGCCTCCGAAGAGAAAAGAGAGACTGATGAAGCCTCCACAGCAGTGGCGAAGACGATGGACCACAAAAACTCACAAGACAGTCAGAGGGACTGAACTGCCCTTAGCTGCCTTCGCAGCACACGCTGGGATCCTCTTCACAGTGATGATTACTCAGGCCCGGCAGAAAGACAAAGGATGCCTAGAGCGCTAGTGCTGCACCGGGTGGGAGGCATTCTGGAACATAAAGGACAAGGTCAACCTCAAGACCTGAACTACAGAGGGCACCTACCACACACACCACAGAGATACAGGCTGGAGCTGCCTGCCTTAGCACACCCGCACTTCCTCTTCTGAAACACCCAAAACCCTGCCTCACACACCACCGACCTGGGAGAGGCATCTGCACTCGAGGGTATGTACTAGCACACACACCATACACACACACACGACACCCCAACACCTTCCATCCCTCTGCATAGCTTTTCCAGTGCTCGGGGTCACAACAGGACGTCACTTGGCAGACACATCCTCCTCACTCTTCTTTCGGACACTCCATTCGCCTTCAGCACCTGACAATCCAGAGCTCAAGCCATCATCCCCATGATGGACAACTCCCACCTCAGCCGGGAAAATAACCCTCCTCCAGAGTACAGCTGTTGCTCTGCTCACCTGCACCAGGACAGACTGACTCTCTGGTACCAGGGCTCTGGTGACCCCAAGAACAAACAAAATTACTAAGCGATCTGCCCAAACAACTCATGCCTTCCTGCCCTGCCCTCAAATAAATTAGTCAGTGAAGTAGATTACACTTAGGCTGACCTGAACAGCTCTGCAGTCAGTCTGCCCCAAGCTTGGAGAGCTGCAGAAGGTGATTGTGACTCAAGTGCTGGACCTGAAACTTGGCCTTGTTGAACCTCATATGGTTGGACGAATCCCATTCATCCAGCCTGTCCAGACCCCTCCGTACAGCCTTCCTACCCTCAAGCAGATCTATTCTTCTACCCAGCTTGGTGTCGTCTGCAAATTACACTTAGTGTCATTTAGCTCTAGCTGTGAGGATGCCTGGGACTTTAGATCCAGCATCTATATGAGAGCTACTTTGCTGTCTTGAAGCACTTTTGTGCTTTGACACTGTGTTGGAGGACAATGATGGTTGCAAGAAACATCTCCCAGCAGTCACGGACTATCCCTCCAAACTCTGTGATCCATCGCTGCTGCTGCTCGCTCTGACCCATCACAAAGTTGCTCTGTCTCTCTGCTGGACTTAGAGCTTGTGTCCTCCAGAAATGGGACGGGCCGAGAGGTTCTAGGCAGGGGGATGGTGTCTGAGGGCACAGGCAGGGGCAGTCTCCCCACTCGACATGACACCAGCAGTGAAGCTGAGAACGCGACGATGGCCAAGTCCCTGGGCACTGCTCTGGGGCAGGGCAGGACCGTGTCCATGGGGGTAATGGTCTCAGCCCTGTGGGATCCTCTGATGCTGAGAAAACAAGCGATTGGCTTCCTTTTCTTGACAGCCTTGAGCACTGGGAGGACATTTCCCCTATGTGATGGGGATTGTCCCTTCACAGGGAATCTGCTTCAGCCAGGCTGTGACAGAAAGGGGTCTGGTCCAGGAGGAGGACAGGGCTGACAGCGAGGGATTTAGTTGCCTGTGTGTGGTGTGACTTGGCTCCCCACAGCTCCTATGTGGCTCCAGCTCTGGCCTGGGGACACTAAATGGCCTGTCCTGGCCTCACGATGTGGGGCTCAAAAGGCCCACGAGCAGCTCAGAGACCAGCTCTGGCTGCAGCAAGGAGTTGGAGGCACTGGGGGCTGCTGCCTCTGCTCAGGGCTCCTGGCACCCTCCTTGCACGGCCATCCCTCCTTTTCCAGCACCACCCTGCTTCTCATTGGAATCAGTGGATATGGCAAAGCTGCCTGTTTAAGAGCTAACACATTCCTAAGGGCAATATGGAGAGTGGCGATTGGCGTCGGCACGACAAAGTGCAACTGCTCAATGCCCTCGTGAGGGAACCTAGAAAAGCGCAAAATTCCAGAACTTTCACCCAGTTTCTGTTGACAGTCAGGTATCCACGAGCGACCGAGCGGACGAAGAGGACCAGTGAGCTGGTGTTCCCCGTCTTCGCTGTTGCTCACAAGTGATCCTGGCGTCATCCCTGGCTGCCCGTGTCTGCGTGCTGGGCAGCGCGCAGGACTGAGAGTGCGAGCAGGTGAGAGGAGCCCATTGAACTCGAGATACCCGCAGCTTCCTTAGGAGAGGGCCAACCTGGAGGCAGCTTTGGGGAACGGCCTCCTTGCAGCTTTAACTCATCAACACTCTTCCCAGCGTTTCACATCCAAACATTTCTCCTCTTTCTGGGTTGACGTTTGCAGGCTCCTCTACCACGATGGTCCTTCAAAAGAAGCGCTTCCTTCGGGCTCTTCTGGGGGCAGTGGTATTGGAGTTACTGGTTGCCCTCGTGTATCTCGTGACGCAGCACAGAGCACCCATGTACAAGGTGAGCACCGCTGCAGAGAGCAGACATGTGGCACAGACGCTCTGAGACAAGAGCCCATGTTAGGGCTTTAGAGTGAGTGGGCCTCAGTAGGACGTGCCTTGCAGGCCATAGGCATGGGTCTTCTCTAGCCATGCCAAAATGCAGACAGGAGAAAGAAGGCAGAGGCACTGAAAGAGCCTCTGAGCACACAAGCTGAAAGAGGCTCAGTGAGATCTCAGAGGGGGATGGAGGCTTTCTCGGGGAAATGCAAACCATCTGGAGTCTCACGGAGCAGAGTTGCTGCTATTCTAAACCCCGCAGAAAGTGCTGGTGTGAGGTGACATCACTGCATAGGCCTCAGCAGAGAGAATCAGAGGGTGTCTCAGCTGGCAGGAGAAATGCCCATACTGAGGCCACACTTTGAAGGGCCCTGTCCTGTCACTGCTCTGCTTGGCCATGCTGTAGCCTGCCATAGCTTAGGGAGGATCTATTCATTAAGAGCATTAAGGGCTGCTCTTTGGGCACCCTCCTGAAGGTCTGGGTCGTTGCCCCTCAGGAATGATGTCAGAGAAGAAATTCTTGGAATAGCCTAAAGAGCAATCTCCCTGCAAGAAAGCAAGGATGAGGGTGTTGCAGCTAAAAGATAAGGGCACACCTCCATGCCATGTGGACACGGGGAAGAAAGCCCCATGCCACCTAACACTGACAAGGACTGCAAAAGCCAAACACAGCCCTCACCCCCGCTAAGAAAGAAAAAACAAAAAACAACCACCACTGCCATAAACTGGGAAGAGAATTAGGCTTGCAGCTAGTACTTAGGGCTGACATGCTCCTTTTCCTGTCCTGTCTCCTCTTGGCAGGACTCCTCCAAAGAAGACACATGGGTCCCTGCGGAAACGGCCAACACTTCTGGAGCTGTGGATCTCCTGAGCTTGATGCCAAACAGTTCACTTCTGCCATCCAATGAAGTCTCTAAGCTCACATTTAACTGGTACAAGGACAACCTTTACACCCAGAAACACCTCTGCTATGGACAGAATGAGGTGCTGAAGCGCCTGGCAAAGACTTTAATTGAGGTGAGAATTGAGGAAAATTGAGGGAAACTGGCTGCTAATCAGATTCTACCCTCATGCTAGCAACCACAGCAAAGATTAGAAGGTGAAACAGGAACAGCTACCTCAGGGGAGGGTAGAGAGAAGACAGAGGCAGGCTCTTTCCAAAAGTGCAAAGTGTCAGAGCAAGAGACACCTGGCACACGATGGAAAGTGAGACATTCTGGCCAGACATAGGGAAAACACTTCCACAAGAATGCTGCTTAAATAGCAGAATAGAGCCTCGAAAGCCTGTGGAGTTTCCATCCTTGGAGATATCCCAAAGTGAACCGGCCAACACCTTGCTTAACCCGGTCATGCTTTCAGCTGAGGGGTGACACAGAGAAAGTGAGAGGAGCCCATAGGTTCATTCAAACTCCTCCCTACTTTTTTCCTTTTGCCAGGAGTCGCCTTCCAGAACACAAGTGGGACATCCTTGCTACCCAAAAGACTACCGAGAAACCATCTGGCTGTCTTCCTTGCACACCACTCCCCACATAATGCAGAATGACTTCCACACAGCTCTTGCTGACAGAAGAGTGACCCTGGAGGGCAATGGACATGCCGAATGGTGCCGGGCTGTCATCCGCAAGCTGTTGAACTTCTCGACATGTGGCCAGAGCCAGGAGAGCACCCTCCTCGGTGCCTACGAGCCCGCTGGGAGCGGGCACTTCTTTGTAAGGAAAATGCGCACCCTTCCCTTCCCTCGCTCTCTTTAGAAGCCACTGTTCTGCTCAGGGGCACCTTTGGGCTCCCATTAAGAGGCCTCTTGCCAGCCCTTTGCAGAGCTGTGCACAAGGGGCAGAAGAAGAGCTGCTTGTAGCAGTGTGCAGGGTGAGAGCTCTCCTTGCAGACAGCCCTTGCTGACTCAAGGGAGACCAGAGCAGCTGCCCCGCAGCACTTTCCCCTCTCTTACTCGGTACCATTTCTCCTTCCTGCCTTTCAGGCCTTCTCCGAATTTTACTTTGACTTGAGATTCCTCAACGTGACCAAGGAGCGCTCCCTGCTCACTGTCAGCAAGAGCATCCGGAATTTCTGCACAAGGAGCTGGCAAGATGTATGTTTCCCACAATGGCTCATGGGAGGCTCTGGGGAAGCTGCAAAGGAATAATCAATCCCCCTGGGCAGAGCTGCCCTCATGGCTCCAAAACACCTGCCCAGTCCACACAAAATGTCTTTGCATGAAGGGCCTTACAGAGCCATCCTTCTTCATGCAGCAGTCAGCGCTCAGCAGGCCATTGCACCTGCAAGGCAATTGCCTGCTGCCAGATCATTGCTAGGAGCTCAAATAACTTCCCTTCCTTCTCACACCCGCCCCCAGCTGTCTTCTAGCTACCCTGAGGAAAATCCCTGGCGACTGCGTAGCTATTGCACCAACGCCAACTACGTCCTCACCCTCCTTGAGATTAATGAGACCAGCTGGAACGACATCATCATCCAGAGGAAGGTAAGCAGCAACCTCAGCCCAGCATGGCAATGCCCTCGCAGGCAGGTGTCCAGCAGCACCGTGCCCAGCTAACACGCAGCTGTGCAGCTCAGCCCTGTGGCCAAGGCTCGTGGAGACCTCCTGCTTGGGGACACGCGCTGTGCCTGTGCCAGGCCTGGCACGCAGAGCCCCAGTGCTGCTAGGGGCATCTCTGTGCTAGAGCTGCCCTCACGATGCCCCTCTCTCCTTTGGCAGCCCGGGAGCACGGACGTCGCCTGGAGCCTGGGCTACGCGCTGGAGCTCGCCAACACCATCCCACGGGAGCTGCTGCACTTGGTGCAGAGGCAAAACCCCTCCGTGCGCGCTGCAGCCGTGGCCCTCATGGTGTCCACTCTTGGCATGGGGCTTGTTGTCGTGCACACCCACTGGCACATGTAGGAGCTGGGCTGCATCTCAGAGATGGTAGGAAGGCGTCAAGGCTGGAGGGCTGACTCACACACTGGCCAGCAGGACAGAGAGCCCATCCCTTCATCTTGGGCCCATGACGTGGAGCATATTAACCTTTACAGGACTCAAAAAGCGAAGGCTGGACTCTTTTTGAACTGTGCCCAAAAGGGAGCTTGGCACTACAGGGCATTTTCCAAGGAGCCTCCCTCCCCTTTAACTCTGCTCGCATCAGCCGGTGCGCTCTAGAAATCCCAAGCAGGGCCTTTCTTACAGCTTTGCAGATGCTGATGCCTGTTCCTCCTGTGGCCTTCATGCCATCTGATTAGCAGCCTGTTTCTCTCAATTTTCCTCAATTCTCACCTCAATTAAACTCTGTGCAAGGCGCTTCAGCACCTCATTCTGTCCATAGCAGAGGTGACTCTGGGTGTAAACGTTGTCCTTGTACCAGTTAAATGTGAGCTTAGAGACTTCCTTGGATGGCAAAACTGAACTGTTTGGCATTAAACTCAGGAGATCCACAGCGCCAGAAGTGTTGGCCGTTTCTGCAGGGACCCGTGTGTCTTCTTTGGAGGAGTCCTGCCAAGCTGAGACACCACGAGGTTAAAAGACCTGCTGTGGAGATGGCCACAGATTTGGGGACATTTGCCATCTGTGAATGCTGTCCTGCCTTTGCCTTTTTTTTTGCTCATCTGCTAGCTGTCCTGCCAATCATCCATCTGGCCATTTGTCAGCTGCACGTTCACCTTCTACCAGCGATGAGCTGACCCCTACCATTTCTTCAGATATTTTTCCCTGGTTTTTAGCTGTTCTATTAGTTCTATTAACTATGATAGAAATAAATATTCTGAAAGGCACCCAAGAGGGAAATTCTTCTTCTTTTGCTCCTGAATCAAAAGGATTTTAATGTTGTTGGTCCCAGGTAAGGGGTGGTGCCAATGATGGGAGCTGAGGCCAGGTGCCAGAACAAGGGCCTTGGCCGTGGGGAGCTGCTCTGCAAAATGCAGCTTAGTCCCCAGTGTGTGGTGTGACCTGGCTCCCCACTGGCCTCTGCTCAGTTCGCATGTGGCTGCAGCCCTGCCCCGGGGACACTAAATGGCCTGTCCTGGCCTCAGGGCATGGAGCTGAAAACACAGCCTAGGAGCACCCCATGTACTGGTCCTTGTGCACACTTAGGTGTCACTGGGACCCCAGCACAGGCCACACTGGGACTGCTGTGGGTGCGACTGTACATGGAATGTGACAGGTCACGCTGAGTGCACAAGCCACAGATTCTGCCTCCCCACCAGTCACAGAGCCATGTGGGGGGCCCCAGGCAGGGAGAGAGCTGGGGCAGTAAGGCCTGGGTGCCATGGGGGTTTGCAGGGAAGCAAGTTGGGAGGATCTGCTGGGATGGCTGCTGTCTGCTGAAGGGCACGAGGCAGTGGAGCAGCAGAGGAGGGAGGACGGGGGATGCGAGGGCTGAGATGCTCCGGCAGCCCAGGCCCTGCTTCCTGCAAGGCAGGCACAAGCCGGGCAGAGGGGTCACTGTGGCCGGCCTTGCACAGGCCGCCCCTCAACCAGGCCAAGGGAACCTGTCTCAGCCTGCAGCGCTGGCTCCTTGGCACTCAGTAAATGGCAGCCTTCACAAGGCAGCTAGCACCACTCCCTACAGAGCGGTGCCGTTACCTGCACGTGCTTTTTAGGTGCTGCCATTTGCAGGCTAAGAGGTGCCCTGGGAACCCAGGAGCACCCGAGCTTGGCAGCCTTAACTGCAGCCAACATTTTGCCACAACGCTTCCCTGCTTAAACAGAGACAAGAAACAGCTTCTGCAGAGCTGGCACACAAATGTTAGGCCCTACCCTAACCCAGGCGACAGCCTGGCAGTGCAGCCTGGCAATAACCCCATGGCTCACACACACTGGGCTCTAGTCCCTGCCTCCTCCAGCACACGTGGACCTGTGCTCTGTTCCTGCCACACTGCAGATGAGTTCTCTCCCACTTTACTGCAGGACATGCCTAGCCTCTCCAAAGCCTCAGGAGCCCCCAGGCCTTCCCTCGTGTGTGTGGGAAAAAAGTGCCTGTTCTAACAGATCCTGCCAGGATCCTCACTCACCCCTGTGTCCCTGTGCTACACGCTCCGTACGGCTGCCTCACCTGTGCCAGGGCTGAGCATGATCACAGGGGTGTCAGCAACACCCCAGAACTTCATTCCTCCTTTCTTCACCCAAAGAGGGGCCCGGACATCTCCTGCAAAACAAACACGACGCCTAGCAGCATGCAGGACCACTGCTTTCAGAAACCACCCAGCACAGACCCCGCAGAGGGCACAGCCTAGGCCAGCCCAAAGCGGGGCCACCCACAAGGCTCTGCCAGTATGGATGTGCCTGACTTAACAGGACCCCCACCTCAAGGTGCTTGTGGTGCTACAGCACACTGGGTGAGTGTGAAAGGCCCTTCAGCTGGCCCAGACACCCCTGTGTCACTCTGCAAAGTGCTCTAACGAAACCCAGAGCAAGGCAAAAGCGCCACAGCACAGGGGTGCTGGGACAGCAGCCCCCTCCTCACACACACACCATGGACCATCAAAGACAGTGGCAGAAGGAAGCAGAGATCTCAACCTGCCTCTCATCTAAAGGACACACAGAGGACTCAAGAGACCCGTCCGGGTACTCCAAGAAGACCCACTCATGTCACACAGAGCAATCCCCTGCCCTCCTGCAGCACAGACACCCTGGCAGCTTATTGCACTTGCTAGGGGACCCAGCTCAGGGGCTCGGTCATCAGAGCAGCACACACAGTCCTAGGGAGATAGGACAGAAAGGGCCAGCTCAGCACCTGACAAAGCGGAGCAAAAGCAAATCACCAACATGCAGCACGGCAGCACCCCATCGCTCAAAACAAACCCAACACACACACACAGGCACCCCATCTCACCCGCTTGGGCTCCTTGTGCTCACGCAGTCCCTCCTCTCCGCCAAATCCAACAAAATCTACAAACACAAAAGACGAGAGAAGAGCACACCTTGAGGAGATGACCAAAAATACATCCCAACTGCAATAATACCCCATTACAACACCTTGACCTCTTCTGCTAGCGCATCCAGAACAGCGGCCTATGTGCTGCAAGCTCTAGAGCTGCCGTAGGGCCTGTAAGAGGAGAAGGGAGGTGGGCAAGAGACACAGCACCAGGGACACAATGCCCCTACCCTAGGCTCTGCTTGCTCTCACAGGCAAGACCCTCACCTTGCCGCGCTCCTCCAGAACCCCAGCAACCCCCTCTCCACATTACTCAACACCTGCATGCACAAAGCAAAAACTCATCAAAAAAGCCCACAGACCACAACACTTTACCCCCAACAACTCCCTCGCTCATCTTCTTCTTAGGAAAGGACCCTTTCTCACGCCTTCTCTTTTGGGACCGTCAGGACACGGACCCCTGCAGTTGAAAAGCAATGCAAAACCTACCTGCCCCACCAACCCACCCCGTCCCCCAAAAATTAATAAATCAAGTGGATTACGCACAGACATGCTCAACAATCACCAGGCCATCACTGCCACACTCCATAACATACTGCACACAACTCCAACAGTCAGGGAGCTCCAGCCCCAAACAGACAGGCACGCACACAAACAACATCAGGCAAACAGAGGAAAGCTCTACGCAGCAAGAAGTTATACCACATGGAAAATACTGAGGACTACAAAGTCCTGTGACATATGAACTGTGCAGCCCTGATGGTCGGCACGAGACCTGAAGAGAGTCAAATGCCGGCACCTGTGCCAGAAAGGGGACAGCCAAGCCAGAGAAAGACATGCAAAGAGAGTCCTTAAGGGGGATATAATACTATGATACAATACAGGAAAGACAACCCTGGAGGGATGTTGAGAACGTGCAAAACAAGACGGGCCTCCGAAGAGAAAAGAGAGACTGATGAAACCTCCACAGCAGCGGCGAAGACGATGGACCACAAAAACTCACAAGACAGTCAGAGGGACTGAACTGCCCTTAGCTGCCTTCGCAGCACACGCTGGGATCCTCTTCACAGTGATGATTACTCAGGCCCGGCAGAAAGACAAAGGATGCCTACAGCGCTAGTGCTGCATCGGGTGGGAGGCATTCTGGAACATAAAGGACAAGGTCAACCTCAAGACCTGAACTACAGAGTGCGCCTACCACACACACCACAGAGATACAGGCTGGAGCTGCCTGCCTTAGCGCACCCGCACTTCCTCTTCTGAAACACCCAAAACCCTGCCTCACACACCACCGACCTGGGAGAGGCATCTGCACTCGAGGGTATGTACTAGCACACACACCATACACACACACACGACACCCCAACACCTTCCATCCCTCTGCATAGCTTTTCCAGTGCTCGGGGTCACAACAGGACGTCACTTGGCAGACACATCCTCCTCACTCTTCTTTCGGACACTCCATTCGCCTTCAGCACCTGACAATCCAGAGCTCAAGCCATCATCCCCATGATGGACAACTCCCACCTCAGCCGGGAAAATAACCCTCCTCCAGAGTACAGCTGTTGCTCTGCTCACCTGCACCAGGACAGACTGACTCTCTGGTACCAGGGCTCTGGTGACCCCAAGAACAAACAAAATTACTAAGCGATCTGCCCAAACAACTCATGCCTTCCTGCCCTGCCCTCAAATAAATTAGTCAGTGAAGTAGATTACACTTAGGCTGACCTGAACAGCTCTGCAGTCAGTCTGCCCCAAGCTTGGAGAGCTGCAGAAGGTGATTGTGACTCAAGTGCTGGACCCGAAACTTGGCCTTGTTGAACCTCATATGGTTGGACTCATCCCATTCATCCAGCCTGTCCAGACCCCTCCGTACAGCCTTCCTACCCTCAAGCAGATCTATTCTTCTACCCAGCTTGGTGTCGTCTGCAAATTACACTTAGTGTCATTTAGCTCTAGCTGTGAGGATGCCTAGGACTTTAGATCCAGCATCTATATGAGAGTTACTTTGCTGTCTTGAAGCACTTTTGTGCTTTGACACTGTGTTGGAGGACAATGATGGTTGCAAGAAACATCTCCCAGCAGTCGCGGACTATCCCTCCAAACTCTGTGATCCATCGCTGCTGCTCCTCGCTCTGACCCATCACAAAGTTGCTCTGTCTCTCTGCTGGACTTAGAGCTTGTGTCCTCCAGAAATGGGACGGGCCGAGAGGTTCTAGGCAGGGGGATGGTGTCTGAGGGCACAGGCAGGGGCAGTCTCCCCACTCGACACGACACCAGCAGTGAAGCTGAGAACGCGACGATGGCCGAGTCCCTGGGCACTGCTCTGGGGCAGGGCAGGACCGTGTCCATGGGGATAATGGTCCCAGCCCTGTGGGATCCTCTGATGCTGAGAAAACAAGCGATTGGCTTCCTTTTCTTGACAGCCTTGAGCACTGGGAGGACATTTCCCCTATGTGATGGGGATTGTCCCTTCACAGGGAATCTGCTTCAGCCAGGCTGTGACAGAAAGGGGTCTGGTCCAGGAGGAGGACAGGGCTGACAGCGAGGGATTTAGTTGCCTGTGTCTGGTGTGACTTGGCTCCCCACAGCTCCTATGTGGCTCCAGCTCTGGCCTGGGGACACTAAATGGCCTGTCCTGGCCTCACGATGTGGGGCTCAAAAGGCCCACGAGCAGCTCAGAGACCAGCTCTGGCTGCAGCAAGGAGTTGGAGGCACTGGGGGCTGCTGCCTCTGCTCAGGGGTCCTGGCACCCTCCTTGCACGGCCATCCCTCCTTTTCCAGCACCAGCCTGCTTCTCATTGGAATCAGTGGATATGGCAAAGCTGCCTGTTTAAGAGCTAACACATTCCTAAGGGCAATATGGAGAGTGGCGATTGGTGTCGGCACGACAAAGTGCAACTGCTCAATGCCCTCGTGAGGGAACCTAGAAAAGCGCAAAATTCCAGAACTTTCACCCAGTTTCTGTTGACAGTCAGGTATCCACGAGCGACCGAGCGGATGAAGAGGACCAGTGAGCTGGTGTTCCCCGTCTTCGCTGTTTCTCGCAAGTGATCCTGGCATCATCCCTGGCTGCCCGTGTCTGCGTGCTGGGCAGTGCGCAGGACTGAGAGTGCGAGCAGGTGAGAGGAGCCCATTGAACTCGAGATACCCGCAGCTTCCTTAGGAGAGGGCCAACCTGGAGGCAGCTTTGGGGAACGGCCTCCTTGCAGCTTTAACTCATCAACACTCTTCCCAGCGTTTCACATCCAAACATTTCTCCTCTTTCTGGGTTGACGTTTGCAGGCTCCTCTACCACGATGGTCCTTCAAAAGAAGCGCTTCCTTCGGGCTCTTCTGGGGGCAGTGGTATTGGAGTTACTGGTTGCCCTCGTGTACCTCATGACGCAGCACAGAGCACCCATGTACAAGGTGAGCACCACTGCAGAGAGCAGACATGTGGCACAGACGCTCTGAGACAAGAGCCCATGTTAGGGCTTTGGAGTGAGTGGGCCTCAGTAGGACGTGCCTTGCAGGCCATAGGCATGGGTCTTCTCTAGCCATGCCAAAATGCACACAGGAGAAAGAAGGCAGAGGCACTGAAAGAGCCTCTGAGCACACAAGCTGAAAGAGGCTCAGTGAGATCTCAGAGGGGGATGGAGGCTTTCTCAGGGACATGCAAACCATCTGGAGTCTCACGGAGCAGAGTCGCTGCTATTCTAAACCCCGCGGAAATTGCTGGTGTGAGGTGACATCACTGCATAGGCCTCAGCAGAGAGAATCAGAGGGTGTCTCAGCTGGCAGGAGAAATGCCCATACTGAGGCCACACTTTGAAGGGCCCTGTCCTGTCACTGCTCTGCTTGGCCATGCTGTAGCCTGCCATAGCTTAGGGAGGATCTATTCATTAAGAGCATTAAGGGCTGCTCTTTGGGCACCCTCCTGAAGGTCTGGGTCGCTGCCCCTCAGGAACGATGTCAGAGAAGAAATTCTTGGAATAGCCTAAAGAGCAATCTCCCTGCAAGAAAGCAAGGATGAGGGTGTTGCAGCTAAAAGATAAGGGCACACCTCCATGCCATGTGGACACGGAGAAGAAAGCCCCATGCCACCTAACACTGACAAGGACTGCAAAAGCCAAACACAGCCCTCACCCCCGCTAAGAAAGAAAAAACAAAAAACAACCACCACTGCCATAAACTGGGAGGAGAACTAGGCTTGCAGCTAGTACTTAGGGCTGACATGCTCCTTTTCCTGTCCTGTCTCCTCTTGGCAGGACTCCTCCAAAGAAGACACATGGGTCCCTGCGGAAACGGCCAACACTTCTGGAGCTGTGGATCTCCTGAGTTTGATGCCAAACAGTTCACTTCTGCCATCCAATGAAGTCTCTAAGCTCACATTTAACTGGTACAAGGACAACCTTTACACCCAGAAACACCTCTGCTATGGACAGAATGAGGTGCTGAAGCGCCTGGCAAAGACTTTAATTGAGGTGAGAATTGAGGAAAATTGAGGGAAACTGGCTGCTAATCAGATTCTACCCTCATGCTAGCAACCACAGCAAAGATTAGAAGGTGAAACAGGAACAGCTACCTCAGGGGAGGGTAGAGAGAAGACAGAGGCAGGCTCTTTCCAAAAGTGCAAAGTGTCAGAGCAAGAGACACCTGGCACACGATGGAAAGTGAGACATTCTGGCCAGACACAGGGAAAACACTTCCACAAGAATGCTGCTTAAATAGCAGAATAGAGCCTCGAAAGCCTGTGGAGTCTCCATCCTTGGAGATATTCCAAAGTGAACCGGCCAACACCTTGCTTAACCCGGTCATGCTTTCAGCTGAGGGGTGACACAGAGAAAGTGAGAGGAGCCCATAGGTTCATTCAAACTCCTCCCTACTTTTTTCCTTTTGCCAGGAGTCGCCTTCCAGAACACAAGTGGGACATCCTTGCTACCCAAAAGACTACCGAGAAACCATCTGGCTGTCTTCCTTGCACACCACTCCCCACATAATGCAGAATGACTTCCACACAGCTCTTGCTGACAGAAGAGTGACCCTGGAGGGCAATGGACATGCCCAATGGTGCCGGGCTGTCATCCGCAAGCTGTTGAACTTCTCGACATGTGGCCAGAGCCAGGAGAGCACCCTCCTCGGTGCCTACGAGCCCGCTGGGAGCGGGCACTTCTTTGTAAGGAAAATGCGCACCCTTCCCTTCCCTCGCTCTCTTTAGAAGCCACTGTTCTGCTCAGGGGCACCTTTGGGGTCCCATTAAGAGGCCTCTTGCCAGCCCTTTGCAGAGCTGTGCACAAGGGGCAAAAGAAGAGCTGCTTGTAGCAGTGTGCAGGGTGAGAGCTCTCCTTGCGGACAGCCCTTGCTGACTCAAGGGAGACCAGAGCAGCTGCCCCGCAGCACTTTCCCTCTCTTACTCGGTACCATTTCTCCTTCCTGCCTTTCAGGCCTTCTCCGAATTTTACTTTGACTTGAGATTCCTTAACGTGACCAAGGAGCGCTCCCTGCTCACTGTCAGCAAGAGCATCCGGAATTTCTGCACAAGGAGCTGGCAAGATGTATGTTTCCCACAATGGCTCATGGGAGGCTCTGGGGAAGCTGCAAAGGAATAATCAATCCCCCTGGCCAGAGCTGCCCTCATGGCTCCAAAACACCTGCCCAGTCCACACAAAATGTCTTTGCATGAAGGGCCTTACAGAGCCATCCTTCTTCATGCAGCAGTCAGCACTCAGCAGGCCATTGCACCTGCAAGGCAATTGCCTGCTGCCAGATCATTGCTAGGAGCTCAAATAACTTCCCTTCCTTCTCACACCCGCCCCCAGCTGTCTTCTAGCTACCCTGAGGAAAATCCCTGGCGACTGCGTAGCTATTGCACCAACGCCAACTACGTCCTCACCCTCCTTGAGATTAATGAGACCAGCTGGAACGACATCATCATCCAGAGGAAGGTAAGCAGCAACTTCAGCCCAGCATGGCAATGCCCTCGCAGGCAGGTGTCCAGCAGCACCGTGCCCAGCTAACACGCAGCTGTGCAGCTCAGCCCTGTGGCCAAGGCTCGTGGAGACCTCCTGCTTGGGGACACGCGCTGTGCCTGTGCCAGGCCTGGCACGCAGAGCCCCAGTGCTGCTAGGGGCATCTCTGTGCTAGAGCTGCCCTCACGATGCCCCTCTCTCCTTTGGCAGCCCGGGAGCACGGACGTCGCCTGGAGCCTGGGCTACGCGCTGGAGCTCGCCAACACCATCCCACGGGAGCTGCTGCACTTGGTGCACAGGCAAAACCCCTCCGTGCGCGCTGCAGCCGTGGCCCTCATGGTGTCCACTCTTGGCGTGGGGCTTGTTGTCGTGCACACCCACTGGCACATGTAGGAGCTGGGCTGCATCTCAGAGATGGTAGGAAGGCGTCAAGGCTGGAGGGCTGACTCACACACTGGCCAGCAGGACAGAGAGCCCATCCCTTCATCTTGGGCCCATGACGTGGAGCATATTAACCTTTACAGGACTCAAAAAGCGAAGGCTGGACTCTTTTTGAACTGTGCCCAAAAGGGAGCTTGGCACTACAGGGCATTTTCCAAGGAGCCTCCCTCCCCTTTAACTCTGCTCGCATCAGCCGGTGCGCTCTAGAAATCTCCAGCAGGGCCTTTCTTACAGCTTTGCAGATGCTGATGCCTGTTCCTCGTGTGGCCTTCATGACATCTGGTTAGCAGCCTGTTTCTCTCATTTTCCTCAATTCTCACCTCAATTAAACTCTTTGCAAGGCGCTTCAGCACCTCATTCTGTCCATAGCAGAGGTGGTGCTGGGTGTAAACGTTGTCCTTGTACCAGTTAAATGTGAGCTTAGAGACTTCCTTGGATAGCAAAACTGAACTGTTTGGCATTAAACTCAGGAGATCCACAGCGCCAGAAGTGTTGGCCGTTTCTGCAGGGACCCGTGTGTCTTCTTTGGAGGAGTCCTGCCAAGCTGAGACACCACGACGTTAAAAGACCTGCTGTGGAGATGGCCACAGATTTGGGGACATTTGCCATCTGTGAATGCTGTCCTGCCTTTGCCTTTTTTTTTGCTCATCTGCTGGCTGTCCTGCCAATCATCCATCTGGCCATTTGTCAGCTGCACGTTCACCTTCTACCAGCGATGAGCTGACCCCTACCATTTCTTCAGATATTTTTCCCTGGTTTTTAGCTGTTCTATTAGTTCTATTAACTATGATAGAAATAAATATTCTGAAAGGCACCCAAGAGGGAAATTCTTCTTCTTTTGCTCCTGAATCAAAAGGATTTTAATGTTGTTGGTCCCAGGTAAGGGGTGGTGCCAATGATGGGAGCTGAGGCCAGGTGCCATAACAAGGGCCTTGGCCGTGGGGAGGTGCTCTGCAAAATGCAGCTTAGTCCCCAGTGTGTGGTGTGACCTGGCTCCCCACTGGCCTCTGCTCAGGTCACATGTGGCTGTAGCCCTGCCCCGGGGACACTAAAAGGCCTGTCCTGGCCTCAGGGCATGGAGCTGAAAACACAGCCTAGGAGCACCCCATGTACTGGTCCTTGTGCACACTTAGGTGTCACTGGGACCCCAGCACAGGCCACACTGGGACTGCTGTGGGTGCGACTGTACAGGGATGTGACAGGTCACGCTGAGTGCACAAGCCACAGATTCTGCCTCCCCACCAGTCACAGAGCCATGTGGGGGGCCCCAGGCAGGGAGAGAGCTGGGGCAGTAAGGCCTGGGTGCCATGGGGGTTTGCAGGGAAGCAAGTTGGGAGGATCTGCTGGGATGGCTGCTGTCTGCTGAAGGGCACGAGGCAGTGGAGCAGTAGAGGAGGGAGGACGGGGGATGCGAGGGCTGAGATGCTCCGGCAGCCCAGGCCCTGCTTGCTGCAAGGCAGGCACAAGCCGGGCAGAGGGGTCACTGTGGCCGGCCTTGCACAGGCCGCCCCTCAACCAGGCCAAGGGAACCTGTCTCAGCCTGCAGCGCTGGCTCCTTGGCACTCAGTAAATGGCAGCCTTCACAAGGCAGCTAGCACCACTCCCTACAGAGCGGTGCCGTTACCTGCACGTGCTTTTTAGGTGCTGCCATTTGCAGGCTAAGAGGTGCCCTGGGAACCCAGGAGCACCTGAGCTTGGCAGCCTTAACTGCAGCCAACATTTTGCCACAACGCTTCCCTGCTTAAACAGAGACAAGAAACAGCTTCTGCAGAGCTGGCACACAAATGTTAGGCCCTACCCTAACCCAGGCGACAGCCTGGCAGTGCAGCCTGGCAATAACCCCAAGGCTCACACACACCGGGCTCTAGTCCTGCCTCCTCCAGCACACGTGGACCTGTGCTCTGTTCCTACCACACTGCAGATGAGTTCTCTCCCACTTTACTGCAGGACATGCCAGGCCTCTCCAAAGCCTCAGGAGCCCCCAGGCCTTCCCTCGTGTGTGTGGGAAAAAAGTGCCTGTTCTAACAGATCCTGCCAGGATCCTCACTCACCCCTGTGTCCCTGCGCTACACGCTCCGTACGGCTGCCTCACCTGTGCCAGGGCTGAGCATGATCACAGGGGTGTCAGCAACACCCCAGAACTTCATTCCTCCTTTCTTCACCCAAAGAGGGGCCCGGACATCTCCTGCAAAACAAACACGACGCCTAGCAGCATGCAGGACCACTGCTTTCAGAAACCACCCAGCACAGACCCCGCAAAGGGCACAGCCTAGGCCAGCCCAAAGCGGGGCCACCCACAAGGCTCTGTCAGTATGGATGTGCCTGACTTAACAGGAACCCCCACCTCAAGGTGCTCGTGGTGCTACAGCACACTGGGTGAGTGTGAAAGGCCCTTCAGCTGGCCCAGACACCCCTGTGTCACTCTGCAAAGTGCTCTAAGGAAACCCAGAGCAAGGCAAAAGCGCCACAGCACAGGGGTGCTGGGACAGCAACCCCCTCCTCACACACACACCATGGACCATCAAAGACAGTGGCAGAAGGAAGCAGAGATCTCAACCTGCCCCTCATCTAAAGGACACACAGAGGACTCAAGAGACCCGTCCGGGTACTCCAAGAAGACCCACTCATGTCACACAGAGCAATCCCCTGCCCTCCCCTGCAGCACAGACACCCTGGCAGCTTATTGCACTTGCTAGGGGACCCAGCTCAGGGGCTCGGTCATCAGAGCAGCACACACAGTCCTAGGGAGATAGGACAGAAAGGGCCAGCTCAGCACCTGACAAAGCGGAGCAAAAGCAAATCACCAACATGCAGCACGGCAGCACCCCATCGCTCAAAACAAACCCAACACACACACACAGGCACCCCATCTCACCCGCTTGGGCTCCTTGTGCTCACGCAGTGCCTCCTCTCGGCCAAATCCAACAAAATCTACAAACACAAAAGACGAGAGAAGAGCACACCTTGAGGAGATGACAAAAAATACATCCCAACTGCAGTAATACCCCAATACAACACCTTGACCTCTTCTGCTAGCGCATCCAGAACAGCGGCCTATGTGCTGCAAGCTCTAGAGCTGCCGTAGGGCCTGTAAGAGGAGAAGGGAGGTGGGCAAGAGACACAGCACCAGGGACACAATGCCCCTACCCTAGGCTCTGCTTGCTCTCACAGGCAAGACCCTCACCTTGCCGCACTCCTCCAGAACCCCAGCACCCCCCTCTCCACATTACTCAACACCTGCATGCACAAAGCAAAAACTCATCAAAAAAGCCCACAGACCACAACACTTTACCCCCAACAACTCCCTCGCTCATCTTCTTCTTAGGAAAGGACCCTTTCTCACGCCTTCTCTTTTGGGACCGTCAGGACACGGACCCCTGCATTTGAAAAGCAATGCAAAACCTACCTGCCCCACCAACCCACCCCGTCCCCCAAAAATTAATAAATCAAGTGCATTATGCACAGACATGCTCAACAATCACCAGGCCATCACTGCCACACTCCATAACCTACTGCACACAACTCCAACAGTCAGGGAGCTCCAGCCCCAAACAGACAGGCACGCACACAAACAACATCAGGCAAACAGAGGAAAGCTCTACGCAGCAAGAAGTTATACCACATGGAAAATACTGAGGACTACAAAGTCCTGTGACATATGAACTGTGCAGCCCTGATGGTTGGCACGAGACCAGAAGAGACTCAAATGCCGGCACCTGTGCCAGAAAGGGGACAGCCAAGCCAGAGAAGGACATGCAAAGAGAGGCCTTAAGGGGGATATAATACTATGATGCAATACAGGAAAGACAACCCTGGAGGGACGTTGAGAACGTGCAAAACAAGACGGGCCTCCGAAGAGAAAAGAGAGACTGATGAAGCCTCCACAGCAGTGGCGAAGACGATGGACCACAAAAACTCACAAGACAGTCAGAGGGACTGAACTGCCCTTAGCTGCCTTCGCAGCACACGCTGGGATCCTCTTCACAGTGATGATTACTCAGGCCCGGCAGAAAGACAAAGGATGCCTAGAGCGCTAGTGCTGCACCGGGTGGGAGGCATTCTGGAACATAAAGGACAAGGTCAACCTCAAGACCTGAACTACAGAGTGCACCTACCACACACACCACAGAGATACAGGCTGGAGCTGCCTGCCTTAGCGCACCCGCACTTCCTCTTCTGAAACACCCAAAACCCTGCCTCACACACCACCGACCTGGGAGAGGCATCTGCACTCGAGGGTATGTACTAGCACACACACCATACACACACACACGACACCCCAACACCTTCCATCCCTCTGCATAGCTTTTCCAGTGCTCGGGGTCACAACAGGACGTCACTTGGCAGACACATCCTCTTCACTCTTCTTTCGGACACTCCATTCGCCTTCAGCACCTGACAATCCAGAGCTCAAGCCATCATCCCCATGATGGACAACTCCCACCTCAGCCGGGAAAATAACCCTCCTCCAGAGTACAGCTGTTGCTCTGCTCACCTGCACCAGGACAGACTGACTCTCTGGTACCAGGGCTCTGGTGACCCCAAGAACAAACAAAATTACTAAGCAATCTGCCCAAACAACTCATGCCTTCCTGCCCTGCCCTCAAATAAATTAGTCAGTGAAGTAGATTACACTTACGCTGACCTGAACAGCTCTGCAGTCAGTCTGCCCCAAGCTTGGAGAGCTGCAGAAGGTGATTGTGACTCAAGTGCTGGACCCGAAACTTGGCCTTGTTGAACCTCATATGGTTGGACGAATCCCATTCATCCAGCCTGTCCAGACCCCTCCGTACAGCCTTCCTACCCTCAAGCAGATCTATTCTTCTACCCAGCTTGGTGTCGTCTGCAAATTACACTTAGTGTCATTTAGCTCTAGCTGTGAGGATGCCTGGGACTTTAGATCCAGCATCTATATGAGAGTTACTTTGCTGTCTTGAAGCACTTTTGTGCTTTGACACTGTGTTGGAGGACAATGATGGTTGCAAGAAACATCTCCCAGCAGTCACGGACTATCCCTCCAAACTCTGTGACCCATCGCTGCTGCTGCTCGCTCTGACCCATCACAAAGTTGCTCTGTCTCTCTGCTGGACTTAGAGCTTGTGTCCTCCAGAAATGGGATGGGCCGAGAGGTTCTAGGCAGGGGGATGGTGTCTGAGGGCACAGGCAGGGGCAGTCTCCCCACTCGACACGACACCAGCAGTGAAGCTGAGAACGCGACGTTTGCCGAGTCCCTGGGCACTGCTCTGGGGCAGGGCAGGACCGTGTCCATGGGGATAATGGTCCCAGCCCTGTGGGATCCTCTGATGCTGAGAAAACAAGCGATTGGCTTCCTTTTCTTGACAGCCTTGAGCACTGGGAGGACATTTCCCCTATGTGATGGGGATTGTCCCTTCACAGGGAATCTGCTTCAGCCAGGCTGTGACAGAAAGGGGTCTGGTCCAGGAGGAGGACAGGGCTGACAGCGAGGGATTTAGTTGCCTGTGTGTGGTGTGACTTGGCTCCCCACAGCTCCTATGTGGCTCCAGCTCTGGCCTGGGGACACTAAATGGCCTGTCCTGGCCTCACGATGTGGGGCTGAAAAGGCCCACGAGCAGCTCAGAGACGAGCTCTGGCTGCAGCAAGGAGTTGGAGGCACTGGGGGCTGCTGCCTCTGCTCAGGGCTCCTGGCACCCTCCTTGCACGGCCATCCCTCCTTTTCCAGCACCAGCCTGCTTCTCATTGGAATCAGTGGATACGGCAAAGCTGCCTGTTTAAGAGCTAACACATTCCTAAGGGCAATATGGAGAGTGGCGATTGGTGTCGGCACGACAAAGTGCAACTGCTCAATGCCCTCGTGAGGGAACCTAGAAAAGCGCAAAATTCCAGAACTTTCACCCAGTTTCTGTTGACAGTCAGGTATCCACGAGCGACCGAGCGGACGAAGAGGACCAGTGAGCTGGTGTTCCCCGTCTTCGCTGTTGCTCGCAAGTGATCCTGGCATCATCCCTGGCTGCCCGTGTCTGCGTGCTGGGCAGCGCGCAGGACTGAGAGTGCGAGCAGGTGAGAGGAGCCCATTGAACTCGAGATACCCGCAGCTTCCTTAGGAGAGGGCCAACCTGGAGGCAGCTTTGGGGAACGGCCTCCTTGCAGCTTTAACTCATCAGCACTCTTCCCAGCGTTTCACATCCAAACATTTCTCCTCTTTCTGGGTTGACGTTTGCAGGCTCCTCTACCACGATGGTCCTTCAAAAGAAGCGCTTCCTTCGGGCTCTTCTGGGGGCAGTGGTATTGGAGTTACTGGTTGCCCTCGTGTACCTCGTGACGCAGCACAGAGCACCCATGTACAAGGTGAGCACCGCTGCAGAGAGCAGACATGTGGCACAGACGCTCTGAGACAAGAGCCCATGTTAGGGCTTTGGAGTGAGTGGGCCTCAGTAGGACGTGCCTTGCAGGCCATAGGCATGGGTCTTCTCTAGCCATGCCAAAATGCAGACAGGAGAAAGAAGGCAGAGGCACTGAAAGAGCCTCTGAGCACACAAGCTGAAAGAGGCTCAGTGAGATCTCAGAGGGGGATGGAGGCTTTCTCAGGGACATGCAAACCATCTGGAGTCTCACGGAGCAGAGTCGCTGCTATTCTAAACCCCGCGGAAAGTGCTGGTGTGAGGTGACATCACTGCATAGGCCTCAGCAGAGAGAATCAGAGGGTGTCTCAGCTGGCAGGAGAAATGCCCATACTGAGGCCACACTTTGAAGGGCCCTGTCCTGTCACTGCTCTGCTTGGCCATGCTGTAGCCTGCCATAGCTTAGGGAGGATCTATTCATTAAGAGCATTAAGGGCTGCTCTTTGGGCACCCTCCTGAAGGTCTGGGTCGTTGCCCCTCAGGAATGATGTCAGAGAAGAAATTCTTGGAATAGCCTAAAGAGCAATCTCCCTGCAAGAAAGCAAGGATGAGGGTGTTGCAGCTAAAAGATAAGGGCACACCTCCATGCCATGTGGACACGGAGAAGAAAGCCCCATGCCACCTAACACTGACAAGGACTGCAAAAGCCAAACACAGCCCTCACCCCCGCTAAGAAAGAAAAAACAAAAAACAACCACCACTGCCATAAACTGGGAGGAGAATTAGGCTTGCAGCTAGTACTTAGGGCTGACATGCTCCTTTTCCTGTCCTGTCTCCTCTTGGCAGGACTCCTCCAAAGAAGACACATGGGTCCCTGCGGAAACGGCCAACACTTCTGGAGCTGTGGATCTCCTGAGTTTGATGCCAAACAGTTCACTTTTGCCATCCAATGAAGTCTCTAAGCTCACATTTAACTGGTACAAGGACAACCTTTACACCCAGAGACACCTCTGCTATGGACAGAATGAGGTGCTGAAGCGCCTGGCAAAGACTTTAATTGAGGTGAGAATTGAGGAAAATTGAGGGAAACTGGCTGCTAATCAGATTCTACCCTCATGCTAGCAACCACAGCAAAGATTAGAAGGTGAAACGGGAACAGCTACCTCAGGGGAGGGTAGAGAGAAGACAGAGGCAGGCTCTTTCCAAAAGTGCAAAGTGTCAGAGCAAGAGACACCTGGCACACGATGGAAAGTAAGACATTCTGGCCAGACATAGGGAAAACACTTCCACAAGAATGCTGCTTAAATAGCAGAATAGAGCCTCGAAAGCCTGTGGAGTCTCCATCCTTGGAGATATTCCAAAGTGAACCGGCCAACACCTTGCTTAACCCGGTCATGCTTTCAGCTGAGGGGTGACACAGAGAAAGTGAGAGGAGCCCATAGGTTCATTCAAACTCCTCCCTACTTTTTTCCTTTTGCCAGGAGTCGCCTTCCAGAACACAAGTGGGACATCCTTGCTACCCAAAAGACTACCGAGAAACCATCTGGCTGTCTTCCTTGCACACCACTCCCCACATAATGCAGAATGACTTCCACACAGCTCTTGCTGACAGAAGAGTGACCCTGGAGGGCAATGGACATGCCGAATGGTGCCGGGCTGTCATCCGCAAGCTGTTGAACTTCTCGACATGTGGCCAGAGCCAGGAGAGCACCCTCCTCGGTGCCTACGAGCCCGCTGGGAGCGGGCACTTCTTTGTAAGGAAAATGCGCACCCTTCCCTTCCCTCGCTCTCTTTAGAAGCCACTGTTCTGCTCAGGGGCACCTTTGGGGTCCCATTAAGAGGCCTCTTGCCAGCCCTTTGCAGAGCTGTGCACAAGGGGCAAAAGAAGAGCTGCTTGTAGCAGTGTGCAGGGTGAGAGCTCTCCTTGCGGACAGCCCTTGCTGACTCAAGGGAAACCAGAGCAGCTGCCCCGCAGCACTTTCCCCTCTCTTACTCGGTACCATTTCTCCTTCCTGCCTTTCAGGCCTTCTCCCAATTTTACTTTGACTTGAGATTCCTTAACGTGACCAAGGAGCGCTCCCTGCTCACTGTCAGCAAGAGCATCCGGAATTTCTGCACAAGGAGCTGGCAAGATGTATGTTTCCCACAATGGCTCATGGGAGGCTCTGGGGAAGCTGCAAAGGAATAATCAATCCCCCTGGGCAGAGCTGCCCTCACGGCTCCAAAACACCTGCCCAGTCCACACAAAATGTCTTTGCATGAAGGGCCTTACAGAGCCATCCTTCTTCATGCAGCAGTCAGCGCTCAGCAGGCCATTGCACCTGCAAGGCAATTGCCTGCTGCCAGATCATTGCTAGGAGCTCAAATAACTTCCCTTCCTTCTCACACCCGCCCCCAGCTGTCTTCTAGCTACCCTGAGGAAAATCCCTGGCGACTGCGTAGCTATTGCACCAACGCCAACTACGTCCTCACCCTCCTTGAGATTAATGAGACCAGCTGGAACGACATCATCATCCAGAGGAAGGTAAGCAGCAACCTCAGCCCAGCATGGCAATGCCCTCGCAGGCAGGTGTCCAGCAGCACCGTGCCCAGCTAACACGCAGCTGTGCAGCTCAGCCCTGTGGCCAAGGCTCGTGGAGACCTCCTGCTTGGGGACACGCGCTGTGCCTGTGCCAGGCCTGGCACGCAGAGCCCCAGTGCTGCTAGGGGCATCTCTGTGCTAGAGCTGCCCTCACGATGCCCCTCTCTCCTTTGGCAGCCCGGGAGCACGGACGTCGCCTGGAGCCTGGGCTACGCGCTGGAGCTCGCCAACACCATCCCACGGGAGCTGCTGCACTTGGTGCACAGGCAAAACCCCTCCGTGCGCGCTGCAGCCGTGGCCCTCATGGTGTCCACTCTTGGCGTGGGGCTTGTTGTCGTGCACACCCACTGGCACATGTAGGAGCTGGGCTGCATCTCAGAGATGGTAGGAAGGCGTCAAGGCTGGAGGGCTGACTCACACACTGGCCAGCAGGACAGAGAGCCCATCTCTTCATCTTGGGCCCATGACGTGGAGCATATTAACCTTTACAGGACTCAAAAAGCGAAGGCTGGACTCTTTTTGAACTGTGCCCAAAAGGGAGCTTGGCACTACAGGGCATTTTCCAAGGAGCCTCCCTCCCCTTTAACTCTGCTCGCATCAGCCTGTGCGCTCTAGAAATCCCAAGCAGGGGCTTTCTCACAGCTTTGCAGATGCTGATGCCTGTTCCTCCTGTGGCCTTCATGCCATCTGATTAGCAGCCTGTTTCTCTCAATTTTCCTCAATTCTCACCTCAGTTAAACTCTTTGCAAGGCGCTTCAGCACCTCATTCTGTCCATAGCAGAGGTGGTGCTGGGTGTAAACGTTGTCCTTGTACCAGTTAAATGTGAGCTTAGAGACTTCCTTGGATAGCAAAACTGAACTGTTTGGCATTAAACTCAGGAGATCCACAGCTCCAGAAGTGTTGGCCGTTTCTGCAGGGACCCGTGTGTCTTCTTTGGAGGAGTCCTGCCAAGCTGAGACACCACGAGGTTAAAAGACCTGCTGTGGAGATGGCCACAGATTTGGGGAGATTTGCCATCTGTGAATGCTGTCCTGCCTTTGCCTTTGTTTTTGCTCATCTGCTAGCTGTCCTGCCAATCATCCATCTGGCCATTTGTCAGCTGCACGTTCACCTTCTACCAGCGATGAGCTGACCCCTACCATTTCTTCAGATATTTTTCCCTGGTTTTTAGCTGTTCTATTAGTTCTATTAACTATGATAGAAATAAATATTCTGAAAGGCACCCAAGAGGGAAATTCTTCTTCTTTTGCTCCTGAATCAAAAGGATTTTAATGTTGTTGGTCCCAGGTAAGGGGTGGTGCCAATGATGGGAGCTGAGGCCAGGTGCCAGAACAAGGGCCTTGGCCGTGGGGAGCTGCTCTGCAAAATGCAGCTTAGTCCCCAGTGTGTGGTGTGACCTGGCTCCCCACTGGCCTCTGCTCAGGTCGCATGTGGCTGCAGCCCTGCCCCGGGGACACTAAATGGCCTGTCCTGGCCTCAGGGCATGGAGCTGAAAACACAGCCTAGGAGCACCCCATGTACTGCTCCTTGTGCACACTTAGGTGTCACTGGGACCCCAGCACAGGCCACACTGGGACTGCTGTGGGTGCGACTGTACATGGAATGTGACAGGTCACGCTGAGTGCACAAGCCACAGATTCTGCCTCCCCACCAGTCACAGAGCCATGTGGGGGGCCCCAGGCAGGGAGAGAGCTGGGGCAGTAAGGCCTGGGTGCCATGGGGGTTTGCAGGGAAGCAAGTTGGGAGGATCTGCTGGGATGGCTGCTGTCTGCTGAAGGGCACGAGGCAGTGGAGCAGTAGAGGAGGGAGGATGGGGGTTGCGAGGGCTGAGATGCTCCGGCAGCCCAGGCCCTGCTTCCTGCAAGGCAGGCACAAGCCGGGCAGAGGGGTCACTGTGGCCGGCCTTGCACAGGCCGCCCCTCAACCAGGCCAAGGGAACCTGTCTCAGCCTGCAGCGCTGGCTCCTTGGCACTCAGTAAATGGCAGCCTTCACAAGGCAGCTAGCACCACTCCCTACAGAGCGGTGCCGTTACCTGCACGTGCTTTTTAGGTGCTGCCATTTGCAGGCTAAGAGGTGCCCTGGGAACCCAGGAGCACCTGAGCTTGGCAGCCTTAACTGCAGCCAACATTTTGCCACAACGCTTCCCTGCTTAAACAGAGACAAGAAACAGCTTCTGCAGAGCTGGCACACAAATGTTAGGCCCTTCCCTAACCCAGGCGACAGCCTGGCAGTGCAGCCTGGCAATAACCCCAAGGCTCACACACACCAGGCTCTAGTCCCTGCCTCCTCCAGCACACGTGGACCTGTGCTCTGTTCCTGCCACACTGCAGATGAGTTCTCTCCCACTTTACTGCAGGACATGCCAGGCCTCTCCAAAGCCTCAGGAGCCCCCAGGCCTTCCCTCGTGTGTGTGGGAAAAAAGTGCCTGTTCTAACAGATCCTGCCAGGATCCTCACTCACCCCTGTGTCCCTGCGCTACACGCTCCGTACGGCTGCCTCACCTGTGCCAGGGCTGAGCATGATCACAGGGGTGTCAGCAACACCCCAGAACTTCATTCCTCCTTTCTTCACCCAAAGAGGGGCCCGGACATCTCCTGCAAAACAAACACGACGCCTAGCAGCATGCAGGACCACTGCTTTCAGAAACCACCCAGCACAGACCCCGCAAAGGGCACAGCCTAGGCCAGCCCAAAGCGGGGCCACCCACAAGGCTCTGTCAGTATGGATGTGCCTGACTTAACAGGAACCCCCACCTCAAGGTGCTCGTGGTGCTACAGCACACTGGGTGAGTGTGAAAGGCCCTTCAGCTGGCCCAGACACCCCTGTGTCACTCTGCAAAGTGCTCTAACGAAACCCAGAGCAAGGCAAAAGCGCCACAGCACAGGGGTGCTGGGACAGCAGCCCCCTCCTCACACACACACCATGGACCATCAAAGACAGTGGCAGAAGGAAGCAGAGATCTCAACCTGCCTCTCATCTAAAGGACACACAGAGGACTCAAGAGACCCGTCCGGGTACTCCAAGAAGACCCACTCATGTCACACAGAGCAATCCCCTGCCCTCCTGCAGTACAGACACCCTGGCAGCTTATTGCACTTGCTAGGGGACCCAGCTCAGGGGCTCGGTCATCAGAGCAGCACACACAGTCCTAGGGAGATAGGACAGAAAGGGCCAGCTCAGCACCTGACAAAGCGGAGCAAAAGCAAATCACCAACATGCAGCACGGCAGCACCCCATCGCTCAAAACAAACCCAACACACACACACAGGCACCCCATGTCACCCGCTTGGGCTCCTTGTGCTCACGCAGTGCCTCCTCTCCGCCAAATCCAACAAAATCTACAAACACAAAAGACGAGAGAAGAGCACACCTTGAGGAGATGACAAAAAATACATCCCAACTGCAGTAATACCCCAATACAACACCTTGACCTCTTCTGCTAGCGCATCCAGAACAGCGGCCTATGTGCTGCAAGCTCTAGAGCTGCCGTAGGGCCTGTAAGAGGAGAAGGGAGGTGGGCAAGAGACACAGCACCAGGGACACAATGCCCCTACCCTAGGCTCTGCTTGCTCTCACAGGCAAGACCCTCACCTTGCCGCGCTCCTCCAGAACCCCAGCACCCCCCTCTCCACATTACTCAACACCTGCATGCACAAAGCAAAAACTCATCAAAAAAGCCCACAGACCACAACACTTTACCCCCAACAACTCCCTCGCTCATCTTCTTCTTAGGAAAGGACCCTTTCTCACGCCTTCTCTTTTGGGACCGTCAGGACACGGACCCCTGCATTTGAAAAGCAATGCAAAACCTACCTGCCCCACCAACCCACCCCGTCCCCCAAAAATTAATAAATCAAGTGCATTATGCACAGACATGCTCAACAATCACCAGGCCATCACTGCCACACTCCATAACCTACTGCACACAACTCCAACAGTCAGGGAGCTCCAGCCCCAAACAGACAGGCACGCACACAAACAACATCAGGCAAACAGAGGAAAGCTCTACGCAGCAAGAACTTATACCACATGGAAAATACTGAGGACTACAAAGTCCTGTGACATATGAACTGTGCAGCCCTGATGCTTGGCACGAGACCAGAAGAGACTCAAATACCGGCACCTGTGCCAGAAGGGGGACAGCCAAGCCAGAGAAAGACATGCAAAGAGAGTCCTTAAGGGGGATATAATACTATGATGCAATACAGGAAAGACAACCCTGGAGGGATGTTGAGAACGTGCAAAACAAGACGGGCCTCCGAAGAGAAAAGAGAGACTGATGAAGCCTCCACAGCAGTGGTGAAGACGATGGACCACAAAAACTCACAAGACAGTCAGAGGGACTGAACTGCCCTTAGCTGCCTTCGCAGCACACGCTGGGATCCTCTTCACAGTGATGATTACTCAGGCCCGGCAGAAAGACAAAGGATGCCTAGAGCGCTAGTGCTGCACCGGGTGGGAGGCATTCTGGAACATAAAGGACAAGGTCAACCTCAAGACCTGAACTACAGAGTGCACCTACCACACACACCACAGAGATACAGGCTGGAGCTGCCTGCCTTAGCGCACCCGCACTTCCTCTTCTGAAACACCCAAAACCCTGCCTCACACACCACCGACCTGGGAGAGGCATCCGCACTCCAGGGTATGTACTAGCACACACACCATACACACACACACGACACCCCAACACCTTCCATCCCTCTGCATAGCTTTTCCAGTGCTCGGGGTCACAACAGGACGTCACTTGGCAGACACATCCTCTTCACTCTTCTTTCGGACACTCCATTCGCCTTCAGCACCTGACAATCCAGAGCTCAAGCCATCATCCCCATGATGGACAACTCCCACCTCAGCCGGGAAAATAACCCTCCTCCAGAGTACAGCTGTTGCTCTGCTCACCTGCACCAGGACAGACTGACTCTCTGGTACCAGGGCTCTGGTGACCCCAAGAACAAACAAAATTACTAAGCGATCTGCCCAAACAACTCATGCCTTCCTGCCCTGCCCTCAAATAAATTAGTCAGTGAAGTAGATTACACTTAGGCTGACCTGAACAGCTCTGCAGTCAGTCTGCCCCAAGCTTGGAGAGCTGCAGAAGGTGATTGTGACTCAAGTGCTGGACCCGAAACTTGGCCTTGTTGAACCTCATATGGTTGGACGAATCCCATTCATCCAGCCTGTCCAGACCCCTCCGTACAGCCTTCCTACCCTCAAGCAGATCTATTCTTCAACCCAGCTTGGTGTCGTCTGCAAATTACACTTAGTGTCATTTAGCTCTAGCTGTGAGGATGCCTGGGACTTTAGATCCAGCATCTATATGAGAGTTACTTTGCTGTCTTGAAGCACTTTTGTGCTTTGACACTGTGTTGGAGGACAATGATGGTTGCAAGAAACATCTCCCAGCAGTCACGGACTATCCCTCCAAACTCTGTGATCCATCGCTGCTGCTGCTCGCTCTGACCCATCACAAAGTTGCTCTGTCTCTCTGCTGGACTTAGAGCTTGTGTCCTCCAGAAATGGGACGGGCCGAGAGGTTCTAGGCAGGGGGATGGTGTCTGAGGGCACAGGCAGGGGCAGTCTCCCCACTCGACACGACACCAGCAGTGAAGCTGAGAACGCGACGATGGCCGAGTCCCTGGGCACTGCTCTGGGGCAGGGCAGGAACGTGTCCATGGGGATTATGGTCCCAGCCCTGTGGGATCCTCTGATGCTGAGAAAACAAGTGATTGGCTTCCTTTTCTTGACAGCCTTGAGCACTGGGAGGACATTTCCCCTATGTGATGGGGATTGTCCCTTCACAGGGAATCTGCTTCAGCCAGGCTGTGACAGAAAGGTGTCTGGTCCAGGAGGAGGACAGGGCTGACAGCGAGGGATTTAGTTGCCTGTGTGTGGTGTGACTTGGCTCCCCACAGCTCCTATGTGGCTCCAGCTCTGGCCTGGGGACACTAAATGGCCTGTCCTGGCCTCACGATGTGGGGCTGAAAAGGCCCACGAGCAGCTCAGAGACGAGCTCTGGCTGCAGCAAGGAGTTGGAGGCACTGGGGGCTGCTGCCTCTGCTCAGGGCTCCTGGCACCCTCCTTGCACGGCCATCCCTCCTTTTCCAGCACCAGCCTGCTTCTCATTGGAATCAGTGGATACGGCAAAGCTGCCTGTTTAAGAGCTAACACATTCCTAAGGGCAATATGGAGAGTGGCGATTGGTGTCGGCACGACAAAGTGCAACTGCTCAATGCCCTCGTGAGGGAACCTAGAAAAGCGCAAAATTCCAGAACTTTCACCCAGTTTCTGTTGACAGTCTGGTATCCACGAGCGACCGAGCGGACGAAGAGGACCAGTGAGCTGGTGTTCCCCGTCTTCGCTGTTGCTCGCAAGTGATCCTGGCATCATCCCTGGCTGCCCGTGTCTGCGTGCTGGGCAGCGCGCAGGACTGAGAGTGCGAGCAGGTGAGAGGAGCCCATTGAACTCGAGATACCCGCAGCTTCCTTAGGAGAGGGCCAACCTGGAGGCAGCTTTGGGGAACGGCCTCCTTGCAGCTTTAACTCATCAGCACTCTTCCCAGCGTTTCACATCCAAACATTTCTCCTCTTTCTGGGTTGACGTTTGCAGGCTCCTCTACCACGATGGTCCTTCAAAAGAAGCGCTTCCTCCGGGCTCTTCTGGGGGCAGTGGTATTGGAGTTACTGGTTGCCCTCGTGTACCTCGTGACGCAGCACAGAGCACCCATGTACAAGGTGAGCACTGCTGCAGAGAGCAGACATGTGGCACAGACACACCGAGACAAGAGCCCATGTTAGGGCTTTGGAGTGAGTGGGCCTCAGTAGGACGTGCCTTGCAGGCCATAGGCATGGGTCTTCTCTAGCCATGCCAAAATGCAGACAGGAGAAAGAAGGCAGAGGCACTGAAAGAGCCTCTGAGCACACAAGCTGAAAGAGGCTCAGTGAGATCTCAGAGGGGGATGGAGGCTTTCTCAGGGACATGCAAACCATCTGGAGTCTCACGGAGCAGAGTCGCTGCTATTCTAAACCCCGCGGAAAGTGCTGGTGTGAGGTGACATCACTGCATAGGCCTGAGCAGAGAGAATCAGAGGGTGTCTCAGCTGGCAGGAGAAATGCCCATACTGAGGCCACACTTTGAAGGGCCCTGTCCTGTCACTGCTCTGCTTGGCCATGCTGTAGCCTGCCATAGCTTAGGGAGGATCTATTCATTAAGAGCATTAAGGCCTGCTCTTTGGGCACCCTCCTGAAGGTCTGGGTCGTTGCCCCTCAGGAACGATGTCAGAGAAGAAATTCTTGGAATAGCCTAAAGAGCAATCTCCCTGCAAGAAAGCAAGGATGAGGGTGTTGCAGCTAAAAGATAAGGGCACACCTCCATGCCATGTGGACATGGAGAAGAAAGCCCCATGCCACCTAACACTGACAAGGACTGCAAAAGCCAAACACAGCCCTCACCCCCGCTAAGAAAGAAAAAACAAAAAACAACCACCACTGCCATAAACTGGGAGGAGAATTAGGCTTGCAGCTAGTACTTAGGGCTGACATGCTCCTTTTCCTGTCCTGTCTCCTCTTGGCAGGACTCCTCCAAAGAAGACACATGGGTCCCTGCGGAAACGGCCAACACTTCTGGAGCTGTGGATCTCCTGAGTTTGATGCCAAACAGTTCACTTCTGCCATCCAATGAAGTCTCTAAGCTCACATTTAACTGGTACAAGGACAACCTTTACACCCAGAGACACCTCTGCTATGGACAGAATGAGGTGCTGAAGCGCCTGGCAAAGACTTTAATTGAGGTGAGAATTGAGGAAAATTGAGGGAAACTGGCTGCTAATCAGATTCTACCCTCATGCTAGCAACCACAGCAAAGATTAGAAGGTGAAACGGGAACAGCTACCTCAGGGGAGGGTAGAGAGAAGACAGAGGCAGGCTCTTTCCAAAAGTGCAAAGTGTCAGAGCAAGAGACACCTGGCACACGATGGAAAGTGAGACATTCTGGCCAGACATAGGGAAAACACTTCCACAAGAATGCTGCTTAAATAGCAGAATAGAGCCTCGAAAGCCTGTGGAGTCTCCATCCTTGGAGATATTCCAAAGTGAACCGGCCAACACCTTGCTTAACCCGGTCATGCTTTCAGCTGAGGGGTAACACAGAGAAAGTGAGAGGAGCCCATAGGTTCATTCAAACTCCTCCCTACTTTTTTCCTTTTGCCAGGAGTCGCCTTCCAGAACACAAGTGGGACATCCTTGCTACCCAAAAGACTACCGAGAAACCATCTGGCTGTCTTCCTTGCACACCACTCCCCACATAATGCAGAATGACTTCCACACAGCTCTTGCTGACAGAAGAGTGACCCTGGAGGGCAATGGACATGCCGAATGGTGCCGGGCTGTCATCCGCAAGCTGTTGAACTTCTCGACATGTGGCCAGAGCCAGGAGAGCACCCTCCTCGGTGCCTACGAGCCCGCTGGGAGCGGGCACTTCTTTGTAAGGAAAATGCGCACCCTTCCCTTCCCTCGCTCTCTTTAGAAGCCACTGTTCTGCTCAGGGGCACCTTTGGGGTCCCATTAAGAGGCCTCTTGCCAGCCCTTTGCAGAGCTGTGCACAAGGGGCAAAAGAAGAGCTGCTTGTAGCAGTGTGCAGGGTGAGAGCTCTCCTTGCGGACAGCCCTTGCTGACTCAAGGGAAACCAGAGCAGCTGCCCCGCAGCACTTTCCCCTCTCTTACTCGGTACCATTTCTCCTTCCTGCCTTTCAGGCCTTCTCCGAATTTTACTTTGACTTGACATTCCTTAACGTGACCAAGGAGCGCTCCCTGCTCACTGTCAGCAACAGCATCCGGAATTTCTGCACAAGGAGCTGGCAAGATGTATGTTTCCCACAATGGCTCATGGGAGGCTCTGGGGAAGCTGCAAAGGAATAATCAATCCCCCTGGGCAGAGCTGCCCTCATGGCTCCAAAACACCTGCCCAGTCCACACAAAATGTCTTTGCATGAAGGGCCTTACAGAGCCATCCTTCTTCATGCAGCAGTCAGCGCTCAGCAGGCCATTGCACCTGCAAGGCAATTGCCTGCTGCCAGATCATTGCTAGGAGCTCAAATAACTTCCCTTCCTTCTCACACCCGCCCCCAGCTGTCTTCTAGCTACCCTGAGGAAAATCCCTGGCGACTGCGTAGCTATTGCACCAACGCCAACTACGTCCTCACCCTCCTTGAGATTAATGAGACCAGCTGGAACGACATCATCATCCAGAGGAAGGTAAGCAGAAACCTCAGCCCAGCATGGCAATGCCCTCGCAGGCAGGTGTCCAGCAGCACCGTGCCCAGCTAACACGCAGCTGTGCAGCTCAGCCCTGTGGCCAAGGCTCGTGGAGACCTCCTGCTTGGGGACACGCGCTGTGCCTGTGCCAGGCCTGGCACGCAGAGCCCCAGTGCTGCTAGGGGCATCTCTGTGCTAGAGCTGCCCTCACGATGCCCCTCTCTCCTTTGGCAGCCCGGGAGCACGGACGTCGCCTGGAGCCTGGGCTACGCGCTGGAGCTCGCCAACACCATCCCACGGGAGCTGCTGCACTTGGTGCACAGGCAAAACCCCTCCGTGCGCGCTGCAGCCGTGGCCCTCATGGTGTCCACTCTTGGCGTGGGGCTTCTTGTCGTGCACACCCACTGGCACATGTAGGAGCTGGGCTGCATCTCAGAGATGGTAGGAAGGCGTCAAGGCTGGAGGGCTGACTCACACACTGGCCAGCAGGACAGAGAGCCCATCCCTTCATCTTGGGCCCATGACGTGGAGCATATTAACCTTTACAGGACTCAGAAAGCGAAGGCTGGACTCTTTTTGAACTGTGCCCAAAAGGGAGCTTGGCACTACAGGGCATTTTCCAAGGAGCCTCCCTCCCCTTTAACTCTGCTCGCATCAGCCTGTGCGCTCTAGAAATCCCAAGCAGGGCCTTTCTTACAGCTTTGCAGATGCTGATGCCTGTTCCTCCTGTGGCCTTCATGCCATCTGATTAGCAGCCTGTTTCTCTCAATTTTCCTCAATTCTCACCTCAATTAAACTCTTTGCAAGGTGCTTCAGCACCTCATTCTGTCCATAGCAGAGGTGGTGCTGGGTGTAAACGTTGTCCTTGTACCAGTTAAATGTGAGCTTAGAGACTTCCTTGGATGGCAAAACTGAACTGTTTGGCATTAAACTCAGGAGATCCACAGCGCCAGAAGTGTTGGCCGTTTCTGCAGGGACCCGTGTGTCTTCTTTGGAGGAGTCCTGCCAAGCTGAGACACCACGACGTTAAAAGACCTGCTGTGGAGATGGCCACAGATTTGGGGAGATTTGCCATCTGTGAATGCTGTCCTGCCTTTGCCTTTTTTTTTGCTCATCTGCTAGCTGTCCTGCCAATCATCCATCTGGCCATTTGTCAGCTGCACGTTCACCTTCTACCAGCGATGAGCTGACCCCTACCATTTCTTCAGATATTTTTCCCTGGTTTTTAGCTGTTCTATTAGTTCTATTAACTATGATAGAAATAAATATTCTGAAAGGCACCCAAGAGGGAAATTCTTCTTCTTTTGCTCCTGAATCAAAAGGATTTTAATGTTGTTGGTCCCAGGTAAGGGGTGGTGCCAATGATGGGAGCTGAGGCCAGGTGCCAGAACAAGGGCCTTGGCCGTGGGGAGCTGCTCTGCAAAATGCAGCTTAGTCCCCAGTGTGTGGTGTGACCTGGCTCCCCACTGGCCTCTGCTCAGGTCGCATGTGGCTGTAGCCCTGCCCCGGGGACACTAAATGGCCTGTCCTGGCCTCAGGGCATGGAGCTGAAAACACAGCCTAGGAGCACCCCATGTACTGGTCCTTGTGCACACTTAGGTGTCACTGGGACCCCAGCACAGGCCACTGGGACTTCATTCCTGCTGTGGGTGCAACTCTACATGGAATGTGACAGGTCACGCTGAGTGCACAAGCCACAGATTCTGCCTCCCCACCAGTCACAGAGACATGTGGGGGGCCCCAGGCAGGGAGAGAGCTGGGGCAGTAAGGCCTGGGTGCCATGGGGGTTTGCAGGGAAGCAAGTTGGGAGGATCTGCTGGGATGGCTGCTGTCTGCTGAAGGGCACGAGGCAGTGGAGCAGTAGAGGAGGGAGGACGGGGGATGCGAGGGCTGAGATGCTCCGGCAGCCCAGGCCCTGCTTCCTGCAAGGCAGGCACAAGCCGGGCAGAGGGCTCACTGTGGCCGGCCTTGCACAGGCCGCCCCTCAACCAGGCCAAGGGAACCTGTCTCAGCCTGCAGCGCTGGCTCCTTGGCACTCAGTAAATGGCAGCCTTCACAAGGCAGCTAGCACCACTCCCTACAGAGCGGTGCCGTTACCTGCACGTGCTTTTTAGGTGCTGCCATTTGCAGGCTAAGAGGTGCCCTGGGAACCCAGGAGCACCCGAGCTTGGCAGCCTTAACTGCAGCCAACATTTTGCCACAACGCTTCCCTGCTTAAACAGAGACAAGAAACAGCTTCTGCAGAGCTGGCACACAAATGTTAGGCCCTACCCTAACCCAGGCGACAGCCTGGCAGTGCAGCCTGGCAATAACCCCATGGCTCACACACACCGGGCTCTAGTCCAGGCCTCCTCCAGCACACGTGGACCTGTGCTCTGTTCCTACCACACTGCAGATGAGTTCTCTCCCACTTTACTGCAGGACATGCCAGGCCTCTCCAAAGCCTCAGGAGCCCCCAGGCCTTCCCTCGTGTGTGTGGGAAAAAAGTGCCTGTTCTAACAGATCCTGCCAGGATCCTCACTCACCCCTGTGTCCCTGTGCTACACGCTCCGTACGGCTGCCTCACCTGTGCCAGGGCTGAGCATGATCACAGGGGTGTCAGCAACACCCCAGAACTTCATTCCTCCTTTCTTCACCCAAAGAGGGGCCCGGACATCTCCTGCAAAACAAACACGACGCCTAGCAGCATGCAGGACCACTGCTTTCAGAAATCACCCAGCACAGACCCGGCAGAGGGCACAGCCTAGGCCAGCCCAAAGCGGGGCCACCCACAAGGCTCTGTCAGTATGGATGTGCCTGACTTAACAGGAACCCCCACCTCAAGGTGCTTGTGGTGCTACAGCACACTGGGTGAGTGTGAAAGGCCCTTCAGCTGGCCCAGACACCCCTGTGTCACTCTGCAAAGTGCTCTAAGGAAACCCAGAGCAAGGCAAAAGCGCCACAGCACAGGGGTGCTGGGACAGCAGCCCCCTCCTCACACACACACCATGGACCATCAAAGACAGTGGCAGAAGGAAGCAGAGATCTCAACCTGCCTCTCATCTAAAGGACACACAGAGGACTCAAGAGACCCGTCCGGGTACTCCAAGAAGACCCACTCATGTCACACAGAGCAATCCCCTGCCCTCCTGCAGCACAGACACCCTGGCAGCTTATTGCACTTGCTAGGAGACCCAGCTCAGGGGCTCGGTCATCAGAGCAGCACACACAGTCCTAGGGAGACAGGACAGGAGGTGGTAAACTCTAGCCCTAACCCTTAACCCTAAACCTTCTTCTTAAGGAGGTAGTGCATGCTGAGGGGGAGGGAGGAGGGTAGGGGAGAGGTAGGCACGGATGAGGACAGGGAAGGGATAGAGCAGGGAATGGCGGGGAAAGAGGGGAGGTGACGGGGAGGATGGAGAGAGGAGGGGTGGGAGAGCACAAGGCAGATATGTGCTGTGTACATGCAAGGGCTGGAATAGCGTAGTGCGGGAGGTGTACCAGGGTGGGTGTCCTTGGTGTATGCGGTTACACAGAAGATGCTCTATGTTCCAGAAAGGAAAAAAAAAACCACAAGAACCACACCAAGACCTGCTGAGAGCAGTGCACAGATGCAACACACTCCATAGAGACACAGGCTGGAGCTGCCTGCCTCACACACCGCTCATCCCCAAGAGGCATCCACACTAGACAGTCTGGAAGCAAACAGACTCACCATCAAAAGACTCCCCAACACCTTCTGTCCATCCACCCACTTAGCTCTGGCAGTGCTCAGGGTCACCACTGGACTTCAGGAGCTGTCCTCAGTTGGCAGACGCATCCTTTCCATCTTGTTTTGGACACCTCGTTCACCCTCATCACCTGCCTAACTAGACCTCAAGTTGTCATTGCCATGCCAGATAAGTCCCAATGCAGTGGCCAATACACCCTCCTCCAAAGAAGAGCTCTCCCTCTGCTCACCTGCACTGGGACACAACCACGTTCTGGCATCAGGGCTCTGAGGGGACTTGTGACACTTAGAACAAGCAAAATTACCAACTAAGTCTTCTGCTAGGCAGGAATGAGGAGTCCTACACCTACGGACACAGCATTACTCTCAGTTATTCTACCTCACCTTGGATCCTCAGTAGTGACTGGAAAGGGCCAGCTCAGCACCTGACAAAGCGGAGCAAAAGCAAATCACCAACATGCAGCACGGCAGCACCCCATCGCTCAAAACAAACCCAACACACACACACAGGCACCCCATCTCACCCGCTTGGGCTCCTTGTGCTCACGCAGTGCCTCCTCTCCGCCAAATCCAACAAAATCTACAAACACAAAAGACGAGAGAAGAGCACACCTTGAGGAGATGACAAAAAATACATCCCAACTGCAGTAATACCCCAATACAACACCTTGACCTCTTCTGCTAGCGCATCCAGAACAGCGGCCTATGTGCTGCAAGCTCTAGAGCTGCCGTAGGGCCTGTAAGAGGAGAAGGGAGGTGGGCAAGAGACACAGCACCAGGGACACAATGCCCCTACCCTAGGCTCTGCTTGCTCTCACAGGCAAGACCCTCACCTTGCCGCGCTCCTCCCGAACCCCAGCACCCCCCTCTCCACATTACTCAACACCTGCATGCACAAAGCAAAACTCATCAAAAAAGCCCACAGACCACAACACTTTACCCCCAACAACTCCCTCGCTCATCTTCTTCTTAGGAAAGGACCCTTTCTCACGCCTTCTCTTTTGGGACCGTCAGGACACGGACCCCTGCAGTTGAAAAGCAATGCAAAACCTACCTGCCCCACCAACCCACCCCGTCCCCCAAAAATTAATAAATCAAGTGCATTATGCACAGACATGCTCAACAATCACCAGGCCATCGCTGCCACACTCCATAACCTACTGCACACAACTCCAACAGTCAGGGAGCTCCAGCCCCAAACAGACAGGCACGCACACAAACAACATCAGGCAAACAGAGGAAAGCTCTACGCAGCAAGAACTTATACCACATGGAAAATACTGAGGACTACAAAGTCCTGTGACATATGAACTGTGCAGCCCTGATGGTCGGCACGAGACCAGAAGAGACTCAAATACCGGCACCTGTGCCAGAAGGGGGACAGCCAAGCCAGAGAAAGACATGCAAAGAGAGTCCTTAAGGGGGATATAATACTATGATGCAATACAGGAAAGACAACCCTGGAGGGATGTTGAGAACGTGCAAAACAAGACGGGCCTCCGAAGAGAAAAGAGAGACTGATGAAGCCTCCACAGCAGTGGTGAAGACGATGGACCACAAAAACTCACAAGACAGTCAGAGGGACTGAACTGCCCTTAGCTGCCTTCGCAGCACACGCTGGGATCCTCTTCACAGTGATGATTACTCAGGCCCGGCAGAAAGACAAAGGATGCCTAGAGCGCTAGTGCTGCACCGGGTGGGAGGCATTCTGGAACATAAAGGACAAGGTCAACCTCAAGACCTGAACTACAGAGTGCACCTACCACACACACCACAGAGATACAGGCTGGAGCTGCCTGCCTTAGCGCACCCGCACTTCCTCTTCTGAAACACCCAAAACCCTGCCTCACACACCACCGACCTGGGAGAGGCATCCGCACTCCAGGGTATGTACTAGCACACACACCATACACACACACACGACACCCCAACACCTTCCATCCCTCTGCATAGCTTTTCCAGTGCTCGGGGTCACAACAGGACGTCACTTGGCAGACACATCCTCTTCACTCTTCTTTCGGACACTCCATTCGCCTTCAGCACCTGACAATCCAGAGCTCAAGCCATCATCCCCATGATGGACAACTCCCACCTCAGCCGGGAAAATAACCCTCCTCCAGAGTACAGCTGTTGCTCTGCTCACCTGCACCAGGACAGACTGACTCTCTGGTACCAGGGCTCTGGTGGCCCCAAGAACAAACAAAATTACTAAGCGATCTGCCCAAACAACTCATGCCTTCCTGCCCTGCCCTCAAATAAATTAGTCAGTGAAGTAGATTACACTGAGGCTGACCTGAACAGCTCTGCAGTCAGTCTGCCCCAAGCTTGGAGAGCTGCAGAAGGTGATTGTGACTCAAGTGCTGGACCCGAAACTTGGCCTTGTTGAACCTCATATGGTTGGACGAATCCCATTCATCCAGCCTGTCCAGACCCCTCCGTACAGCCTTCCTACCCTCAAGCAGATCTATTCTTCTACCCAGCTTGGTGTCGTCTGCAAATTACACTTAGTGTCATTTAGCTCTAGCTGTGAGGATGCCTGGGACTTTAGATCCAGCATCTATATGAGAGTTACTTTGCTGTCTTGAAGCACTTTTGTGCTTTGACACTGTGTTGGAGGACAATGATGGTTGCAAGAAACATCTCCCAGCAGTCACGGACTATCCCTCCAAACTCTGTGACCCATCGCTGCTGCTTCTCGCTCTGACCCATCACAAAGTTGCTCTGTCTCTCTGCTGGACTTAGAGCTTGTGTCCTCCAGAAATGGGACGGGCCGAGAGGTTCTAGGCAGGGGGATGGTGTCTGAGGGCACAGGCAGGGGCAGTCTCCCCACTCGACACGACACCAGCAGTGAAGCTGAGAACGCGACGATGGCCGAGTCCCTGGGCACTGCTCTGGGGCAGGGCAGGACCGTGTCCATGGGGATAATGGTCCCAGCCCTGTGGGATCCTCTGATGCTGAGAAAACAAGCGATTGGCTTCCTTTTCTTGACAGCCTTGAGCACTGGGAGGACATTTCCCCTATGTGATGGGGATTGTCCCTTCACAGGGAATCTGCTTCAGCCAGGCTGTGACAGAAAGGGGTCTGGTCCAGGAGGAGGACAGGGCTGACAGCGAGGGATTTAGTTGCCTGTGTGTGGTGTGACTTGGCTCCCCACAGCTCCTATGTGGCTCCAGCTCTGGCCTGGGGACACTAAATGGCCTGTCCTGGCCTCACGATGTGGGGCTGAAAAGGCCCACGAGCAGCTCAGAGACGAGCTCTGGCTGCAGCAAGGAGTTGGAGGCACTGGGGGTTGCTGCCTCTGCTCAGGGCTCCTGGCACCCTCCTTGCACGGCCATCCCTCCTTTTCCAGCACCAGCCTGCTTCTCATTGGAATCAGTGGATACGGCAAAGCTGCCTGTTTAAGAGCTAACACATTCCTAAGGGCAATATGGAGAGTGGCGATTGGTGTCGGCACGACAAAGTGCAACTGCTCAATGCCCTCGTGAGGGAACCTAGAAAAGCGCAAAATTCCAGAACTTTCACCCAGTTTCTGTTGACAGTCTGGTATCCACGAGCGACCGAGCCGACGAAGAGGACCAGTGAGCTGGTGCTCCCCGTCTTCGCTGTTGGTCGCAAGTGATCCTGGCATCATCCCTGGCTGCCCGTGTCTGCGTGCTGGGCAGTGCGCAGGACTGAGAGTGCGAGCAGGTGAGAGGAGCCCATTGAACTCGAGATACCCGCAGCTTCCTTAGGAGAGGGCCAACCTGGAGGCAGCTTTGGGGAACGGCCTCCTTGCAGCTTTAACTCATCAACACTCTTCCCAGCGTTTCACATCCAAACATTTCTCCTCTTTCTGGGTTGACGTTTGCAGGCTCCTCTACCACGATGGTCCTTCAAAAGAAGCGCTTCCTTCGGGCTCTTCTGGGGGCAGTGGTATTGGAGTTACTGGTTGCCCTCGTGTACCTCGTGACGCAGCACAGAGCACCCATGTACAAGGTGAGCACCACTGCAGAGAGTAGACGTGGCACAGACGCTCTGAGACAAGAGCCCATGTTAGGGCTTTGGAGTGAGTGGGCCTCAGTAGGACGTGCCTTGCAGGCCATAGGCATGGGTCTTCTCTAGCCATGCCAAAATGCAGACAGGAGAAAGAAGGCAGAGGCACTGAAAGAGCCTCTGAGCACACAAGCTGAAAGAGGCTCAGTGAGATCTCAGAGGGGGATGGAGGCTTTCTCAGGGACATGCAAACCATCTGGAGTCTCACGGAGCAGAGTCGCTGCTATTCTAAACCCCGCGGAAAGTGCTGGTGTGAGGTGACATCACTGCATAGGCCTCAGCAGAGAGAATCAGAGGGTGTCTCAGCTGGCAGGAGAAATGCCCATACTGAGGCCACACTTTGAAGGGCCCTGTCCTGTCACTGCTCTGCTTGGCCATGCTGTAGCCTGCCATAGCTTAGGGAGGATCTATTCATTAAGAGCATTAAGGGCTGCTCTTTGGGCACCCTCCTGAAGGTCTGGGTCGTTGCCCCTCAGGAACGATGTCAGAGAAGAAATTCTTGGAATAGCCTAAAGAGCAATCTCCCTGCAAGAAAGCAAGGATGAGGGTGTTGCAGCTAAAAGATAAGGGCACACCTCCATGCCATGTGGACACGGAGAAGAAAGCCCCATGCCACCTAACACTGACAAGGACTGCAAAAGCCAAACACAGCCCTCACCCCCGCTAAGAAAGAAAAAACAAAAAACAACCACCACTGCCATAAACTGGGAGGAGAATTAGGCTTGCAGCTAGTACTTAGGGCTGACATGCTCCTTTTCCTGTCCTGTCTCCTCTTGGCAGGACTCCTCCAAAGAAGACACATGGGTCCCTGCGGAAACGGCCAACACTTCTGGAGCTGTGGATCTCCTGAGTTTGATGCCAAACAGTTCACTTTTGCCATCCAATGAAGTCTCTAAGCTCACATTTAACTGGTACAAGGACAACCTTTACACCCAGAGGCACCTCTGCTATGGACAGAATGAGGTGCTGAAGCGCCTGGCAAAGAGTTTAATTGAGGTGAGAATTGAGGAAAATTGAGGGAAACTGGCTGCTAATCAGATTCTACCCTCATGCTAGCAACCACAGCAAAGATTAGAAGGTGAAACGGGAACAGCTACCTCAGGGGAGAGGAGAGAGAAGACAGAGGCAGGCTCTTTCCAAAAGTGCAAAGTGTCAGAGCAAGAGACACCTGGCACACGATGGAAAGTGAGACATTCTGGCCAGACATAGGGAAAACACTTCCACAAGAATGCTGCTTAAATAGCAGAATAGAGCCTCGAAAGCCTGTGGAGTCTCCATCCTTGGAGATATTCCAAAGTGAACCGGCCAACACCTTGCTTAACCCGGTCATGCTTTCAGCTGAGGGGTGACACAGAGAAAGTGAGAGGAGCCCATAGGTTCATTCAAACTCCTCCCTACTTTTTTCCTTTTGCCAGGAGTCGCCTTCCAGAACACAAGTGGGACATCCTTGCTACCCAAAAGACTACCGAGAAACCATCTGGCTGTCTTCCTTGCACACCACTCCCCACATAATGCAGAATGACTTCCACACAGCTCTTGCTGACAGAAGAGTGACCCTGGAGGGCAATGGACATGCCGAATGGTGCCGGGCTGTCATCCGCAAGCTGTTGAACTTCTCGACATGTGGCCAGAGCCAGGAGAGCACCCTCCTCGGTGCCTACGAGCCCGCTGGGAGCGGGCACTTCTTTGTAAGGAAAATGCGCACCCTTCCCTTCCCTCGCTCTCTTTAGAAGCCACTGTTCTGCTCAGGGGCACCTTTGGGGTCCCATTAAGAGGCCTCTTGCCAGCCCTTTGCAGAGCTGTGCACAAGGGGCAAAAGAAGAGCTGCTTGTAGCAGTGTGCAGGGTGAGAGCTCTCCTTGCGGACAGCCCTTGCTGACTCAAGGGAGACCAGAGCAGCTGCCCCGCAGCACTTTCCCCTCTCTTACTCGGTACCATTTCTCCTTCCTGCCTTTCAGGCCTTCTCTGAATTTTACTTTGACTTGAGATTCCTTAACGTGACCAAGGAGCGCTCCCTGCTCACTGTCAGCAACAGCATCCGGAATTTCTGCACAAGGAGCTGGCAAGATGTATGTTTCCCACAATGGCTCATGGGACGCTCTGGGGAAGCTGCAAAGGAATAATCAATCCCCCTGGGCAGAGCTGCCCTCATGGCTCCAAAACACCTGCCCAGTCCACACAAAATGTCTTTGCATGAAGGGCCTTACAGAGCCATCCTTCTTCATGCAGCAGTCAGCGCTCAGCAGGCCATTGCACCTGCAAGGCAATTGCCTGCTGCCAGATCATTGCTAGGAGCTCAAATAACTTCCCTTCCTTCTCACACCCGCCCCCAGCTGTCTTCTAGCTACCCTGAGGAAAATCCCTGGCGACTGCGTAGCTATTGCACCAACGCCAACTACGTCCTCACCCTCCTTGAGATTAATGAGACCAGCTGGAACGACATCATCATCCAGAGGAAGGTAAGCAGCAACCTCAGCCCAGCATGGCAATGCCCTCGCAGGCAGGTGTCCAGCAGCACCGTGCCCAGCTAACACGCAGCTGTGCAGCTCAGCCCTGTGGCCAAGGCTCGTGGAGACCTCCTGCTTGGGGACACGCGCTGTGCCTGTGCCAGGCCTGGCACGCAGAGCCCCAGTGCTGCTAGGGGCATCTCTGTGCTAGAGCTGCCCTCACGATGCCCCTCTCTCCTTTGGCAGCCCGGGAGCACGGACGTCGCCTGGAGCCTGGGCTACGCGCTGGAGCTCGCCAACACCATCCCACGGGAGCTGCTGCACTTGGTGCACAGGCAAAACCCCTCCGTGCGCGCTGCAGCCGTGGCCCTCATGGTGTCCACTCTTGGCGTGGGGCTTCTTGTCGTGCACACCCACTGGCACATGTAGGAGCTGGGCTGCATCTCAGAGATGGTAGGAAGGCGTCAAGGCTGGAGGGCTGACTCACACACTGGCCAGCAGGACAGAGAGCCCATCCCTTCATCTTGGGCCCATGACGTGGAGCATATTAACCTTTACAGGACTCAAAAAGCGAAGGCTGGACTCTTTTTGAACTGTGCCCAAAAGGGAGCTTGGCACTACAGGGCATTTTCCAAGGAGCCTCCCTCCCCTTTAACTCTGCTCGCATCAGCCGGTGCGCTCTAGAAATCCCAAGCAGGGCCTTTCTTACAGCTTTGCAGATGCTGATGCCTGTTCCTCGTGTGGCCTTCATGCCATCTGATTAGCAGCCTGTTTCTCTCAATTTTCCACAATTCTCACCTCAATTAAACTCTTTGCAAGGCGCTTCAGCACCTCATTCTGTCCATAGCAGAGGTGACTCTGGGTGTAAACGTTGTCCTTGTACCAGTTAAATGTGAGCTTAGAGACTTCCTTGGATGGCAAAACTGAACTGTTTGGCATTAAACTCAGGAGATCCACAGCTCCAGAAGTGTTGGCCGTTTCTGCAGGGACCCGTGTGTCTTCTTTGGAGGAGTCCTGCCAAGCTGAGACACCACGACGTTAAAAGACCTGCTGTGGAGATGGCCACAGATTTGGGGACATTTGCCATCTGTGAATGCTGTCCTGCCTTTGCCTTTTTTTTTGCTCATCTGCTACCTGTCCTGCCAATCATCCATCTGGCCATTTGTCAGCTGCACGTTCACCTTCTACCAGCGATGAGCTGACCCCTACCACTTCTTCGGATATTTTTCCCTGGTTTTTAGCTGTTCTATTAGTTCTATTAACTATGATAGAAATAAATATTCTGAAAGGCACCCAAGAGGGAAATTCTTCTTCTTTTGCTCCTGAATCAAAAGGATTTTAATGTTGTTGGTCCCAGGTAAGGGGTGGTGCCAATGATGGGAGCTGAGGCCAGGTGCCAGAACAAGGGCCTTGGCCGTGGGGAGGTGCTCTGCAAAATGCAGCTTAGTCCCCAGTGTGTGGTGTGACCTGGCTCCCCACTGGCCTCTGCTCAGGTCGCATGTGGCTGCAGCCCTGCCCCGGGGACACTAAATGGCCTGTCCTGGCCTCAGGGCATGGAGCTGAAAACACAGCCTAGGAGCACCCCATGTACTGGTCCTTGTGCACACTTAGGTGTCACTGGGACCCCAGCACAGGCCACACTGGGACTGCTGTGGGTGCGACTGTACATGGAATGTGACAGGTCACGCTGAGTGCACAAGCCACAGATTCTGCCTCCCCACCAGTCACAGAGCCATGTGGGGGGCCCCAGGCAGGGAGAGAGCTGGGGCAGTAAGGCCTGGGTGCCATGGGGGTTTGCAGGGAAGCAAGTTGGGAGGATCTGCTGGGATGGCTGCTGTCTGCTGAAGGGCACGAGGCAGTGGAGCAGTAGAGGAGGGAGGACGGGGGATGCGAGGGCTGAGATGCTCCGGCAGCCCAGGCCCTGCTTCCTGCAAGGCAGGCACAAGCCGGGCAGAGGGGTCACTGTGGCCGGCCTTGCACAGGCCGCCCCCCAACCAGGCCAAGGGAACCTGTCTCAGCCTGCAGCACTGGCTCCTTGGCACTCAGTAAATGGCAGCCTTCACAAGGCAGCTAGCACCACTCCCTACAGAGCGGTGCCGTTACCTGCACGTGCTTTTTAGGTGCTGCCATTTGCAGGCTAAGAGGTGCCCTGGGAACCCAGGAGCACCCGAGCTTGGCAGCCTTAACTGCAGCCAACATTTTGCCACAACGCTTCCCTGCTTAAACAGAGACAAGAAACAGCTTCTGCAGAGCTGGCACACAAATGTTAGGCCCTACCCTAACCCAGGCGACAGCCTGGCAGTGCAGCCTGGCAATAACCCCAAGGCTCACACACACCAGGCTCTAGTCCCTGCCTCCTCCAGCACACGTGGACCTGTGCTCTGTTCCTGCCACACTGCAGATGAGTTCTCTCCCACTTTACTGCAGGACATGCCAGGCCTCTCCAAAGCCTCAGGAGCCCCCAGGCCTTCCCTCGTGTGTGTGGGAAAAAAGTGCCTGTTCTAACAGATCCTGCCAGGATCCTCACTCACCCCTGTGTCCCTGTGCTACACGCTCCGTACGGCTGCCTCACCTGTGCCAGGGCTGAGCATGATCACAGGGGTGTCAGCAACACCCCAGAACTTCATTCCTCCTTTCTTCACCCAAAGAGGGGCCCGGACATCTCCTGCAAAACAAACATGACGCCTAGCAGCATGCAGGACCACTGCTTTCAGAAACCACCCAGCACAGACCCCGCAAAGGGCACAGCCTAGGCCAGCCCAAAGCGGGGCCACCCACAAGGCTCTGCCAGTATGGATGTGCCTGACTTAACAGGACCCCCACCTCAAGGTGCTCGTGGTGCTACAGCACACTGGGTGAGTGTGAAAGGCCCTTCAGCTGGCCCAGACACCCCTGTGCCACTCTGCAAAGTGCTCTAACGAAACCCAGAGCAAGGCAAAAGCGCCACAGCACAGGGGTGCTGGGACAGCAGCCCCCTCCTCACACACACACCATGGACCATCAAAGACAGTGGCAGAAGGAAGCAGAGATCTCAACCTGCCTCTCATCTAAAGGACACACAGAGGACTCAAGAGACCCGTCCGGGTACTCCAAGAAGACCCACTCATGTCACACAGAGCAATACCCTGCCCTCCTGCAGCACAGACACCCTGGCAGCTTATTGCACTTGCTAGGGGACCCAGCTCAGGGGCTCGGTCATCAGAGCAGCACACACAGTCCTAGGGAGATAGGACAGAAAGGGCCAGCTCAGCACCTGACAAAGCGGAGCAAAAGCAAATCACCAACATGCAGCACGGCAGCACCCCATCGCTCAAAACAAACCCAACACACACACACAGGCACCCCATCTCACCCGCTTGGGCTCCTTGTGCTCACGCAGTGCCTCCTTTCGGCCAAATCCAACAAAATCTACAAACACAAAAGACGAGAGAAGAGCACACCTTGAGGAGATGACAAAAAATACATCCCAACTGCAGTAATACCCCAATACAACACCTTGACCTCTTCTGCTAGCGCATCCAGAACAGCGGCCTATGTGCTGCAAGCTCTAGAGCTGCCGTAGGGCCTGTAAGAGGAGAAGGGAGGTGGGCAAGAGACACAGCACCAGGGACACAATGCCCCTACCCTAGGCTCTGCTTGCTCTCACAGGCAAGACCCTCACCTTGCCGTGCTCCTCCAGAACCCCAGCAACCCCCTCTCCACATTACTCAACACCTGCATGCACAAAGCAAAATCTCATCAAAAAATCCCACAGACCACAACACTTTACCCCCAACAACTCCCTCGCTCATCTTCTTCTTAGGAAAGGACCCTTTCTCACGCCTTCTCTTTTGGGACACGGACCCCTGCAGTTGAAAAGCAATGCAAAACCTACCTGCCCCACCAACCCACCCCGTCCCCCAAAAATTAATAAATCAAGTGCATTATGCACAGACATGCTCAACAATCACCAGGCCATCACTGCCACACTCCATAACCTACTGCACACAACTCCAACAGTCAGGGAGCTCCAGCCCCAAACAGACAGGCACGCACACAAACAACATCAGGTAAACAGAGGAAAGCTCTACGCAGCAAGAAGTTATACCACATGGAAAATACTGAGGACTACAAAGTCCTGTGACATATGAACTGTGCAGCCCTGATGGTCGGCACGAGACCAGAAGAGACTCAAATACCGGCACCTGTGCCAGAAAGGGGACAGCCAAGCCAGAGAAAGACATGCAAAGAGAGTCCTTAAAGGGGATATAATACTATGATGCAATACAGGAAAGACAACCCTGGAGGGACGTTGAGAACGTGCAAAACAAGACGGGCCTCCGAAGAGAAAAGAGAGACTGATGAAGCCTCCACAGCAGTGGTGAAGACGATGGACCACAAAAACTCACAAGACAGTCAGAGGGACTGAACTGCCCTTAGCTGCCTTCGCAGCACACGCTGGGATCCTCTTCACAGTGATGATTACTCAGGCCCGGCAGAAAGACAAAGGATGCCTAGAGTGCTAGTGCTGCACCGGGTGGGAGGCATTCTGGAACATAAAGGACAAGGTCAACCTCAAGACCTGAACTACAGAGTGCACCTACCACACACACCACAGAGATACAGGCTGGAGCTGCCTGCCTTAGCGCACCCGCACTTCCTCTTCTGAAACACCCAAAACCCTGCCTCACACACCACCGACCTGGGAGAGGCATCCGCACTCCAGGGTATGTACTAGCACACACACCATACACACACACACGACACCCCAACACCTTCCATCCCTCTGCATAGCTTTTCCAGTGCTCGGGGTCACAACAGGACGTCACTTGGCAGACACATCCTCTTCACTCTTCTTTCGGACACTCCATTCGCCTTCAGCACCTGACAATCCAGAGCTCAAGCCATCATCCCCATGATGGACAACTCCCATCTCAGCCGGGAAAATAACCCTCCTCCAGAGTACAGCTGTTGCTCTGCTCACCTGCACCAGGACAGACTGACTCTCTGGTACCAGGGCTCTGGTGGCCCCAAGAACAAACAAAATTACTAAGCGATCTGCCCAAACAACTCATGCCTTCCTGCCCTGCCCTCAAATAAATTAGTCAGTGAAGTACATTACACTGAGGCTGACCTGAACAGCTCTGCAGTCAGTCTGCCCCAAGCTTGGAGAGCTGCAGAAGGTGATTGTGACTCAAGTGCTGGACCCGAAACTTGGCCTTGTTGAACCTCATATGGTTGGACGAATCCCATTCATCCAGCCTGTCCAGACCCCTCCGTACAGCCTTCCTACCCTCAAGCAGATCTATTCTTCTACCCAGCTTGGTGTCGTCTGCAAATTACACTTAGTGTCATTTAGCTCTAGCTGTGAGGATGCCTGGGACTTTAGATCCAGCATCTATATGAGAGTTACTTTGCTGTCTTGAAGCACTTTTGTGCTTTGACACTGTGTTGGAGGACAATGATGGTTGCAAGAAACATCTCCCAGCAGTCGCGGACTATCCCTCCAAACTCTGTGATCCATCGCTGCTGCTGCTCGCTCTGACCCATCACAAAGTTACTCTGTCTCTCTGCTGGACTTAGAGCTTGTGTCCTCCAGAAATGGGACGGGCTGAGAGGTTCTAGGCAGGGGGATGGTGTCTGAGGGCACAGGCAGGGACAGTCTCCCCACTCGACACGACACCAGCAGTGAAGCTGAGAATGCGACGATGGCCGAGTCCCTGGGCACTGCTCTGGGGCAGGGCAGGACCGTGTCCATGGGGATAATGGTCCCAGCCCTGTAGGATCCTCTGATGATCAGAAAACAAGCGATTGGCTTCCTTTTCTTGACAGCCTTGAGCACTGGGAGGACATTTCCCCTATGTGATGGGGATTGTCCCTTCATAGGGAATCTGCTTCAGCCAGGCTGTGACAGAAAGGGGTCTGGTCCAGGAGGAGGACAGGGCTGACAGCGAGGGATTTAGTTGCCTGTGTGTGGTGTGACTTGGCTCCCCACAGCTCCTATGTGGCTCCAGCTCTGGCCTGGGGACACTAAATGGCCTGTCCTGGCCTCACGATGTGGGGCTGAAAAGGCCCACGAGCAGCTCAGAGACGAGCTCTGGCTGCAGCAAGGATTTGGAGGCACTGGGGGCTGCTGCCTCTGCTCAGGGCTCCTGGCACCCTCCTTGCACGGCCATCCCTCCTTTTCCAGCACCATCCTGCTTCTCATTGGAATCAGTGGATACGGCAAAGCTGCCTGTTTAAGAGCTAACACATTCCTAAGGGCAATATGGAGAGTGGCGATTGGTGTCGGCACGACAAAGTGCAACTGCTCAATGCCCTCGTGAGGGAACCTAGAAAAGCGCAAAATTCCAGAACTTTCACCCAGTTTCTGTTGACAGTCAGGTATCCACGAGCGACCGAGCGGACGAAGAGGACCAGTGAGCTGGTGTTCCCCGTCTTCGCTGTTGCTCGCAAGTGATCCTGGCATCATCCCTGGCTGCCCGTGTCTGCGTGCTGGGCAGCGCGCAGGACTGAGAGTGCGAGCAGGTGAGAGGAGCCCATTGAACTCGAGATACCCGCAGCTTCCTTAGGAGAGGGCCAACCTGGAGGCAGCTTTGGGGAACGGCCTCCTTGCAGCTTTAACTCATCAACACTCTTCCCAGCGTTTCACATCCAAACATTTCTCCTCTTTCTGGGTTGACGTTTGCAGGCTCCTCTACCACGATGGTCCTTCAAAAGAAGCGCTTCCTTCGGGCTCTTCTGGGGGCAGTGGTATTGGAGTTACTGGTTGCCCTCGTGTACCTCGTGACGCAGCACAGAGCACCCATGTACAAGGTGAGCACTGCTGCAGAGAGCAGACATGTGGCACAGACGCACCGAGACAAGAGCCCATGTTAGGGCTTTGGAGTGAGTGGGCCTCAGTAGGACGTGCCTTGCAGGCCATAGGTATGGGTCTTCTCTAGCCATGCCAAAATGCAGACAGGAGAAAGAAGGCAGAGGCACTGAAAGAGCCTCTGAGCACACAAGCTGAAAGAGGCTCAGTGAGATCTCAGAGGGGGATGGAGGCTTTCTCAGGGACATGCAAACCATCTGGAGTCTCACGGAGCAGAGTCGCTGCTATTCTAAACCCCGCGGAAAGTGCTGGTGTGAGGTGACATCACTGCATAGGCCTGAGCAGAGAGAATCAGAGGGTGTCTCAGCTGGCAGGAGAAATGCCCATACTGAGGCCACACTTTGAAGGGCCCTGTCCTGTCACTGCTCTGCTTGGCCATGCTGTAGCCTGCCATAGCTTAGGGAGGATCTATTCATTAAGAGCATTAAGGGCTGCTCTTTGGGCACCCTCCTGAAGGTCTGGGTCGTTGCCCCTCAGGAATGATGTCAGAGAAGAAATTCTTGGAATAGCCTAAAGAGCAATCTCCCTGCAAGAAAGCAAGGATGAGGGTGTTGCAGCTAAAAGATAAGGGCACACCTCCATGCCATGTGGACACGGAGAAGAAAGCCCCATGCCCCCTAACACTGACAAGGACTGCAAAAGCCAAACACAGCCCTCACCCCCGCTAAGAAAGAAAAAACAAAAAACAACCACCACTGCCATAAACTGGGAGGAGAATTAGGCTTGCAGCTAGTACTTAGGGCTGACATGCTCCTTTTCCTGTCCTGTCTCCTCTTGGCAGGACTCCTCCAAAGAAGACACATGGGTCCCTGCGGAAACGGCCAACACTTCTGGAGCTGTGGATCTCCTGAGTTTGATGCCAAACAGTTCACTTTTGCCATCCAATGAAGTCTCTAAGCTCACATTTAACTGGTACAAGGACAACCTTTACACCCAGAGACACCTCTGCTATGGACAGAATGAGGTGCTGAAGCGCCTGGCAAAGACTTTAATTGAGGTGAGAACTGAGGAAAACTGAGGGAAACTGGCTGCTAATCAGATTCTACCCTCATGCTAGCAACCACAGCAAAGATTAGAAGGTGAAACGGGAACAGCTACTTCAGGGGAGTGTAGAGAGAAGACAGAGGCAGGCTCTTTCCAAAAGTGCAAAGTGTCAGAGCAAGAGCCACCTGGCACACGACGGAAAGTGAGACATTCTGGCCAGACACAGGGAAAACACTTCCACAAGAATGCTGCTTAAATAGCAGAATAGAGCCTCAAAAGCCTGTGCAGTCTCCATCCTTGGAGATATTCCAAAGTGAACCGGCCAACACCTTGCTTAACCCGGTCATGCTTTCAGCTGAGGGGTGACACAGAGAAAGTGAGAGGAGCCCATAGGTTCATTCAAACTCCTCCCTACTTTTTTCCTTTTGCCAGGAGTCGCCTTCCAGAACACAAGTGGGACATCCTTGCTACCCAAAAGACTACCGAGAAACCATCTGGCTGTCTTCCTTGCACACCACTCCCCACATAATGCAGAATGACTTCCACACAGCTCTTGCTGACAGAAGAGTGACCCTGGAGGGCAATGGACATGCCGAATGGTGCCGGGCTGTCATCCGCAAGCTGTTGAACTTCTCGACATGTGGCCAGAGCCAGGAGAGCACCCTCCTCGGTGCCTACGAGCCCGCTGGGAGCGGGCACTTCTTTGTAAGGAAAATGCGCACCCTTCCCTTCCCTCGCTCTCTTTAGAAGCCACTGTTCTGCTCAGGGGCACCTTTGGGGTCCCATTAAGAGGCCTCTTGCCAGCCCTTTGCAGAGCTGTGCACAAGGGGCAAAAGAAGAGCTGCTTGTAGCAGTGCGCAGGGTGAGAGCTCTCCTTGCGGACAGCCCTTGCTGACTCAAGGGAGACCAGAGCAGCTGCCCCGCAGCACTTTCCCCTCTCTTACTCGGTACCATTTCTCCTTCCTGCCTTTCAGGCCTTCTCCGAATTTTACTTTGACTTGAGATTCCTTAACGTGACCAAGGAGCGCTCCCTGCTCACTGTCAGCAACAGCATCCGGAATTTCTGCACAAGGAGCTGGCAAGATGTATGTTTCCCACAATGGCTCATGGGAGGCTCTGGGGAAGCTGCAAAGGAATAATCAATCCCCCTGGGCAGAGCTGCCCTCATGGCTCCAAAACACCTGCCCAGTCCACACAAAATGTCTTTGCATGAAGGGCCTTACAGAGCCATCCTTCTTCATGCAGCAGTCAGCGCTCAGCAGGCCATTGCACCTGCAAGGCAATTGCCTGCTGCCAGATCATTGCTAGGAGCTCAAATAACTTCCCTTCCTTCTCACACCCGCCCCCAGCTGTCTTCTAGCTACCCTGAGGAAAATCCCTGGCGACTGCGTAGCTATTGCACCAACGCCAACTACGTCCTCACCCTCCTTGAGATTAATGAGACCAGCTGGAACGACATCATCATCCAGAGGAAGGTAAGCAGCAACCTCAGCCCAGCATGGCAATGCCCTCGCAGGCAGGTGTCCAGCAGCACCGTGCCCAGCTAACACGCAGCTGTGCAGCTCAGCCCTGTGGCCAAGGCTCGTGGAGACCTCCTGCTTGGGGACACGCGCTGTGCCTGTGCCAGGCCTGGCACGCAGAGCCCCAGTGCTGCTAGGGGCATCTCTGTGCTAGAGCTGCCCTCACGATGCCCCTCTCTCCTTTGGCAGCCCGGGAGCACGGACGTCGCCTGGAGCCTGGGCTACGCGCTGGAGCTCGCCAACACCATCCCACGGGAGCTGCTGCACTTGGTGCACAGGCAAAACCCCTCCGTGCGCGCTGCAGCCGTGGCCCTCATGGTGTCCACTCTTGGCGTGGGGCTTCTTGTCGTGCACACCCACTGGCACATGTAGGAGCTGGGCTGCATCTCAGAGATGGTAGGAAGGCGTCAAGGCTGGAGGGCTGACTCACACACTGGCCAGCAGGACAGAGAGCCCATCCCTTCATCTTGGGCCCATGACGTGGAGCATATTAACCTTTACAGGACTCAAAAAGCGAAGGCTGGACTCTTTTTGAACTGTGCCCAAAAGGGAGCTTGGCACTACAGGGCATTTTCCAAGGAGTCTCCCTCCCCTTTAACTCTGCTCGCGTCAGCCTGTGCGCTCTAGAAATCCCAAGCAGGGCCTTTCTTACAGCTTTGCAGAGGCTGATGCCTGTTCCTCGTGTGGCCTTCCTGCCATCTGATTAGCAGCCTGTTTCTCTCAATTTTCCACAATTCTCACCTCAATTAAACTCTTTGCAAGGCGCTTCAGCACCTCATTCTGTCCATAGCAGAGGTGACTCTGGGTGTAAACGTTGTCCTTGTACCAGTTAAATGTGAGCTTAGAGACTTCCTTGAATGGCAAAACTGAACTGTTTGGCATTAAACTCAGGAGATCCACAGCTCCAGAAGTGTTGGCCGTTTCTGCAGGGACCCATGTGTCTTCTTTGGAGGAGTCCTGCCAAGCTGAGACACCACGAGGTTAAAAGACCTACTGTGGAGATGGCCACAGATTTGGGGACATTTGCCATCTGTGAATGCTGTCCTGCCTTTGCCTTTGTTTTTGCTCATCTGCTAGCTGTCCTGCCAATCATCCATCTGGCCATTTGTCAGCTGCACGTTCACCTTCTACCAGCGATGAGCTGACCCCTACCATTTCTTCAGATATTTTTCCCTGGTTTTTAGCTGTTCTATTAGTTCTATTAACTATGATAGAAATAAATATTCTGAAAGGCACCCAAGAGGGAAATTCTTCTTCTTTTGCTCCTGAATCAAAAGGATTTTAATGTTGTTGGTCCCAGGTAAGGGGTGGTGCCAATGATGGGAGCTGAGGCCAGGTGCCAGAACAAGGGCCTTGGCCGTGGGGAGGTGCTCTGCAAAATGCAGCTTAGTCCCCAGTGTGTGGTGTGACCTGGCTCCCCACTGGCCTCTGCTCAGGTCGCATGTGGCTGCAGCCCTGCCCCGGGGACACTAAATGGCCTGTCCTGGCCTCAGGGCATGGAGCTGAAAACACAGCCTAGGAGCACCCCATGTACTGGTCCTTGTGCACACTTAGGTGTCACTGGGACCCCAGCACAGGCCATACTGGGACTGCTGTGGGTGCGACTGTACATGGAATGTGACAGGTCACGCTGAGTGCACAAGCCACAGATTCTGCCTCCCCACCAGTCACAGAGCCATGTGGGGGGCCCCAGGCAGGGAGAGAGCTGGGGCAGTAAGGCCTGGGTGCCATGGGGGTTTGCAGGGAAGCAAGTTGGGAGGATCTGCTGGGATGGCTGCTGTCTGCTGAAGGGCACGAGGCAGTGGAGCAGTAGAGGAGGGAGGACGGGGGATGCGAGGGCTGAGATGCTCCGGCAGCCCAGGCCCTGCTTCCTGCAAGGCAGGCACAAGCCGGGCAGAGGGCTCACTGTGGCCGGCCTTGCACAGGCCGCCCCTCAACCAGGCCAAGGGAACCTGTCTCAGCCTGCAGCGCTGGCTCCTTGGCACTCAGTAAACGGCAGCCTTCACAAGGCAGCTAGCACCACTCCCTACAGAGCGGTGCCGTTACCTGCACGTGCTTTTTAGGTGCTGCCATTTGCAGGCTAAGAGGTGCCCTGGGAACCCAGAAGCACCCGAGCTTGGCAGCCTTAACTGCAGCCAACATTTTGCCACAACGCTTCCCTGCTTAAACAGAGACAAGAAACAGCTTCTGCAGAGCTGGCACACAAATGTTAGGCCCTACCCTAACCCAGGCGACAGCCTGGCAGTGCAGCCTGGCAATAACCCCATGGCTCACACACACCGGGCTCTAGTCCCTGCCTCCTCCAGCACACGTGGACCTGTGCTCTGTTCCTACCACACTGCAGATGAGTTCTCTCCCACTTTACTGCAGGACATGCCAGGCCTCTCCAAAGCCTCAGGAGCCCCCAGGCCTTCCCTCGTGTGTGTGGGAAAAAAAGTGCCTGTTCTAACAGATCCTGCCAGGATCCTCACTCACCCCTGTGTCCCTGTGCTACACGCTCCGTACGACTGCCTCACCTGTGCCAGGGCTGAGCATGATCACAGGGGTGTCAGCAACACCCCAGAACTTCATTCCTCCTTTCTTCACCCAAAGAGGGGCCCGGACATCTCCTGCAAAACAAACACGACGCCTAGCAGCATGCAGGACCACTGCTTTCAGAAACCACCCAGCACAGACCCCGCAGAGGGCACAGCCTAGGCCAGCCCAAAGCGGGGCCACCCACAAGGCTCTGTCAGTATGGATGTGCCTGACTTAACAGGAACCCCCACCTCAAGGTGCTCGTGGTGCTACAGCACACTGGGTGAGTGTGAAAGGCCCTTCAGCTGGCCCAGACACCCCTGTGTCACTCTGCAAACTGCTCTAAGGAAACCCAGAGCAAGGCAAAAGCGCCACAGCACAGGGGTGCTGGGACAGCAGCCCCCTCCTCACACACACACCATGGACCATCAAAGACAGTGGCAGAAGGAAGCAGAGATCTCAACCTGCCTCTCATCTAAAGGACACACAGAGGACTCAAGAGACCCGTCCGGGTACTCCAAGAAGACCCACTCATGTCACACAGAGCAATCCCCTGCCCTCCTGCAGCACAGACACCCTGGCAGCTTATTGCACTTGCTAGGGGACCCAGCTCAGGGGCTCGTCATCAGAGCAGCACACACAGTCCTAGGGAGACAGGACAGGAGGTGGTAAACTCTAGCCCTAACCCTTAACCCTAAACCTTCTTCTTAAGGAGGTAGTGCATGCTGAGGGGGAGGGAGGCGGGTAGGGGAGAGGTAGACACGGATGAGGACAGGAAGGGATAGAGCAGGGAATGGCGGGGAAAGAGGGGAGGTGACGGGGAGGATGGAGAGAGGAGGGGTGGGAGAGCACAAGGCAGGTATGTGCTGTGTACATGCAAGGGCTGGAATAGCGTAGTGCGGGAGGTGTACCAGGGTGGGTGTCCTTGGTGTATGCGGTTACACAGAAGATGCTCTATGTTCCAGAAAGGAAAAAAAAAAAAACAACAAGAATCACACCAAGACCTGCTGAGAGCAGTGCACAGATGCAACACACTCCATAGAGACACAGGCTGGAGCTGCCTGCCTCACACACCGCTCATCCCCAAGAGGCATCCACACTAGACAGTCTGGAAGCAAACAGACTCACCATCAAAAGACTCCCCAACACCTTCTGTCCATCCACCCACTTAGCTCTGGCAGTGCTCAGGGTCACCACTGGACTTCAGGAGCTGTCCTCAGTTGGCAGACACATCCTTTCCATCTTGTTTTGGACACCTCGTTCACCCTCATCACCTGCCTAACTAGACCTCAAGTTGTCATTGCCATGCCAGATAAGTCCCAATGCAGTGGCCAATACACCCTCCTCCAAAGAAGAGCTCTCCCTCTGCTCACCTGCACTGGGACACAACCACGTTCTGGCATCAGGGCTCTGAGGGGACTTGTGACACTTAGAACAAGCAAAATTACCAACTAAGTCTTCTGCTAGGCAGGAATGAGGAGTCCTACACCTACGGACACTGCATTACTCTCAGTTATTCTACCTCACCTTGGATCCTCAGTAGTGACTGGAAAGGGCCAGCTCAGCACCTGACAAAGCAGAGCAAAAGCAAACCACCAACATGCAGCACGGCAGCACTCCATCGCTCAAAACAAACCCAACACACACACAGGCACCCCATCTCACCCGCTTGGGCTCCTTGTGCTCACGCAGTGCCTCCTCTCCACCAAATCCAACAAAATCTACAAACACAAAAGACGAGAGAAGAGTACACTTTGAGGAGATGACAAAAAATACATCCCAACTGCAGTAATACCCCAATACAACACCTTGACCTCTTCTGCTAGCCCATCCAGAACAGCGGCCTATGTGCTGCAAGCTCTAGAGCTGCCGTAGGGCCTGTAAGAGGAGAAGGGAGGTGGGCAAGAGACACAGCACCAGGGACACAATGCCCCTACCCTAGGCTCTGCTTGCTCTCACAGGCAAGACCCTCACCTTGCCGCGCTCCTCCAGAACCCCAGCAACCCCCTCTCCACATTACTCAACACCTGCATGCACAAAGCAAAAACTCATCAAAAAAGCCCACAGACCACAACACTTTACCCCCAACAACTCCCTCGCTCATCTTCTTCTTAGGAAAGGACCCTTTCTCACGCCTTCTCTTTTGGGACCGTCAGGACACGGACCCCTGCATTTGAAAAGCAATGCAAAACCTACCTGCCCCACCAACCCACCCCGTCCCCCAAAAATTAATAAATCAAGTGCATTATGCACAGACATGCTCAACAATCACCAGGCCATCACTGCCACACTCCATAACCTACTGCACACAACTCCAACAGTCAGGGAGCTCCAGCCCCAAACAGACAGGCACGCACACAAACAACATCAGGCAAACAGAGGAAAGCTCTACGCAGCAAGAAGTTATACCACATGGAAAATACTGAGGACTACAAAGTCCTGTGACATATGAACTGTGCAGCCCTGATGCTTGGCACGAGACCAGAAGAGACTCAAATACCGGCACCTGTGCCAGAAGGGGGACAGCCAAGCCAGAGAAAGACATGCAAAGAGAGTCCTTAAGGGGGATATAATACTATGATGCAATACAGGAAAGACAACCCTGGAGGGATGTTGAGAACGTGCAAAACAAGACGGGCCTCCGAAGAGAAAAGAGAGACTGATGAAGCCTCCACAGCAGTGGCGAAGACGATGGACCACAAAAACTCACAAGACAGTCAGAGGGACTGAACTGCCCTTAGCTGCCTTCGCAGCACACGCTGGGATCCTCTTCACAGTGATGATTACTCAGGCCCGGCAGAAAGACAAAGGATGCCTAGAGCGCTAGTGCTGCACCGGGTGGGAGGCATTCTGGAACATAAAGGAAAAGGTCAACCTCAAGACCTGAACTACAGAGTGCACCTACCACACACACCACAGAGATACAGGCTGGAGCTGCCTGCCTTAGCGCACCCGCACTTCCTCTTCTGAAACACCCAAAACCCTGCCTCACACACCACCGACCTGGGAGAGGCATCCGCACTCGAGGGTATGTACTAGCACACACACCATACACACACACACGACACCCCAACACCTTCCATCCCTCTGCATAGCTTTTCCAGTGCTCGGGGTCACAACAGGACGTCACTTGGCAGACACATCCTCTTCACTCTTCTTTCGGACACTCCATTCGCCTTCAGCACCTGACAATCCAGAGCTCAAGCCATCATCCCCATGATGGACAACTCCCACCTCAGCCGGGAAAATAACCCTCCTCCAGAGTACAGCTGTTGCTCTGCTCACCTGCACCAGGACAGACTGACTCTCTGGTACCAGGGCTCTGGTGGCCCCAAGAACAAACAAAATTACTAAGCGATCTGCCCAAACAACTCATGCCTTCCTGCCCTGCCCTCAAATAAATTAGTCAGTGAAGTAGATTACACTTAGGCTGACCTGAACAGCTCTGCAGTCAGTCTGCCCCAAGCTTGGAGAGCTGCAGAAGGTGATTGTGACTCAAGTGCTGGACCCGAAACTTGGCCTTGTTGAACCTCATATGGTTGGACGAATCCCATTCATCCAGCCTGTCCAGACCCCTCCGTACAGCCTTCCTACCCTCAAGCAGATCTATTCTTCTACCCAGCTTGGTGTCGTCTGCAAATTACACTTAGTGTCATTTAGCTCTAGCTGTGAGGATGCCTGGGACTTTAGATCCAGCATCTATATGAGAGTTACTTTGCTGTCTTGAAGCACTTTTGTGCTTTGACACTGTGTTGGAGGACAATGATGGTTGCAAGAAACATCTCCCAGCAGTCACGGACTATCCCTCCAAACTCTGTGACCCATCGCTGCTGCTGCTCGCTCTGACCCATCACAAAGTTGCTCTGTCTCTCTGCTGGACTTAGAGCTTGTGTCCTCCAGAAATGGGAAGGGCCGAGAGGTTCTAGGCAGGGGGATGGTGTCTGAGGGCACAGGCAGGGGCAGTCTCCCCACTCGACACGACACCAGCAGTGAAGCTGAGAACGCGACGATGGCCGAGTCCCTGGGCACTGCTCTGGGGCAGGGCAGGACCGTGTCCATGGGGATTATGGTCCCAGCCCTGTGGGATCCTCTGATGATCAGAAAACAAGCGATTGGCTTCCTTTTCTTGACAGCCTTGAGCACTGGGAGGACATTTCCCCTATGTGATGGGGATTGTCCCTTCACAGGGAATCTGCTTCAGCCAGGCTGTGACAGAAAGGGGTCTGGTCCAGGAGGAGGACAGGGCTGACAGCGAGGGATTTAGTTGCCTGTGTGTGGTGTGACTTGGCTCCCCACAGCTCCTATGTGGCTCCAGCTCTGGCCTGGGGACACTAAATGGCCTGTCCTGGCCTCACGATGTGGGGCTGAAAAGGCCCACGAGCAGCTCAGAGACGAGCTCTGGCTGCAGCAAGGAGTTGGAGGCACTGGGGGCTGCTGCCTCTGCTCAGGGCTCCTGGCACCCTCCTTGCACGGCCATCCCTCCTTTTCCAGCACCAGCCTGCTTCTCATTGGAATCAGTGGATACGGCAAAGCTGCCTGTTTAAGAGCTAACACATTCCTAAGGGCAATATGGAGAGTGGCGATTGGTGTCGGCACGACAAAGTGCAACTGCTCAATGCCCTCGTGAGGGAACCTAGAAAAGCGCAAAATTCCAGAACTTTCACAGAGTTTCTGTTGACAGTCTGGTATCCAAGAGCGACCGAGCGGACGAAGAGGACCAGTGAGCTGGTGTTCCCCGTCTTCGCTGTTGCTCGCAAGTGATCCGGGCATCATCCCTGGCTGCCCGTGTCTGCGTGCTGGGCAGCGCGCAGGACTGAGAGTGCGAGCAGGTGAGAGGAGCCCATTGAACTCGAGATACCCGCAGCTTCCTTAGGAGAGGGCCAACCTGGAGGCAGCTTTGGGGAACGGCCTCCTTGCAGCTTTAACTCATCAACACTCTTCCCAGCGTTTCACATCCAAACATTTTTCCTCTTTCTGGGTTGACGTTTGCAGGCTCCTCTACCACGATGGTCCTTCAAAAGAAGCGCTTCCTCCGGGCTCTTCTGGGGGCAGTGGTATTGGAGTTACTGGTTGCCCTCGTGTACCTCGTGACGCAGCACAGAGCACCCATGTACAAGGTGAGCACTGCTGCAGAGAGCAGACATGTGGCACAGACGCTCTGAGACAAGAGCCCATGTTAGGGCTTTGGAGTGAGTGGGCCTCAGTAGGACGTGCCTTGCAGGCCATAGGCATGGGTCTTCTCTAGCCATGCCAAAATGCAGACAGGAGAAAGAAGGCAGAGGCACTGAAAGAGCCTCTGAGCACACAAGCTGAAAGAGGCTCAGTGAGATCTCAGAGGGGGATGGAGGCTTTCTCAGGGACATGCAAACCATCTGGAGTCTCACGGAGCAGAGTCGCTGCTATTCTAAACCCCGCGGAAAGTGCTGGTGTGAGGTGACATCACTGCATAGGCCTCAGCAGAGAGAATCAGAGGGTGTCTCAGCTGGCAGGAGAAATGCCCATACTGAGGCCACACTTTGAAGGGCCCTGTCCTGTCACTGCTCTGCTTGGCCATGCTGTAGCCTGCCATAGCTTAGGGAGGATCTATTCATTAAGAGCATTAAGGGCTGCTCTTTGGGCACCCTCCTGAAGGTCTGGGTCGTTGCCCCTCAGGAATAATGTCAGAGAAGAAATTCTTGGAATAGCCTAAAGAGCAATCTCCCTGCAAGAAAGCAAGGATGAGGGTGTTGCAGCTAAAAGATAAGGGCACACCTCCATGCCATGTGGACACGGAGAAGAAAGCCCCATGCCACCTAACACTGACAAGGACTGCAAAAGCCAAACACAGCCCTCACCCCCGCTAAGAAAGAAAAAACAAAAAACAACCACCACTGCCATAAACTGGGAGGAGAATTAGGCTTGCAGCTAGTACTTAGGGCTGACATGCTCCTTTTCCTGTCCTGTCTCCTCTTGGCAGGACTCCTCCAAAGAAGACACATGGGTCCCTGCGGAAACGGCCAACACTTCTGGAGCTGTGGATCTCCTGAGTTTGATGCCAAACAGTTCACTTTTGCCATCCAATGAAGTCTCTAAGCTCACATTTAACTGGTACAAGGACAACCTTTACACCCAGAGACACCTCTGCTATGGACAGAATGAGGTGCTGAAGCGCCTGGCAAAGACTTTAATTGAGGTGAGAACTGAGGAAAATTGAGGGAAACTGGCTGCTAATCAGATTCTACCCTCATGCTAGCAATCACAGCAAAGATTAGAAGGTGAAACGGGAACAGCTACTTCAGGGGTGTGTAGAGAGAAGACAGAGGCAGGCTCTTTCCAAAAGTGCAAAGTGTCAGAGCAAGAGACACCTGGCACACGATGGAAAGTGAGACATTCTGGCCAGACATAGGGAAAACACTTCCACAAGAATGCTGCTTAAATAGCAGAATAGAGCCTTAAAAGCCTGTGGAGTCTCCATCCTTGGAGATATTCCAAAGTGAACCGGCCAACACCTTGCTTAACCCGGTCATGCTTTCAGCTGAGGGGTGACACAGAGAAAGTGAGAGGAGCCCATAGGTTCATTCAAACTCCTCCCTACTTTCTTCCTTTTGCCAGGAGTCGCCTTCCAGAACACAAGTGGGACATCCTTGCTACCCAAAAGACTACCGAGAAACCATCTGGCTGTCTTCCTTGCACACCACTCCCCACATAATGCAGAATGACTTCCACACAGCTCTTGCTGACAGAAGAGTGACCCTGGAGGGCAATGGACATGCCGAATGGTGCCGGGCTGTCATCCGCAAGCTGTTGAACTTCTCGACATGTGGCCAGAGCCAGGAGAGCACCCTCCTCGGTGCCTACGAGCCCGCTGGGAGCGGGCACTTCTTTGTAAGGAAAATGCGCACCCTTCCCTTCCCTCGCTCTCTTTAGAAGCCACTGTTCTGCTCAGGGGCACCTTTGGGGTCCCATTAAGAGGCCTCTTGCCAGCCCTTTGCAGAGCTGTGCACAAGGGGCAAAAGAAGAGCTGCTTGCAGCAGTGTGCAGGGTGAGAGCTCTCCTTGTGGACAGCCCTTGCTGACTCAAGGGAGACCAGAGCAGCTGCCCCGCAGCACTTTCCCCTCTCTTACTCGGTACCATTTCTCCTTCCTGCCTTTCAGGCCTTCTCCGAATTTTACTTTGACTTGAGATTCCTTAACGTGACCAAGGAGCGCTCCCTGCTCACTGTCAGCAACAGCATCCGGAATTTCTGCACAAGGAGCTGGCAAGATGTATGTTTCCCACAATGGCTCATGGGAGGCTCTGGGGAAGCTGCAAAGGAATAATCAATCCCCCTGGGCAGAGCTGCCCTCATGGCTCCAAAACACCTGCCCAGTCCACACAAAATGTCTTTGCATGAAGGGCCTTACAGAGCCATCCTTCTTCATGCAGCAGTCAGCGCTCAGCAGGCCATTGCACCTGCAAGGCAATTGCCTGCTGCCAGATCATTGCTAGGAGCTCAAATAACTTCCCTTCCTTCTCACACCCGCCCCCAGCTGTCTTCTAGCTACCCTGAGGAAAATCCCTGGCGACTGCGTAGCTATTGCACCAACGCCAACTACGTCCTCACCCTCCTTGAGATTAATGAGACCAGCTGGAACGACATCATCATCCAGAGGAAGGTAAGCAGCAACCTCAGCCCAGCATGGCAATGCCCTCGCAGGCAGGTGTCCAGCAGCACCGTGCCCAGCTAACACGCAGCTGTGCAGCTCAGCCCTGTGGCCAAGGCTCGTGGAGACCTCCTGCTTGGGGACACGCGCTGTGCCTGTGCCAGGCCTGGCACGCAGAGCCCCAGTGCTGCTAGGGGCATCTCTGTGCTAGAGCTGCCCTCACGATGCCCCTCTCTCCTTTGGCAGCCCGGGAGCACGGACGTCGCCTGGAGCCTGGGCTACGCGCTGGAGCTCGCCAACACCATCCCACGGGAGCTGCTGCACTTGGTGCACAGGCAAAACCCCTCCGTGCGCGCTGCAGCCGTGGCCCTCATGGTGTCTACTCTTGGCGTGGGGCTTCTTGTCGTGCACACCCACTGGCACATGTAGGAGCTGGGCTGCATCTCAGAGATGGTAGGAAGGCGTCAAGGCTGGAGGGCTGACTCACACACTGGCCAGCAGGACAGAGAGCCCATCCCTTCATCTTGGGCCCATGACGTGGAGCATATTAACCTTTACAGGACTCAAAAAGCGAAGGCTGGACTCTTTTTGAACTGTGCCCAAAAGGGAGCTTGGCACTACAGGGCATTTTCCAAGGAGCCTCCCTCCCCTTTAACTCTGCTCGCATCAGCCTGTGCGCTCTAGAAATCCCAAGCAGGGCCTTTCTCACAGCTTTGCAGATGCTGATGCCTGTTCCTCCTGTGGCCTTCATGCCATCTGATTAGCAGCCTGTTTCTCTCAATTTTCCTCAATTCTCACCTCAATTAAACACTTTGCAAGGCGCTTCAGCACCTCATTCTGTCCATAGCAGAGGTGACTCTGGGTGTAAACGTTGTCCTTGTACCAGTTAAATGTGAGCTTAGAGACTTCCTTGGATGGCAAAACTGAACTGTTGGGCATCAAACTCAGGAGTTCCACAGCGCCAGAAGTGTTGGCCGTTTCTGCAGGGACCCGTGTGTCTTCTTTGGAGGAGTCCTGCCAAGCTGAGACACCACGACGTTAAAAGACCTGCTGTGGAGATGGCCACAGATTTGGGGACATTTGCCATCTGTGAATGCTGTCCTGCCTTTGCCTTTTTTTTTTGCTCATCTGCTAGCTGTCCTGCCAATCATCCATCTGGCCATTTGTCAGCTGCACGTTCACCTTCTACCAGCGATGAGCTGACCCCTACCATTTCTTCAGATATTTTTCCCTGGTTTTTAGCTGTTCTATTAGTTCTATTAACTATGATAGAAATAAATATTCTGAAAGGCACCCAAGAGGGAAATTCTTCTTCTTTTGCTCCTGAATCAAAAGGATTTTAATGTTGTTGGTCCCAGGTAAGGGGTGGTGCCAATGATGGGAGCTGAGGCCAGATGCCAGAACAAGGGCCTTGGCCGTGGGGAGCTGCTCTGTAAAATGCAGCTTAGTCCCCAGTGTGTGGTGTGACCTGGCTCCCCACTGGCCTCTGCTCAGGTCGCATGTGGCTGCAGCCCTGCCCCGGGGACACTAAATGGCCTGTCCTGGCCTCAGGGCATGGAGCTGAAAACACAGCCTAGGAGCACCCCATGTACTGGTCCTTGTGCACACTTAGGTGTCACTGGGACCCCAGCACAGGCCACACTGGGACTGCTGTGGGTGCGACTGTACATGGAATGTGACAGGTCACGCTGAGTGCACAAGCCACAGATTCTGCCTCCCCACCAGTCACAGAGCCATGTGGGGGGCCCCAGGCAGGGAGAGAGCTGGGGCAGTAAGGCCTGGGTGCCATGGGGGTTTGCAGGGAAGCAAGTTGGGAGGATCTGCTGGGATGGCTGCTGTCTGCTGAAGGGCACGAGGCAGTGGAGCAGTAGAGGAGGGAGGACGGGGGATGCGAGGGCTGAGATGCTCCGGCAGCCCAGGCCCTGCTTCCTGCAAGGCAGGCACAAGCCGGGCAGAGGGGTCACTGTGGCCGGCCTTGCACAGGCCGCCCCTCAACCAGGCCAAGGGAACCTGTCTCAGCCTGCAGCGCTGGCTCCTTGGCACTCAGTAAACGGCAGCCTTCACAAGGCAGCTAGCACCACTCCCTACAGAGCGGTGCCGTTACCTGCACGTGCTTTTTAGGTGCTGCCATTTGCAGGCTAAGAGGTGCCCTGGGAACCCAGGAGCACCCGAGCTTGGCAGCCTTAACTGCAGCCAACATTTTGCCACAACGCTTCCCTGCTTAAACAGAGACAAGAAACAGCTTCTGCAGAGCTGGCACACAAATGTTAGGCCCTACCCTAACCCAGGCGACAGCCTGGCAGTGCAGCCTGGCAATAACCCCATGGCTCACACACACCGGGCTCTAGTCCCTGCCTCCTCCAGCACACGTGGACCTGTGCTCTGTTCCTACCACACTGCAGATGAGTTCTCTCCCACTTTACTGCAGGACATGCCAGGCCTCTCCAAAGCCTCAGGAGCCCCCAGGCCTTCCCTCGTGTGTGTGGGAAAAAAGTGCCTGTTCTAACAGATCCTGCCAGGATCCTCACTCACCCCTGTGTCCCTGTGCTACACGCTCCGTACGGCTGCCTCACCTGTGCCAGGGCTGAGCATGATCACAGGGGTGTCAGCAACACCCCAGAACTTCATTCCTCCTTTCTTCACCCAAAGAGGGGCCCGGACATCTCCTGCAAAACAAACACGACGCCTAGCAGCATGCAGGACCACTGCTTTCAGAAACCACCCAGCACAGACCCCGCAAAGGGCACAGCCTAGGCCAGCCCAAAGCGGGGCCACCCACAAGGCTCTGTCAGTATGGATGTGCCTGACTTAACAGGAACCCCACCTCAAGGTGCTTGTGGTGCTACAGCACACTGGGTGAGTGTGAAAGGCCCTTCAGCTGGCCCAGACACCCCTGTGTCACTCTGCAAAGTGCTCTAAGGAAACCCAGAGCAAGGCAAAAGCGCCACAGCACAGGGGTGCTGGGACAGCAGCCCCCTCCTCACACACACACCATGGACCATCAAAGACAGTGGCAGAAGGAAGCAGAGATCTCAACCTGCCTCTCATCTAAAGGACACACAGAGGACTCAAGAGACCCGTCCGGGTACTCCAAGAAGACCCACTCATGTCACACAGAGCAATCCCCTGCCCTCCTGCAGCACAGACACCCTGGCAGCTTATTGCACTTGCTAGGGGACCCAGCTCAGGGGCTCGGTCATCAGAGCAGCACACACAGTCCTAGGGAGATAGGACAGAAAGGGCCAGCTCAGCACCTGACAAAGCGGAGCAAAAGCAAATCACCAACATGCAGCACGGCAGCACCCCATCGCTCAAAACAAACCCAACACACACACACAGGCACCCCATCTCACCCGCTTGGGCTCCTTGTGCTCACGCAGTGCCTCCTCTCCGCCAAATCCAACAAAATCTACAAACACAAAAGACGAGAGAAGAGCACACCTTGAGGAGATGACAAAAAATACATCCCAACTGCAGTAATACTCCAATACAACACCTTGACCTCTTCTGCTAGCGCATCCAGAACAGCGGCCTATGTGCTGCAAGCTCTAGAGCTGCCGTAGGGCCTGTAAGAGGAGAAGGGAGGTGGGCAAGAGACACAGCACCAGGGACACAATGCCCCTACCCTAGGCTCTGCTTGCTCTCACAGGCAAGACCCTCACCTTGCCGCGCTCCTCCAGAACCCCAGCAACCCCCTCTCCACATTACTCAACACCTGCATGCACAAAGCAAAAACTCATCAAAAAAGCCCACAGACCACAACACTTTACCCCCAACAACTCCCTCGCTCATCTTCTTCTTAGGAAAGGACCCTTTCTCACGCCTTCTCTTTTGGGACCGTCAGGACACGGACCCCTGCAGTTGAAAAGCAATGCAAAACCTACCTGCCCCACCAACCCACCCCGTCCCCCAAAAATTAATAAATCAAGTGCATTATGCACAGACATGCTCAACAATCACCAGGCCATCACTGCCACACTCCATAACCTACTGCACACAACTCCAACAGTCAGGGAGCTCCAGCCCCAAACAGACAGGCACGCACACAAACAACATCAGGCAAACAGAGGAAAGCTCTACGCAGCAAGAACTTATACCACATGGAAAATACTGAGGACTACAAAGTCCTGTGACATATGAACTGTGCAGCCCTGATGCTTGGCACGAGACCAGAAGAGACTCAAATACCGGCACCTGTGCCAGAAGGGGGACAGCCAAGCCAGAGAAAGACATGCAAAGAGAGTCCTTAAGGGGGATATAATACTATGATGCAATACAGGAAAGACAACCGTGGAGGGATGTTGAGAACGTGCAAAACAAGACGGGCCTCCGAAGAGAAAAGAGAGACTGATGAAGCCTCCACAGCAGTGGTGAAGACGATGGACCACAAAAACTCACAAGACAGTCAGAGGGACTGAACTGCCCTTAGCTGCCTTCGCAGCACACGCTGGGATCCTCTTCACAGTGATGATTACTCAGGCCCGGCAGAAAGACAAAGGATGCCTAGAGCGCTAGTGCTGCACCGGGTGGGAGGCATTCTGGAACATAAAGGACAAGGTCAACCTCAAGACCTGAACTACAGAGTGCACCTACCACACACACCACAGAGATACAGGCTGGAGCTGCCTGCCTTAGCGCACCCGCACTTCCTCTTCTGAAACACCCAAAACCCTGCCTCACACACCACCGACCTGGGAGAGGCATCCGCACTCCAGGGTATGTACTAGCACACACACCATACACACACACACGACACCCCAACACCTTCCATCCCTCTGCATAGCTTTTCCAGTGCTCGGGGTCACAACAGGACGTCACTTGGCAGACACATCCTCTTCACTCTTCTTTCGGACACTCCATTCGCCTTCAGCACCTGACAATCCAGAGCTCAAGCCATCATCCCCATGATGGACAACTCCCACCTCAGCCGGGAAAATAACCCTCCTCCAGAGTACAGCTGTTGCTCTGCTCACCTGCACCAGGACAGACTGACTCTCTGGTACCAGGGCTCTGGTGACCCCAAGAACAAACAAAATTACTAAGCGAGTCTTCTGCTAGGCAGGGATGACAAATCCTACAACTACTGACACACCGTTATACTCAGCTATTCTATCTCATCTGAAATCCGCAGTCGGGACTGGAAAAGGCCTGCTCGGCACCTCACAAATTCGAGCAAAAGCAAATCACCGAGAAGCAGCCTGGCAATGCCAGGCAATGCTAGGCAGGGATGACAAATCCTACAACTAGTGCACACTGTTGCAGATAGTTAGGGTCTGGTGGCCGGAAGATATCATGCCGTATGGAAAGATAGGGCCCCTAATAGCTAATAGCCCATGGCGTTCAGTTTATGATGTAAGCAGACGGACGTGATGTTGTAAACCTAGCTATGTAACACCTTGTTACCCATCAATAAACGCCATTTGCCGTCCACCACATTGGTGTCAGCGAGCTGATGGTCCGAGCGGCCTGGGCGGGGTCGCCGTGCTGTTCCTGAACCAGGTCGCCGCGCCGCTTGAACTGCAACAAGTGGTGCCGAAACCCGGGAAGTCATCGCCTGGACGGGTGAACGGCGGCCGGAGCGAGTGGACCAGCCCGGCGGAGAGGACGCTACCAGAGCAACAAGGAGGATGGAAGCCCTCGTGAAGGTCGTATCGCAATTACATAAGCATTGGGGGATTGATTGTAAGCCAGAAGATTTTACTCTCGCTGTTGCGAGGCTTGTAAAAATTAAGGTTATAGACCAGCCGGTGGATATTCTGAAGTCCCTGAAGCGTGTCCCTGAAGTGTGGGACAAATGTACTAAGGCGTTAGCCGAGGAGATGATGTCTTCGGGTTGTGGGAAAAACCTTAAGGCTTGGGGAAAAGTTGTACAAGCCTTGCAGAAAGCTAGAAAAGAGCAGGAGACCTGGGTAGCAGTAAGGGACTGTTTGTTGCTCACCCCGAAAATGGGAGTCGGGGCAGCCGCACAGACTTTGCACCCCCCAGATGATGGCAATTCTGCTGAGCCTAAAGGTCTGCAAGAGGGTGAAACATCCCCTCCATCCCTGAACCCCGTCCTGCTTACAGAGGAGCAGAAACAGCCGAAATCTGTTTGGAGCGACCTAGCCGAGGAAGCCAGGAACACTGAAAAGAAGTCAGAGCTTGGTGACGTCTGGGCCAGGCCACCACCCTATGCCCCTCAACATGGCGCCGAGCCGCAAGGGGAAGGGCCGGGCGAGGGTGCCCCCGGCGAGAGTGAGGGGCCGAGAACCAATGGGAGTGACCGGACAGGGGAGGGAAGCCCGAGTGAGGGGCCGAGAACCGATCAGAGTGGCCCGAGCGAGCGGCCGAGAACCGATCAGAGCGGCCCGAGCGAGGGGCCGAGAACCGATCAGAGCGGCCCGAGCGAGGGGCCGAGAACCGATCGGAGCGGCCCGAGTGAGGGGCCGAGAACCGATCAGAGCGGCCCGAGTGAGGGGCCGAGAACCGATCAGAGCGGCCATTTCACAAAAGGCGCCTCCGCGGGGAGAAGGCGGGGCGAGCCAAGAGGGGGAGAACAGCCCGCCCGCAACGGAAGTAGGCGGGACGGAAGTAGGCGGGGCCGGAGCCCAACGGAAAAGTCCCGGAGCCCGGAAGTGACCAGTCAGTCGAGTTCCGACTCCGGATCAGACGCTAGTCAGGACGAGTGGCTCACAACTGATTCAAACTTAAGGAAGGAGAAAAAGAACGTAAAGAGATCTTAGAGCCAAAATATTCCCATCCGAATTAAAGAAAAACCGGCAGGGGCAGACATGATTAAGCATGTTGCAAAGGAAGAGCATCTGACCCCAATTCAGGTGGCTGTTACCTTCAAAATAAAACTAATGAAAATTGTGAGTTTCTGTTCACAGGGCCGGATCATCGGACACCCCCGTAACCCGTACGCCCCGGTGACAAGCGTCCCGCCCGAGCCTGTGAGTTCCGCGCTGACCGAATCCAGAAAACAACAAAACAGCCTGCGCAAGATGGGGCCGCGATGCCTTTGCGTTATCTTAATTTTGCAGCTTGTCACTATAGGACAGGTAGAGTCACACCAGCCCTTTAAATGGGGTACTTGAACAGATCGAACAATCTCGAGCAATTAGTACAAAAATAACTACAGGGCCACCAGTTTTCAGTGCCACACCTTGCCAAATAGCACCCATTGAACCCTGTTCCAAACGCAGCTGGTACGAAAATTTGTTCACCGGTTCGCCGTGGTTAACCACCCTGATATCCACCTTGATAGGGCTGATCACAATGATCATGATGACACTAATCTTTGGATCCTGTATATTGAATAAGCTCATGCTGTTTGTGAAGAATCTGCTAGAGAAGGTTAACATCATGTTAGTAGAACAACGATAACTGCTTTAAGAATATATCCACTCAGTACTACCCCCAAGTTATCCCAAGGTACACCCTATTCCTACACCCCGGTATTACCTGTCATCCCCTACCTTCTATGCGCCTTCTTCTTTGTGCCTTATGTTTTTATGTCAAGTTTATGATATATAATTTTAAGATTGTTATAAACTATAAGAATAGAATAAGATAAAGATAAGAATAAGTAAGAATAAGATGGCAATGCCTCACTACACAAAAGGAGCAAAGTAAAAACACACTCAGGTGGCCACTCTTATCTGCTCATGCTTCTTCTGTCCACTCAGCTTCGCCTCTCAGAAAACCTGAGCAACACCTACAAAAAACAAGAGAGGAATACTCCTCGAGGGAATATAAAAAAATTCCCCCAGCTGTAACAATACCACACTGCAACACCTTTACCTCTTCGGCTAGCACATCCAGACCAATGCCCTACACACTGCAACCGCTTGGCCTGACACAGGGCATGTGAAGGTAGCCTGCAAATGGGCAAGAGGGTCATCACCAGCCCAACAACCTCCCCACGAGAGGCTCTGCTTCTCCTCGCAGGCAGATGCTCACCTTGCCGTGCTCCTCTGGAACGTGAGCGACCCGCTCTCCATGTTCATTGATATGTGAGGACAAACATGGTGCCGGGGAGAGATACCCGGACAGGCGGAGCAGGGAAATCTGCCCATCGAAAGATGGCCTTAGAAGCCATGGGGAGCTGCTGCACCCAAAGTAGTGACCCCATAGGAGAGACCCTGTTGAGTCCCAGTGAGTTCAGTAGGGGCTACGCGGCACATCCAGTGCTCCAGCCAAGCAACAGTGGACGGGTGGAGAAGCCACTCTGGTAGCTTAGAGCTTGTGTCCTCCAGAAATGGGACGAGCCGAGAGGTTCTAGGAAGGGGGATGGTGTCTGAGGGCACAGGCAGGGGCAGTCTCCCCACTCGACACGACACCAGCAGTGAAGCTGAGAACGCGACGATGGCCGAGTCCCTGGGCACTGCTCTGGGGCAGGGCAGGACCGTGTCCATGGGGATAATGGTCCCAGCCCTGTGGGATCCTCTGATGATCAGAAAACAAGCGATTGGCTTCCTTTTCTTGACAGCCTTGAGCACTGGGAGGACATTTCCCCTATGTGATGGGGATTGTCCCTTCACAGGGAATCTGCTTCAGCCAGGCTGTGACAGAAAGGGGTCTGGTCCAGGAGGAGGACAGGGCTGACAGCGAGGGATTTAGTTGCCTGTGTGTGGTGTGACTTGGCTCCCCACAGCTCCTATGTGGCTCCAGCTCTGGCCTGGGGACACTAAATGGCCTGTCCTGGCCTCACGATGTGGGGCTGAAAAGGCCCACGAGCAGCTCAGAGACGAGCTCTGGCTGCAGCAAGGAGTTGGAGGCACTGGGGGCTGCTGCCTCTGCTCAGGGGTCCTGGCACCCTCCTTGCACGGCCATCCCTCCTTTTCCAGCACCAGCCTGCTTCTCATTGGAATCAGTGGATACGGCAAAGCTGCCTGTTTAAGAGCTAACACATTCCTAAGGGCAATATGGAGAGTGGCGATTGGTGTCGGCACGACAAAGTGCAACTGCTCAATGCCCTCGTGAGGGAACCTAGAAAAGCGCAAAATTCCAGAACTTTCACCCAGTTTCTGTTGACACTCAGGTATCCACGAGCGACCGAGCGGACGAAGAGGACCAGTGAGCTGGTGTTCCCCGTCTTCGCTGTTGCTCGCAAGTGATCCTGGCATCATCCCTGGCTGCCCGTGTCTGCGTGCTGGGCAGCGCGCAGGACTGAGAGTGCGAGCAGGTGAGAGGAGCCCATTGAACTCGAGATACCCGCAGCTTCCTTAGGAGAGGGCCAACCTGGAGGCAGCTTTGGGGAACGGCCTCCTTGCAGCTTTAACTCATCAACACTCTTCCCAGCGTTTCACATCCAAACATTTCTCCTCTTTCTGGGTTGACGTTTGCAGGCTCCTCTACCACGATGGTCCTTCAAAAGAAGCGCTTCCTTCGGGCTCTTCTGGGGGCAGTGGTATTGGAGTTACTGGTTGCCCTCGTGTACCTCGTGACGCAGCACAGAGCACCCATGTACAAGGTGAGCACTGCTGCAGAGAGCAGACATGTGGCACAGACGCACCGAGACAAGAGCCCATGTTAGGGCTTTGGAGTGAGTGGGCCTCAGTAGGACGTGCCTTGCAGGCCATAGGCATGGGTCTTCTCTAGCCATGCCAAAATGCAGACAGGAGAAAGAAGGCAGAGGCACTGAAAGAGCCTCTGAGCACACAAGCTGAAAGAGGCTCAGTGAGATCTCAGAGGGGGATGGAGGCTTTCTCAGGGACATGCAAACCATCTGGAGTCTCGCGGAGCAGAGTCGCTGCTATTCTAAACCCCGCGGAAAGTGCTGGTGTGAGGTGACATCACTGCATAGGCCTCAGCAGAGAGAATCAGAGGGTGTCTCAGCTGGCAGGAGAAATGCCCATACTGAGGCCACACTTTGAAGGGCCCTGTCCTGTCACTGCTCTGCTTGGCCATGCTGTAGCCTGCCATAGCTTAGGGAGGATCTATTTATTAAGAGCATTAAGGGCTGCTCTTTGGGCACCCTCCTGAAGGCATCTCAGCTTGGACAAAGTGACCCATCTCCTGGCAGGGCTGGGCTCCAGCCCCACCATCCCTGATGCTCTTCCCACCAGCCATGAGCTCCTCATTTGTGCTTCCAGGTCAGCATAGCGATCAATGCAGGCTCGTCCCGCACCTCTCTGTTCATCTACAAGTGGGACAGAGACAAGGAGAAGAACACACTTGTCATCCAACAGACCTTTTCCTGTAATGTGCAGGGTCAGTATCCCTCTTGCCGTGTGCTTGCTGCTGTGCTGCGTGTGTGTGTGTGTCTGTGTGGCAGCTGGAATGGCCTCGTTTCCTTTCCTTAGTGTGCCAAAGCTGGCCATTTCTCGGCCCAGTGACCTGCCTCTCTTCCAGGGCAAGGCATATCAAGCTATGCTAATGATCCTCTGCAAGCTGGCGCGTCCCTACGAGGGTGCCTGGACCAAGCTCTGGAGGTCATTCCCGCTGTGAAAAGCAGGGAGGTAGCAGCTTTTCTCAGAGTACCAGCAGGCATGAGACTCCTGAGGTAATTCTGTGGGGCTGCGGGGAGAAGGGGAGGTGGCCAAGCTGCAAGCAGCCCCCAGCAGCCTGGCTAATGCGGCATCCTGCACGGGGCCGGCTGCTCCGAGCTCTGCAGCTGCCCTGAGCAAGCAAGGGAGCCCTGGCAGGAAGGCAGCACAGTGGGGAGCCATGGCAGGGCCTGAGCCGTCCTGAGCTTCTGGCCCTGGGGGCACAGAGGCTGCCCAGAGACAGATGCTGCCCTTCTTGGGAGCCCACAACCCCAAAGGATGCTGCTCTGCTTCTTGACAAGTGGGACTTGCTCCGTGCTCTTGCTTTGCTCTGCATTCTTCCTGCAACACAAGGCAGTGCTTCCCACCAGGGCATGCACTTTCCGCACATCTGGCTGGGTGCTAGTAGGGGAGTGGGTTAGAGGTAGAAGGACAAGGGGTGCCGTGCAACCTCATCTTGCTCTTTCCTAGCTCATACGAGGTCTTTTCATGCTTTTTGGTGGTAATTTCAAGTTTCTTCATTTTAGAGCTGGGGTTTTATAGCCATATTCTGTGCCCTGATAATCCAAGCACTTCCCTGGGAATGGAAATGAAACCTAGCCTGACGCTTACTTGCTTGAGAGACAGAGCAAATAGCAGCAGCACCAAGAACCCTCCCTGCACTCACAAGTCTGAAGTCAGGCTCCCATCTTCCTAAAAGAGCCCCATGCCCTGCCTTGGATGGCACAGTCAGTGGGGGAGGTTCAATGGCCTGTGCTATGCAGCCCATCAGAGGAGCTGCTCAAGAAAGAGTTCCTCTGCTCCGAGGGCGAGGGACACACATAGGGAAGGCTGCTCTGATAAACACTATGTGACTCTGATCAAACTGCCATGCTGAGAGGAGATGGATCTTGCTCCTCCAGGTGCATTGCCAATGGCAGGCAGAAGTACAGCTGGCCGGCCTTTACAAAAGCTGCAGAAGCTGCAGGAGCAGCTTCTATAGGCTTAAAGAGCAGCAAATATCATTTCCCACCAACTGCTCAGCACCAAATGCTGCAATCTGTGAAAGTAGGAGAAAGCCAAAGGCTTCCTTGTCTTTTCTCCATAGTGATGACTTCACTGAATATGTGTCTTGAATTTTGAATCTTCCCTAGAGAAAAGATCGGCTCAGCTTCAGATCAAATCATGGCTGGAATTGCTAAGGCCATGAAAGAGTATCCCGTGGATTTGCAGGCGGTTCAAAGCATCACATGGCAAGAGGAAGGAGCTTATGGCCAGATGACCATCAACTACTTTGTCGATTCCTCCTCTAAGGTGAGAGATGCCTGAAACAGCCACCCTTTCTTTGCAACAGGTGCTTTTTTGTGTGTCTCTTTCCTTGTTTTTTTTTTTTTTTTTTTTTTTTTTTTTTTTTTTATCTCTCTTTGCTTTTTCAACTCACTTAGCACAGCAGGAAAGGTCTGGGTCGTTGCCCCTCTGGAACGATGTCAGAGAAGAAATTCTTGGAATAGCCTAAAGAGCAATCTCCCTGCAAGAAAGCAAGGATGAGGGTGTTGCAGCTAAAAGATAAGGGCACACCTCCATGCCATGTGGACACGGAGAAGAAAGCCCCATGCCACCTAACACTGACAAGGACTGCAAAAGCCAAACACAGCCCTCACCCCCGCTAAGAAAGAAAAAACAAAAAACAACCACCACTGCCATAAACTGGGAGGAGAATTAGGCTTGCAGCTAGTACTTAGGGCTGACATGCTCCTTTTCCTGTCCTGTCTCCTCTTGGCAGGACTCCTCCAAAGAAGACACACGGGTCCCTGCGGAAACGGCCAACACTTCTGGAGCTGTGGATCTCCTGAGTTTGATGCCAAACAGTTCACTTCTGCCATCCAATGAAGTCTCTAAGCTCACATTTAACTGGTACAAGGACAACCTTTACACCCAGAGACACCTCTGCTATGGACAGAATGAGGTGCTGAAGCGCCTGGCAAAGACTTTAATTGAGGTGAGAATTGAGGAAAATTGAGGGAAACTGGCTGCTAATCAGATTCTACCCTCATGCTAGCAACCACAGCAAAGATTAGAAGGTGAAACGGGAACAGCTACCTCAGGGGAGGGTAGAGAGAAGACAGAGGCAGGCTCTTTCCAAAAGTGCAAAGTGTCAGAGCAAGAGACACCTGGCACACGATGGAAAGTGAGACATTCTGGCCAGGCATAGGGAAAACACTTCCACAAGAATGCTGCTTAAATAGCAGAATAGAGCCTCGAAAGCCTGTGGAGTCTCCATCCTTGGAGATATTCCAAAGTGAACCGGCCAACACCTTGCTTTACCCGGTCATGCTTTCAGCTGAGGGGTGACACAGAAAAAGCGAGAGGAGCCCATAGGTTCATTCAAACTCCTCCCTACTTTTTTCCTTTTGCCAGGAGTCGCCTTCCAGAACACAAGTGGGACATCCTTGCTACCCAAAAGACTACCGAGAAACCATCTGGCTGTCTTCCTTGCACACCACTCCCCACAAAATGCAGAATGACTTCCACACAGCTCTTGCTGACAGAAGAGTGACCCTGGAGGGCAATGGACATGCCGAATGGTGCCGGGCTGTCATCCGCAAGCTGTTGAACTTCTCGACATGTGGCCAGAGCCAGGAGAGCACCCTCCTCGGTGCCTACGAGCCCGCTGGGAGCGGGCACTTCTTTGTAAGGAAAATGCGCACCCTTCCCTTCCCTCGCTCTCTTTAGAAGCCACTGTTCTGCTCAGGGGCACCTTTGGGGTCCCATTAAGAGGCCTCTTGCCAGCCCTTTGCAGAGCTGTGCACAAGGGGCAAAAGAAGAGCTGCTTGCAGCAGTGTGCAGGGTGAGAGCTCTCCTTGCGGACAGCCCTTGCTGACTCAAGGGAGACCAGAGCAGCTGCCCCGCAGCACTTTCCCCTCTCTTACTCGGTACCATTTCTCCTTCCTGCCTTTCAGGCCTTCTCCGAATTTTACTTTGACTTGAGATTCCTTAACGTGACCAAGGAGCGCTCCCTGCTCACTGTCAGCAACAGCATCCAGAATTTCTGCACAAGGAGCTGGCAAGATGTATGTTTCCCACAATGGCTCATGGGAGGCTCTGGGGAAGCTGCAAAGGAATAATCAATCCCCCTGGGCAGAGCTGCCCTCATGGCTCCAAAACACCTGCCCAGTCCACACAAAATGTCTTTGCATGAAGGGCCTTACAGAGCCATCCTTCTTCATGCAGCAGTCAGCGCTCAGCAGGCCATTGCACCTGCAAGGCAATTGCCTGCTGCCAGATCATTGCTAGGAGCTCAAATAACTCCCCTTCCTTCTCACACCCGCCCCCAGCTGTCTTCTAGCTACCCTGAGGAAAATCCCTGGCGACTGCGTAGCTATTGCACCAACGCCAACTACGTCCTCACCCTCCTTGAGATTAATGAGACCAGCTGGAACGACATCATCATCCAGAGGAAGGTAAGCAGCAACCTCAGCCCAGCATGGCAATGCCCTCGCAGGCAGGTGTCCAGCAGCACCGTGCCCAGCTAACACGCAGCTGTGCAGCTCAGCCCTGTGGCCAAGGCTCGTGGAGACCTCCTGCTTGGGGACACGCGCTGTGCCTGTGCCAGGCCTGGCACGCAGAGCCCCAGTGCTGCTAGGGGCATCTCTGTGCTAGAGCTGCCCTCACGATGCCCCTCTCTCCTTTGGCAGCCCGGGAGCACGGACGTCGCCTGGAGCCTGGGCTACGCGCTGGAGCTCGCCAACACCATCCCACGGGAGCTGCTGCACTTGGTGCACAGGCAAAACCCCTCCGTGCGCGCTGCAGCCGTGGCCCTCATGGTGTCCACTCTTGGCGTGGGGCTTCTTGTCGTGCACACCCACTGGCACATGTAGGAGCTGGGCTGCATCTCAGAGATGGTAGGAAGGCGTCAAGGCTGGAGGGCTGACTCACACACTGGCCAGCAGGACAGAGAGCCCATCCCTTCATCTTGGGCCCATGACGTGGAGCATATTAACCTTTACAGGACTCAAAAAGCGAAGGCTGGACTCTTTTTGAACTGTGCCCAAAAGGGCGCTTGGCACTACAGGGCATTTTCCAAGGAGCCTCCCTCCCCTTTAACTCTGCTCGCATCAGCCTGTGCGCTCTAGAAATCCCAAGCAGGGCCTTTCTTAGAGCTTTGCAGATGCTGATGCCTGTTCCTCGTGTGGCCTTCATGCTATCTGATTAGCAGCCTGTTTCTTTCAATTTTCCACAATTCTCACCTCAATTAAACTCTTTGCAAGGCGCTTCAGCACCTCATTCTGTCCATAGCAGAGGTGGTGCTGGGTGTAAACGTTGTCCTTGTACCAGTTAAATGTGAGCTTAGAGACTTCCTTGGATGGCAAAACTGAACTGTTTGGCATTAAACTCAGGAGATCCACAGCGCCAGAAGTGTTGGCCGTTTCTGCAGGGACCCGTGTGTCTTCTTTGGAGGAGTCCTGCCAAGCTGAGATACAACGAGGTTAAAAGACCTGCTGTGGAGATGGCCACAGATTTGGGGACATTTGCCATCTGTGAATGCTGTCCTGCCTTTGCCTTTTTTTTTGCTCATCTGCTAGCTGTCCTGCCAATCATCCATCTGGCCATTTGTCAGCTGCACGTTCACCTTCTACCAGCGATGAGCTGACCCCTACCATTTCTTCAGATATTTTTCCCTGGTTTTTAGCTGTTCTATTAGTTCTATTAACTATGATAGAAATAAATATTCTGAAAGGCACCCAAGAGGGAAATTCTTCTTCTTTTGCTCCTGAATCAAAAGGATTTTAATGTTGTTGGTCCCAGGTAAGGGGTGGTGCCAATGATGGGAGCTGAGGCCAGGTGCCAGAACAAGGGCCTTGGCCGTGGGGAGCTGCTCTGCAAAATGCAGCTTAGTCCCCAGTGTGTGGTGTGACCTGGCTCCCCACTGGCCTCTGCTCAGGTCGCATGTGGCTGCAGCCCTGCCCCGGGGACACTAAATGGCCTGTCCTGGCCTCAGGGCATGGAGCTGAAAACACAGCCTAGGAGCACCCCATGTACTGGTCCTTGTGCACACTTAGGTGTCACTGGGACCCCAGCACAGGCCACACTGGGACTGCTGTGGGTGCGACTGTACATGGAATGTGACAGGTCACGCAGAGTGCACAAGCCACAGATTCTGCCTCCCCACCAGTCACAGAGCCATGTGGGGGGCCCCAGGCAGGGAGAGAGCTGGGGCAGTAAGGCCTGGGTGCCATGGGGGTTTGCAGGGAAGCAAGTTGGGAGGATCTGCTGGGATGGCTGCTGTCTGCTGAAGGGCACGAGGCAGTGGAGCAGTAGAGGAGGGAGGACGGGGGATGCGAGGGCTGAGATGCTCCGGCAGCCCAGGCCCTGCTTCCTGCAAGGCAGGCACAAGCCGGGCAGAGGGCTCACTGTGGCCGGCCTTGCACAGGCCGCCCCTCAACCAGGCCAAGGGAACCTGTCTCAGCCTGCAGCGCTGGCTCCTTGGCACTCAGTAAACGGCAGCCTTCACAAGGCAGCTAGCACCACTCCCTACAGAGCGGTGCCGTTACCTGCACGTGCTTTTTAGGTGCTGCCATTTGCAGGCTAAGAGGTGCCCTGGGAACCCAGGAGCACCCGAGCTTGGCAGCCTTAACTGCAGCCAACATTTTGCCACAACGCTTCCCTGCTTAAACAGAGATAAGAAACAGCTTCTGCAGAGCTGGCACACAAATGTTAGGCCCTTCCCTAACCCAGGCGACAGCCTGGCAGTGCAGCCTGGCAATAACCCCATGGCTCACACACACCGGGCTCTAGTCCCTGCCTCCTCCAGCACACGTGGACCTGTGCTCTGTTCCTACCACACTGCAGATGAGTTCTCTCCCACTTTACTGCAGGACATGCCAGGCCTCTCCAAAGCCTCAGGAGCCCCCAGGCCTTCCCTCGTGTGTGTGGGAAAAAAGTGCCTGTTCTAACAGATCCTGCCAGGATCCTCTTCTACCCAGCTTGGTGTCGTCTGCAAATTACACTTAGTGTCATTTAGCTCTAGCTGTGAGGATGCCTGGGACTTTAGATCCAGCATCTATATGAGAGTTACTTTGCTGTCTTGAAGCACTTTTGTGCTTTGACACTGTGTTGGAGGACAATGATGGTTGCAAGAAACATCTCCCAGCAGTCGCGGACTATCCCTCCAAACTCTGTGATCCATGTCTGCTGCTGCTCGCTCTGACCCATCACAAAGTTGCTCTGTCTCTCTGCTGGACTTAGAGCTTGTGTCCTCCAGAAATGGGACGGGCCGAGAGGTTCTAGGCAGGGGGATGGTGTCTGAGGGCACAGGCAGGGGCAGTCTCCCCACTCGACACGACACCAGCAGTGAAGCTGAGAACGCGACGATGGCCGAGTCCCTGGGCACTGCTGTGGGGCAGGGCAGGACCGTGTCCATGGGGATTATGGTCCCAGCCCTGTGGGATCCTCTGATGCTGAGAAAACAAGCGATTGGCTTCCTTTTCTTGACAGCCTTGAGCACTGGGAGGACATTTCCCCTATGTGATGGGGATTGTCCCTTCACAGGGAATCTGCTTCAGCCAGGCTGTGACAGAAAGGGGTCTGGTCCAGGAGGAGGACAGGGCTGACAGCGAGGGATTTAGTTGCCTGTGTGTGGTGTGACTTGGCTCCCCACAGCTCCTATGTGGCTCCAGCTCTGGCCTGGGGACACTAAATGGCCTGTCCTGGCCTCACGATGTGGGGCTGAAAAGGCCCACGAGCAGCTCAGAGACGAGCTCTGGCTGCAGCAAGGAGTTGGAGGCACTGGGGGCTGCTGCCTCTGCTCAGAGGTCCTGGCACCCTCCTTGCACGGCCATCCCTCCTTTTCCAGCACCAGCCTGCTTCTCATTGGAATCAGTGGATACGGCAAAGCTGCCTGTTTAAGAGCTAACACATTCCTAAGGGCAATATGGAGAGTGGCGATTGGTGTCGGCACGACAAAGTGCAACTGCTCAATGCCCTCGTGAGGGAACCTAGAAAAGCGCAAAATTCCAGAACTTTCACAGAGTTTCTGTTGACAGTCTGGTATCCAAGAGCGACCGAGCGGACGAAGAGGACCAGTGAGCTGGTGTTCCCCATCTTCGCTCTTGCTCGCAAGTGATCCGGGCATCATCCCTGGCTGCCCGTGTCTGCGTGCTGGGCAGCGCGCAGGACTGAGAGTGCGAGCAGGTGAGAGGAGCCCATTGAACTCGAGATACCCGCAGCTTCCTTAGGAGAGGGCCAACCTGGAGGCAGCTTTGGGGAACGGCCTCCTTGCAGCTTTAACTCATCAACACTCTTCCCAGCGTTTCACATCCAAACATTTCTCCTCTTTCTGGGTTGACGTTTGCAGGCTCCTCTACCACGATGGTCCTTCAGAAGAAGCGCTTCCTTCGGGCTCTTCTGGGGGCAGTGGTATTGGAGTTACTGGTTGCCCTTGTGTACCTCGTGACGCAGCACAGAGCACCCATGTACAAGGTGAGCACTGCTGCAGAGAGCAGACATGTGGCACAGACGCTCTGAGACAAGAGCCCATGTTAGGGCTTTGGAGTGAGTGGGCCTCAGTAGGACATGCCTTGCAGGCCATAGGCATGGGTCTTCTCTAGCCATGCCAAAATGCAGACAGGAGAAAGAAGGCAGAGGCACTGAAAGAGCCTCTGAGCACACAAGCTGAAAGAGGCTCAGTGAGATCTCAGAGGGGGATGGAGGCTTTCTCAGGGACATGCAAACCATCTGGAGTCTCACGGAGCAGAGTCGCTGCTATTCTAAACCCCGCGGAAAGTGCTGGTGTGAGGTGACATCACTGCATAGGCCTCAGCAGAGAGAATCAGAGGGTGTCTCAGCTGGCAGGAGAAATGCCCATACTGAGGCCACACTTTGAAGGGCCCTGTCCTGTCACTGCTCTGCTTGGCCATGCTGTAGCCTGCCATAGCTTAGGGAGGATCTATTCATTAAGAGCATTAAGGGCTGCTCTTTGGGCACCCTCCTGAAGGTCTGGGTCGTTGCCCCTCAGGAACGATGTCAGAGAATAAATTCTTGGAATAGCCTAAAGAGCAATCTCCCTGCAAGAAAGCAAGGATGAGGGCGTTGCAGCTAAAAGATAAGGGCACACCTCCATGCCATGTGGACACGGAGAAGAAAGCCCCATGCCACCTAACACTGACAAGGACTGCAAAAGCCAAACACAGCCCTCACCCCCGCTAAGAAAGAAAAAACAAAAAACAACCACCACTGCCATAAACTGGGAGGAGAATTAGGCTTGCAGCTAGTACTTAGGGCTGACATGCTCCTTTTCCTGTCCTGTCTCCTCTTGGCAGGACTCCTCCAAAGAAGACACATGGGTCCCTGCGGAAACGGCCAACACTTCTGGAGCTGTGGATCTCCTGAGTTTGATGCCAAACAGTTCACTTTTGCCATCCAATGAAGTCTCTAAGCTCACATTTAACTGGTACAAGGACAACCTTTACACCCAGAGACACCTCTGCTATGGACAGAATGAGGTGCTGAAGCGCCTGGCAAAGACTTTAATTGAGGTGAGAATTGAGGAAAATTGAGGGAAACTGGCTGCTAATCAGATTCTACCCTCATGCTAGCAACCACAGCCAAGATTAGAAGGTGAAACGGGAACAGCTACCTCAGGGGAGGGTAGAGAGAAGACAGAGGCAGGCTCTTTCCAAAAGTGCAAAGTGTCAGAGCAAGAGACACCTGGCACACGATGGAAAGTGAGACATTCTGGCCAGACATAGGGAAAACACTTCCACAAGAATGCTGCTTAAATAGCAGAATAGAGCCTCGAAAGCCTGTGGAGTCTCCATCTTTGGAGATATTCCAAAGTGAACCGGCCAACACCTTGCTTAACCCGGTCATGCTTTCAGCTGAGGGGTGACACAGAGAAAGTGAGAGGAGCCCATAGGTTCATTCAAACTCCTCCCTACTTTTTTCCTTTTGCCAGGAGTCGCCTTCCAGAACACAAGTGGGACATCCTTGCTACCCAAAAGACTACCGAGAAACCATCTGGCTGTCTTCCTTGCACACCACTCCCCACATAATGCAGAATGACTTCCACACAGCTCTTGCTGACAGAAGAGTGACCCTGGAGGGCAATGGACATGCCGAATGGTGCCGGGCTGTCATCCGCAAGCTGTTGAACTTCTCGACATGTGGCCAGAGCCAGGAGAGCACCCTCCTCGGTGCCTACGAGCCCGCTGGGAGCGGGCACTTCTTTGTAAGGAAAATGCGCACCCTTCCCTTCCCTCGCTCTCTTTACAAGCCACTGTTCTGCTCAGGGGCACCTTTGGGGTCCCATTAAGAGGCCTCTTGCCAGCCCTTTGCAGAGCTGTGCACAAGGGGCAAAAGAAGAGCTGCTTGTAGCAGTGTGCAGGGTGAGAGCTCTCCTTGCGGACAGCCCTTGCTGACTCAAGGGAGACCAGAGCAGCTGCCCCGCAGCACTTTCCCCTCTCTTACTCATAACCATTTCTCCTTCCTGCCTTTCAGGCCTTCTCCGAATTTTACTTTGACTTGAGATTCCTTAACGTGACCAAGGAGCGCTCCCTGCTCACTGTCAGCAAGAGCATCCGGAATTTCTGCACAAGGAGCTGGCAAGATGTATGTTTCCCACAATGGCTCATGGGAGGCTCTGGGGAAGCTGCAAAGGAATAATCAATCCCCCTGGGCAGAGCTGCCCTCATGGCTCCAAAACACCTGCCCAGTCCACACAAAATGTCTTTGCATGAAGGGCCTTACAGAGCCATCCTTCTTCATGCAGCAGTCAGCGCTCAGCAGGCCATTGCACCTGCAAGGCAATTGCCTGCTGCCAGATCATTGCTAGGAGCTCAAATAACTTCCCTTCCTTCTCACACCCGCCCCCAGCTGTCTTCTAGCTACCCTGAGGAAAATCCCTGGCGACTGCGTAGCTATTGCACCAACGCCAACTACGTCCTCACCCTCCTTGAGATTAATGAGACCAGCTGGAACGACATCATCATCCAGAGGAAGGTAAGCAGCAACCTCAGCCCAGCATGGCAATGCCCTCGCAGGCAGGTGTCCAGCAGCACCGTGCCCAGCTAACACGCAGCTGTGCAGCTCAGCCCTGTGGCCAAGGCTCGTGGAGACCTCCTGCTTGGGGACACGCGCTGTGCCTGTGCCAGGCCTGGCACGCAGAGCCCCACTGCTGCTAGGGGCATCTCTGTGCTAGAGCTGCCCTCACGATGCCCCTCTCTCCTTTGGCAGCCCGGGAGCACGGACGTCGCCTGGAGCCTGGGCTACGCGCTGGAGCTCGCCAACACCATCCCACGGGAGCTGCTGCACTTGGTGCACAGGCAAAACCCCTCCGTGCGCGCTGCAGCCGTGGCCCTCATGGTGTCCACTCTTGGCGTGGGGCTTGTTGTCGTGCACACCCACTGGCACATGTAGGAGCTGGGCTGCATCTCAGAGATGGTAGGAAGGCATCAAGGCTGGAGGGCTGACTCACACACTGGCCAGCAGGACAGAGAGCCCATCCCTTCATCTTGGGCCCATGACGTGGAGCATATTAACCTTTACAGGACTCAAAAAGCAAAGGCTGGACTCTTTTTGAAGTGTGCCCAAAAGGGAGCTTGGCACTACAGGGCATTTTCCAAGGAGCCTCCCTCCCCTTTAACTCTGCTCGCATCAGCCGGTGCGCTCTAGAAATCCCAAGCAGGGCCTTTCTTACAGCTTTGCAGATGCTGATGCCTGTTCCTCGTGTGGCCTTCATGCCATCTGATTAGCAGCCTGTTTCTCTCAATTTTCCACAATTCTCACCTCAATTAAACTCTTTGCAAGGCGCTTCAGCACCTCATTCTGTCCATAGCAGAGGTGACTCTGGGTGTAAACGTTGTCCTTGTACCAGTTAAATGTGAGCTTAGAGACTTCCTTGGATGGCAAAACTGAACTGTTTGGCATTAAACTCAGGAGATCCACAGCTCCAGAAGTGTTGGCCGTTTCTGCAGGGACCCGTGTGTCTTCTTTGGAGGAGTCCTGCCAAGCTGAGACACCACGACGTTAAAAGACCTGCTGTGGAGATGGCCACAGATTTGGGGACATTTGCCATCTGTGAATGCTGTCCTGCCTTTGCCTTTTTTTTTGCTCATCTGCTAGCTGTCCTGCCAATCATCCATCTGGCCATTTGTCAGCTGCACGTTCACCTTCTACCAGCGATGAGCTGACCCCTACCATTTCTTCAGATATTTTTCCCTGGTTTTTAGCTGTTCTATTAGTTCTATTAACTATGATAGAAATAAATATTCTGAAAGGCACCCAAGAGGGAAATTCTTCTTCTTTTGCTCCTGAATCAAAAGGATTTTAATGTTGTTGGTCCCAGGTAAGGGGTGGTGCCAATGATGGGAGCTGAGGCCAGGTGCCAGAACAAGGGCCTTGGCCGTGGGGAGGTGCTCTGCAAAATGCAGCTTAGTCCCCAGCGTGTGGTGTGACCTGGCTCCCCACTGGCCTCTGCTCAGGTCGCATGTGGCTGCAGCCCTGCCCCGGGGACACTAAATGGCCTGTCCTGGCCTCAGGGCATGGAGCTGAAAACACAGCCTAGGAGCACCCCATGTACTGGTCCTTGTGCACACTTAGGTGTCACTGGGACCCCAGCACAGGCCACACTGGGACTGCTGTGGGTGCGACTGTACATGGAATGTGACAGGTCACGCTGAGTGCTCAAGCCACAGATTCTGCCTCCCCACCAGTCACAGAGCCATGTGGGGGGCCCCAGGCAGGTAGAGAGCTGGGGCAGTAAGGCCTGGGTGCCATGGGGGTTTGCAGGGAAGCAAGTTGGGAGGATCTGCTGGGATGGCTGCTGTCTGCTGAAGGGCACGAGGCAGTGGAGCAGTAGAGGAGGGAGGACGGGGGATGCGAGGGCTGAGATGCTCCGGCAGCCCAGGCCCTGCTTCCTGCAAGGCAGGCACAAGCCGGGCAGAGGGGTCACTGTGGCCAGCCTTGCACAGGCCGCCCCTCAACCAGGCCAAGGGAACCTGTCTCAGCCTGCAGCGCTGGCTCCTTGGCACTCAGTAAACGGCAGCCTTCACAAGGCAGCTAGCACCACTCCCTACAGAGCGGTGCCGTTACCTGCACGTGCTTTTTAGGTGCTGCCATTTGCAGGCTAAGAGGTGCCCTGGGAACCCAGGAGCACCCGAGCTTGGCAGCCTTAACTGCAGCCAACATTTTGCCACAACGCTTCCCTGCTTAAACAGAGACAAGAAACAGCTTCTGCAGAGCTGGCACACAAATGTTAGGCCCTACCCTAACCCAAGCGACAGCCTGGCAGTGCAGCCTGGCAATAACCCCATGGCTCACACACACCGGGCTCTAGTCTCTGCCTCCTCCAGCACACGTGGACCTGTGCTCTGTTCCTGCCACACTGCAGATGAGTTCTCTCCCACTTTACTGCAGGACATGCCAGGCCTCTCCAAAGCCTCAGGAGCCCCCAGGCCTTCCCTCGTGTGTGTGGGAAAAAAAGTGCCTGTTCTAACAGATCCTGCCAGGATCCTCACTCACCCCTGTGTCCCTGTGCTACATGCTCCGTATGGCTGCTCGGAAGGGTGCCTCACCTGTGCCAGGGCTGAGCATGATCACAGGGGTGTCAGCAACACCCCAGAACTTCATTCCTCCTTTCTTCACCCAAAGAGGGGCCCGGACATCTCCTGCAAAACAAACACGACGCCTAGCAGCATGCAGGACCACTGCTTTCAGAAACCACCCAGCACAGACCCCGCAGAGGGCACAGCCTAGGCCAGCCCAAAGCGGGGCCACCCACAAGGCTCTGCCAGTATGGATGTGCCTGACTTAACAGGAACCCCCACCTCAAGGTACTTGTGGTGCTACAGCACACTGGGTGAGTGTGAAAGGCCCTTCAGCTGGCCCAGACACCCCTGTGTCACTCTGCAAAGTGCTCTAAGGAAACCCAGAGCAAGGCAAAAGCGCCACAGCACAGGGGTGCTGGGACAGCAGCCCCCTCCTCACACACACACCATGGACCATCAAAGACAGTGGCAGAAGGAAGCAGAGATCTCAACCTGCCTCTCATCTAAAGGACACACAGAGGACTCAAGAGACCCGTCCGGGTACTCCAAGAAGACCCACTCATGTCACACAGAGCAATCTCCTGCCCTCCTGCAGCACAGACACCCTGGCAGCTTATTGCACTTGCTAGGGGACCCAGCTCAGGGGCTCGGTCATCAGAGCAGCACACACAGTCCTAGGGAGACAGGACAGGAGGTGGTAAACTCTAGCCCTAACCCTTAACCCTAAACCTTCTTCTTAAGGAGGTAGTGCATGCTGAGGGGGAGGGAGGCGGGTAGGGGAGAGGTAGACACGGATGAGGACAGGGAAGGGATAGAGCAGGGAATGGCGGGGAAAGAGGGGAGGTGACGGGGAGGATGGAGAGAGGAGGGGTGGGAGAGCACAAGGCAGGTATGTGCTGTGTACATGCAAGGGCTGGAATAGCGTAGTGCGGGAGGTGTACCAGGGTGGGTGTCCTTGGTGTATGCGGTTACACAGAAGATGCTCTATGTTCCAGAAAGGAAAAAAAAAACAACAAGAACCACACCAAGACCTGCTGAGAGCAGTGCACAGATGCAACACACACCATAGAGACACAGGCTGGAGCTGCCTGCCTCACACACCGCTCATCCCCAAGAGGCATCCACCCTAGACAGTCTGGAAGCAAAGAGACTCACCATCAAAAGACTCCCCAACACCTTCTGTCCATCCACCCACTTAGCTCTGGCAGTGCTCAGGGTCACCACTGGACTTCAGGAGCTGTCCTCAGTTGGCAGACACATCCTTTCCATCTTGTTTTGGACACCTCGTTCACCCTCATCACCTGCCTAACTAGACCTCAAGTTGTCATTGCCATGCCAGATAAGTCCCAATGCAGTGGCCAATACACCCTCCTCCAAAGAAGAGCTCTCCCTCTGCTCACCTGCACTGGGACACAACCACGTTCTGGCATCAGGGCTCTGAGGGGACTTGTGACACTTAGAACAAGCAAAATTACCAACTAAGTCTTCTGCTAGGCAGGAATGAGGAGTCCTACACCTACGGACACTGCATTACTCTCAGTTATTCTACCTCACCTTGGATCCTCAGTAGTGACTGGAAAGGGCCAGCTCAGCACCTGACAAAGCGGAGCAAAAGCAAACCACCAACATGCAGCACGGCAGCACCCCATCGCTCAAAACAAACCCAACACACACACACAGGCACCCCATCTCACCCGCTTGGGCTCCTTGTGCTCACGCAGTGCCTCCTCTCCGCCAAATCCAACAAAATCTACAAACACAAAAGACGAGAGAAGAGCACACTTTGAGGAGATGACAAAAAATACATCCCAACTGCAGTAATACCCCAATACAACACCTTGACCTCTTCTGCTAGCGCATCCAGAACAGCGGCCTATGTGCTGCAAGCTCTACAGCTGCCGTAGGGCCTGTAAGAGGAGAAGGGAGGTGGGCAAGAGACACAGCACCAGGGACACAATGCCCCTACCCTAGGCTCTGCTTGCTCTCACAGGCAAGACCCTCACCTTGCCGCGCTCCTCCAGAACCCCAGCAACCCCCTCTCCACATTACTCAACACCTGCATGCACAAAGCAAAAACTCATCAAAAAAGCCCACAGACCACAACACTTTACCCCCAACAACTCCCTCGCTCATCTTCTTCTTAGGAAAGGACCCTTTCTCACGCCTTCTCTTTTGGGACCGTCAGGACACGGACCCCTGCATTTGAAAAGCAATGCAAAACCGACCTGCCCCACCAACCCACCCCGTCCCCCAAAAATTAATAAATCAAGTGCATTATGCACAGACATGCTCAACAATCACCAGGCCATCACTGCCACACTCCATAACCTACTGCACACAACTCCAACAGTCAGGGAGCTCCAGCCCCAAACAGACAGGCACGCACACAAACAACATCAGGCAAACAGAGGAAAGCTCTACGCAGCAAGAACTTATACCACATGGAAAATACTGAGGACTACAAAGTCCTGTGACATATGAACTGTGCAGCCCTGATGCTTGGCACGAGACCAGAAGAGACTCAAATACCGGCACCTGTGCCAGAAGGGGGACAGCCAAGCCAGAGAAAGACATGCAAAGAGAGTCCTTAAGGGGGATATAATACTATGATGCAATACAGGAAAGACAACCCTGGAGGGATGTTGAGAACGTGCAAAACAAGACGGGCCTCCGAAGAGAAAAGAGAGACTGATGAAGCCTCCACAGCAGTGGTGAAGACGATGGACCACAAAAACTCACAAGACAGTCAGAGGGACTGAACTGCCCTTAGCTGCCTTCGCAGCACACGCTGGGATCCTCTTCACAGTGATGATTACTCAGGCCCGGCAGAAAGACAAAGGATGCCTAGAGCGCTAGTGCTGCACCGGGTGGGAGGCATTCTGGAACATAAAGGACAAGGTCAACCTCAAGACCTGAACTACAGAGTGCACCTACCACACACACCACAGAGATACAGGCTGGAGCTGCCTGCCTTAGCGCACCCGCACTTCCTCTTCTGAAACACCCAAAACCCTGCCTCACACACCACCGACCTGGGAGAGGCATCCGCACTCAAAGGTATGTACTAGCACACACACCATACACACACACACGACACCCCAACACCTTCCATCCCTCTGCATAGCTTTTCCAGTGCTCGGGGTCACAACAGGACGTCACTTGGCAGACACATCCTCTTCACTCTTCTTTCGGACACTCCATTCGCCTTCAGCACCTGACAATCCAGAGCTCAAGCCATCATCCCCATGATGGACAACTCCCACCTCAGCCGGGAAAATAACCCTCCTCCAGAGTACAGCTGTTGCTCTGCTCACCTGCACCAGGACAGACTGACTCTCTGGTACCAGGGCTCTGGTGGCCCCAAGAACAAACAAAATTACTAAGCGATCTGCCCAAACAACTCATGCCTTCCTGCCCTGCCCTCAAATAAATTAGTCAGTGAAGTAGATTACACTTAGGCTGACCTGAACAGCTCTGCAGTCAGTCTGCCCCAAGCTTGGAGAGCTGCAGAAGGTGATTGTGACTCAAGTGCTGGACCCGAAACTTGGCCTTGTTGAACCTCATATGGTTGGACTCATCCCATTCATCCAGCCTGTCCAGACCCCTCCGTACAGCCTTCCTACCCTCAAGCAGATCTATTCTTCTACCCAGCTTGGTGTCGTCTGCAAATTACACTTAGTGTCATTTAGCTCTAGCTGTGAGGATGCCTGGGACTTTAGATCCAGCATCTATATGAGAGTTACTTTGCTGTCTTGAAGCACTTTTGTGCTTTGACACTGTGTTGGAGGACAATGATGGTTGCAAGAAACATCTCCCAGCAGTCGCGGACTATCCCTCCAAACTCTGTGACCCATCGCTGCTGCTGCTCGCTCTGACCCATCACAAAGTTGCTCTGTCTCTCTGCTGGACTTAGAGCTTGTGTCCTCCAGAAATGGGACGGGCCGAGAGGTTCTAGGCAGGGGGATGGTGTCTGAGGGCACAGGCAGGGGCAGTCTCCCCACTCGACACGACACCAGCAGTGAAGCTGAGAATGCGACGATGGCCGAGTCCCTGGGCACTGCTCTGGGGCAGGGCAGGACCGTGTCCATGGGGATAATGGTCCCAGCCCTGTGGGATCCTCTGATGCTGAGAAAACAAGCGATTGGCTTCCTTTTCTTGACAGCCTTGAGCACTGGGAGGACATTTCCCCTATGTGATGGGGATTGTCCCTTCACAGGGAATCTGCTTCAGCCAGGCTGTGACAGAAAGGGGTCTGGTCCAGGAGGAGGACAGGGCTGACAGCGAGGGATTTAGTTGCCTGTGTGTGGTGTGACTTGGCTCCCCACAGCTCCTATGTGGCTCCAGCTCTGGCCTGGGGACACTAAATGGCCTGTCCTGGCCTCACGATGTGGGGCTGAAAAGGCCCACGAGCAGCTCAGAGACGAGCTCTGGCTGCAGCAAGGAGTTGGAGGCACTGGGGGCTGCTGCCTCTGCTCAGGGCTCCTGGCACCCTCCTTGCACGGCCATCCATCCTTTTCCAGCACCAGCCTGCTTCTCATTGGAATCAGTGGATACGGCAAAGCTGCCTGTTTAAGAGCTAACACATTCCTAAGGGCAATATGGAGAGTGGCGATTGGTGTCGGCACGACAAAGTGCAACTGCTCAATGCCCTCGTGAGGGAACCTAGAAAAGCGCAAAATTCCAGAACTTTCACAGAGTTTCTGTTGACAGTCTGGTATCCAAGAGCGACCGAGCGGACGAAGAGGACCAGTGAGCTGGTGTTCCCCGTCTTCGCTGTTGCGCTGCTCGCAAGTGATCCGGGCATCATCCCTGGCTGCCCGTGTCTGCGTGCTGGGCAGCGCGCAGGACTGAGAGTGCGAGCAGGTGAGAGGAGCCCATTGAACTCGAGATACCCGCAGCTTCCTTAGGAGAGGGCCAACCTGGAGGCAGCTTTGGGGAACGGCCTCCTTGCAGCTTTAACTCATCAACACTCTTCCCAGCGTTTCACATCCAAACATTTTTCCTCTTTCTGGGTTGACGTTTGCAGGCTCCTCTACCACGATGGTCCTTCAAAAGAAGCGCTTCCTCCGGGCTCTTCTGGGGGCAGTGGTATTGGAGTTACTGGTTGCCCTCGTGTACCTCGTGACGCAGCACAGAGCACCCATGTACAAGGTGAGCACTGCTGCAGAGAGCAGACATGTGGCACAGACGCACCGAGACAAGAGCCCATGTTAGGGCTTTGGAGTGAGTGGGCCTCAGTAGGACGTGCCTTGCAGGCCATAGGCATGGGTCTTCTCTAGCCATGCCAAAATGCAGACAGGAGAAAGAAGGCAGAGGCACTGAAAGAGCCTCTGAGCACACAAGCTGAAAGAGGCTCAGTGAGATCTCAGAGGGGGATGGAGGCTTTCTCAGGGACATGCAAACCATCTGGAGTCTCACGGAGCAGAGTCGCTGCTATTCTAAACCCCGCGGAAAGTGCTGGTGTGAGGTGACATCACTGCATAGGCCTCAGCAGAGAGAATCAGAGGGTGTCTCAGCTGGCAGGAGAAATGCCCATACTGAGGCCACACTTTGAAGGGCCCTGTCCTGTCACTGCTCTGCTTGGCCATGCTGTAGCCTGCCATAGCTTAGGGAGGATCTATTCATTAAGAGCATTAAGGGCTGCTCTTTGGGCACCCTCCTGAAGGTCTGGGTCGTTGCCCCTCAGGAATGATGTCAGAGAAGAAATTCTTGGAATAGCCTAAAGAGCAATCTCCCTGCAAGAAAGCAAGGATGAGGGTGTTGCAGCTAAAAGATAAGGGCACACCTCCATGCCATGTGGACACGGAGAAGAAAGCCCCATGCCACCTAACACTGACAAGGACTGCAAAAGCCAAACACAGCCCTCACCCCCGCTAAGAAAGAAAAAACAAAAAACAACCACCACTGCCATAAACTGGGAGGAGAATTAGGCTTGCAGCTAGTACTTAGGGCTGACATGCTCCTTTTCCTGTCCTGTCTCCTCTTGGCAGGACTCCTCCAAAGAAGACACATGGGTCCCTGCGGAAACGGCCAACACTTCTGGAGCTGTGGATCTCCTGAGTTTGATGCCAAACAGTTCACTTTTGCCATCCAATGAAGTCTCTAAGCTCACGTTTAACTGGTACAAGGACAACCTTTACACCCAGAGACACCTCTGCTATGGACAGAATGAGGTGCTGAAGCGCCTGGCAAAGACTTTAATTGAGGTGAGAACTGAGGAAAATTGAGGGAAACTGGCTGCTAATCAGATTCTACCCTCATGCTAGCAATCACAGCAAAGATTAGAAGGTGAAACGGGAACATCTACTTCAGGGGAGTGTAGAGAGAAGACAGAGGCAGGCTCTTTCCAAAAGTGCAAAGTGTCAGAGCAAGAGACACCTGGCACACGATGGAAAGTGAGACATTCTGGCCAGACATAGGGAAAACACTTCCACAAGAATGCTGCTTAAATAGCAGAATAGAGCCTCGAAAGCCTGTGGAGTCTCCATCCTTGGAGATATTCCAAAGTGAACCGGCCAACACCTTGCTTAACCCGGTCATGCTTTCAGCTGAGGGGTGACACAGAGAAAGTGAGAGGAGCCCATAGGTTCATTCAAACTCCTCCCTACTTTCTTCCTTTTGCCAGGAGTCGCCTTCCAGAACACAAGTGGGACATCCTTGCTACCCAAAAGACTACCGAGAAACCATCTGGCTGTCTTCCTTGCACACCACTCCCCACATAATGCAGAATGACTTCCACACAGCTCTTGCTGACAGAAGAGTGACCCTGGAGGGCAATGGACATGCCGAATGGTGCCGGGCTGTCATCCGCAAGCTGTTGAACTTCTCGACATGTGGCCAGAGCCAGGAGAGCACCCTCCTCGGTGCCTACGAGCCCGCTGGGAGCGGGCACTTCTTTGTAAGGAAAATGCGCACCCTTCCCTTCCCTCGCTCTCTTTAGAAGCCACTGTTCTGCTCAGGGGCACCTTTGGGGTCCCATTAAGAGGCCTCTTGCCAGCCCTTTGCAGAGCTGTGCACAAGGGGCAAAAGAAGAGCTGCTTGCAGCAGTGTGCAGGGTGAGAGCTCTCCTTGCGGACAGCCCTTGCTGACTCAAGGGAGACCAGAGCAGCTGCCCCGCAGCACTTTCCCCTCTCTTACTCGGTACCATTTCTCCTTCCTGCCTTTCAGGCCTTCTCCGAATTTTACTTTGACTTGAGATTCCTTAACGTGACCAAGGAGCGCTCCCTGCTCACTGTCAGCAACAGCATCCGGAATTTCTGCACAAGGAGCTGGCAAGATGTATGTTTCCCACAATGGCTCATGGGAGGCTCTGGGGAAGCTGCAAAGGAATAATCAATCCCCCTGGGCAGAGCTGCCCTCATGGCTCCAAAACACCTGCCCAGTCCACACAAAATGTCTTTGCATGAAGGGCCTTACAGAGCCATCCTTCTTCATGCAGCAGTCAGCGCTCAGCAGGCCATTGCACCTGCAAGGCAATTGCCTGCTGCCAGATCATTGCTAGGAGCTCAAATAACTTCCCTTCCTTCTCACACCCGCCCCCAGCTGTCTTCTAGCTACCCTGAGGAAAATCCCTGGCGACTGCGTAGCTATTGCACCAACGCCAACTACGTCCTCACCCTCCTTGAGATTAATGAGACCAGCTGGAACGACATCATCATCCAGAGGAAGGTAAGCAGCAACCTCAGCCCAGCATGGCAATGCCCTCGCAGGCAGGTGTCCAGCAGCACCGTGCCCAGCTAACACGCAGCTGTGCAGCTCAGCCCTGTGGCCAAGGCTCGTGGAGACCTCCTGCTTGGGGACACGCGCTGTGCCTGTGCCAGGCCTGGCACGCAGAGCCCCAGTGCTGCTAGGGGCATCTCTGTGCTAGAGCTGCCCTCACGATGCCCCTCTCTCCTTTGGCAGCCCGGGAGCACGGACGTCGCCTGGAGCCTGGGCTACGCGCTGGAGCTCGCCAACACCATCCCACGGGAGCTGCTGCACTTGGTGCAGAGGCAAAACCCCTCCGTGCGCGCTGCAGCCGTGGCCCTCATGGTGTCCACTCTTGGCGTGGGGCTTGTTGTCGTGCACACCCACTGGCACATGTAGGAGCTGGGCTGCATCTCAGAGATGGTAGGAAGGCGTCAAGGCTGGAGGGCTGACTCACACACTGGCCAGCAGGACAGAGAGCCCATCTCTTCATCTTGGGCCCATGACGTGGAGCATATTAACCTTTACAGGACTCAAAAAGCGAAGGCTGGACTCTTTTTGAACTGTGCCCAAAAGGGAGCTTGGCACTACAGGGCATTTTCCAAGGAGCCTCCCTCCCCTTTAACTCTGCTCGCATCAGCCGGTGCGCTCTAGAAATCCCAAGCAGGGCCTTTCTTACAGCTTTGCAGATGCTGATGCCTGTTCCTCGTGTGGCCTTCATGCCATCTGATTAGCAGCCTGTTTCTCTCAATTTTCCTCAATTCTCACCTCAATTAAACTCTTTGCAAGGCGCTTCAGCACCTCATTCTGTCCATAGCAGAGGTGACTCTGGGTGTAAACGTTGTCCTTGTACCAGTTAAATGTGAGCTTAGAGACTTCCTTGGATGGCAAAACTGAACTGTTTGGCATTAAACTCAGGAGATCCACAGCTCCAGAAGTGTTGGCTGTTTCTGCAGGGACCCGTGTGTCTTCTTTGGAGGAGTCCTGCCAAGCTGAGACACCACGAGGTTAAAAGACCTGCTGTGGAGATGGCCACAGATTTGGGGACATTTGCCATCTGTGAATGCTGTCCTGCCTTTGCCTTTGTTTTTGCTCATCTGCTAGCTGTCCTGCCAATCATCCATCTGGCCATTTGTCAGCTGCACGTTCACCTTCTACCAGCGATGAGCTGACCCCTACCACTTCTTCAGATATTTTTCCCTGGTTTTTAGCTGTTCTATTAGTTCTATTAACTATGATAGAAATAAATATTCTGAAAGGCACCCAAGAGGGAAATTCTTCTTCTTTTGCTCCTGAATCAAAAGGATTTTAATGTTGTTGGTCCCAGGTAAGGGGTGGTGCCAATGATGGGAGCTGAGGCCAGGTGCCAGAACAAGGGCCTTGGCCGTGGGCAGCTGCTCTGCAAAATGCAGCTTAGTCCCCAGTGTGTGGTGTGACCTGGCTCCCCACTGGCCTCTGCTCAGGTCGCATGTGGCTGCAGCCCTGCCCCGGGGACATTAAATGGCCTGTCCTGGCCTCAGGGCATGGAGCTGAAAACACAGCCTAGGAGCACCCCATGTACTGGTCCTTGTGCACACTTAGGTGTCACTGGGACCCCAGCACAGGCCACACTGGGACTGCTGTGGGTGCGACTGTACATGGAATGTGACAGGTCACGCTGAGTGCACAAGCCACAGATTCTGCCTCCCCACCAGTCACAGAGCCATGTGGGGGGCCCCAGGCAGGGAGAGAGCTGGGGCAATAAGGCCTGGGTGCCATGGGGGTTTGCAGGGAAGCAAGTTGGGAGGATCTGCTGGGATGGCTGCTGTCTGCTGAAGGGTACGAGGCAGTGGAGCAGTAGAGGAGGGAGGACGGGGGATGCGAGGGCTGAGATGCTCCGGCAGCCCAGGCCCTGCTTCCTGCAAGGCAGGCACAAGCCGGGCAGAGGGGTCACTGTGGCCGGTCTTGCACAGGCCGCCCCTCAACCAGGCCAAGGGAACCTGTCTCAGCCTGCAGCGCTGGCTCCTTGGCACTCAGTAAACGGCAGCCTTCACAAGGCAGCTAGCACCACTCCCTACAGAGCGGTGCCGTTACCTGCACGTGCTTTTTAGGTGCTGCCATTTGCAGGCTAAGAGGTGCCCTGGGAACCCAGGAGCACCCGAGCTTGGCAGCCTTAACTGCAGCCAACATTTTGCCACAACGCTTCCCTGCTTAAACAGAGACAAGAAACAGCTTCTGCAGAGCTGGCACACAAATGTTAGGCCCTACCCTAACCCAGGCGACAGCCTGGCAGTGCAGCCTGGCAATAACCCCAAGGCTCACACACACCGGGCTCTAGTCCCTGCCTCCTCCAGCACACGTGGACCTGTGCTCTGTTCCTGCCACACTGCAGATGAGTTCTCTCCCACTTTACTGCAGGACATGCCAGGCCTCTCCAAAGCCTCAGGAGCCCCCAGGCCTTCCCTCGTGTGTGTGGGAAAAAAAGTGCCTGTTTTTACAGATCCTGCCAGGATCCTCACTCACCCCTGCGTCCCTGTGTTACCTGCTCCGTACGGCTGCCTCACCTGTGCCAGGGCTGAGCATGATCACAGGGGTGTCAGCAACACCCCAGAACTTCATTCCTCCTTTCTTCACCCAAAGAGGGGCCCGGACATCTCCTGCAAAACAAACACGACGCCTAGCAGCATGCAGGACCACTGCTTTCAGAAACCACGCAGCACAGACCCCGCAGAGGGCACAGCCTAGGCCAGCCCAAAGCGGGGCCACCCACAAGGCTCTGTCAGTATGGATGTGCCTGACTTAACAGGAACCCCCACCTCAAGGTGCTCGTGGTGCTACAGCACACTGGGTGAGTGTGAAAGGCCCTTCAGCTGGCCCAGACACCCCTGTGTCACTCTGCAAAGTGCTCTAAGGAAACCCAGAGCAAGGCAAAAGCGCCACAGCACAGGGGTGCTGGGACAGCAGCCCCCTCCTCACACACACACCATGGACCATCAAAGACAGTGGCAGAAGGAAGCAGAGATCTCAACCTGCCTCTCATCTAAAGGACACACAGAGGACTCAAGAGACCCGTCTGGGTACTCCAAGAAGACCCACTCATGTCACACAGAGCAATCCCCTGTCCTCCTGCAGCACAGACACCCTGGCAGCTTATTGCACTTGCTAGGGGACCCAGCTCAGGGGCTCGGTCATCAGAGCAGCACACACAGTCCTAGGGAGACAGGACAGAAAGGGCCAGCTCAGCACCTGACAAAGCGGAGCAAAAGCAAATCACCAACATGCAGCACGGCAGCACCCCATCGCTCAAAACAAACCCAACGTGCACACACAGGCACCCCATCTCACCCGCTTGGGCTCCTTGTGCTCACGCAGTGCCTCCTCTCCGCCAAATCCAACAAAATCTACAAACACAAAAGACGAGAGAAGAGCACACCTTGAGGAGATCACAAAAAATACATCCCAACTGCAATAATACCCCATTACAACACCTTGACCTCTTCTGCTAGCGCATCCAGAACAGCGGCCTATGTGCTGCAAGCTCTAGAGCTGCCGTAGGGCCTGTAAGAGGAGAAGGGAGGTGGGCAAGAGACACAGCACCAGGGACACAATGCCCCTACCCTAGGCTCTGCTTGCTCTCACAGGCAAGACCCTCACCTTGCCGCGCTCCTCCAGAACCCCAGCAACCCCCTCTCCACATTACTCAACACCTGCATGCACAAAGCAAAAATTCATCAAAAAAGCCCACAGACCACAACACTTTACCCCCAACAACTCCCTCGCTCATCTTCTTCTTAGGAAAGGACCCTTTCTCACGCCTTCTCTTTTGGGACCATCAGGACACGGACCCCTGCATTTGAAAAGCAATGCAAAACCTACCTGCCCCACCAACCCACCCCGTCCCCCAAAAATTAATAAATCAAGTGCATTATGCACAGACATGCTCAACAATCACCAGGCCATCACTGCCACACTCCATAACCTACTGCACACAACTCCAACAGTCAGGGAGCTCCAGCCCCAAACAGACAGGCACGCACACAAACAACATCAGGCAAACAGAGGAAAGCTCTACGCAGCAAGAAGTTATACCACATGGAAAATACTGAGGACTACAAAGTCCTGTGACATATGAACTGTGCAGCCCTGATGCTTGGCACGAGACCAGAAGAGACTCAAATACTGGCACCTGTGCCAGAACGGGGACAGCCAAGCCAGAGAAAGACATGCAAAGAGAGTCCTTAAGGGGGATATAATACTATGATGCAATACAGGAAAGACAACCCTGGAGGGACGTTGAGAACGTGCAAAACAAGACGGGCCTCCGAAGAGAAAAGAGAGACTGATGAAGCCTCCACAGCAGTGGCGAAGACGATGGACCACAAAAACTCACAAGACAGTCAGAGGGACTGAACTGCCCTTAGCTGCCTTCGCAGCACACGCTGGGATCCTCTTCACAGTGATGATTACTCAGGCCCGGCAGAAAGACAAAGGATGCCTAGAGCGCTAGTGCTGCACCGGGTGGGAGGCATTCTGGAACATAAAGGACAAGGTCAACCTCAAGACCTGAACTACAGAGTGCACCTACCACACACACCACAGAGATACAGGCTGGAGCTGCCTGCCTTAGCACACCCGCACTTCCTCTTCTGAAACACCCAAAACCCTGCCTCACACACCACCGACCTGGGAGAGGCATCCGCACTCGAGGGTATGTACTAGCACACACACCATACACACACACACGACACCCCAACACCTTCCATCCCTCTGCATAGCTTTTCCAGTGCTCGGGGTCACAACAGGACGTCACTTGGCAGACACATCCTCTTCACTCTTCTTTCGGACACTCCATTCGCCTTCAGCACCTGACAATCCAGAGCTCAAGCCATCATCCCCATGATGGACAACTCCCACCTCAGCCGGGAAAATAACCCTCCTCCAGAGTACAGCTGTTGCTCTGCTCACCTGCACCAGGACAGACTGACTCTCTGGTACCAGGGCTCTGGTGGCCCCAAGAACAAACAAAATTACTAAGCGATCTGCCCAAACAACTCATGCCTTCCTGCCCTGCCCTCAAATAAATTAGTCAGTGAAGTAGATTACACTTAGGCTGACCTGAACAGCTCTGCAGTCAGTCTGCCCCAAGCTTGGAGAGCTGCAGAAGGTGATTGTGACTCAAGTGCTGGACCCGAAACTTGGCCTTGTTGAACCTCATATGGTTGGACTCATCCCATTCATCCAGCCTGTCCAGACCCCTCCGTACAGCCTTCCTACCCTCAAGCAGATCTATTCTTCTACCCAGCTTGGTGTCGTCTGCAAATTACACTTAGTGTCATTTAGCGCTAGCTGTGAGGATGCCTGGGACTTTAGATCCAGCATCTATATGAGAGTTACTTTGCTGTCTTGAAGCACTTTTGTGCTTTGACACTGTGTTGGAGGACAATGATGGTTGCAAGAAACATCTCCCAGCAGTCACGGACCATCCCTCCAAACTCTGTGACCCATCGCTGCTGCTGCTCGCTCTGACCCATCACAAAGTTGCTCTGTCTCTCTGCTGGACTTAGAGCTTGTGTCCTCCAGAAATGGGACGGGCCGAGAGGTTCTAGGCAGGGGGATGGTGTCTGAGGGCACAGGCAGGGGCAGTCTCCCCACTCGACACGACACCAGCAGTGAAGCTGAGAATGCGACGATGGCCAAGTCCCTGGGCACTGCTCTGGGGCAGGTAGGATAATGGTCCCAGCCCTGTGGGATCCTCTGACGCTGAGAAAACAAGCGATTGGCTTCCTTTTCTTGACAGCCTTGAGCACTGGGAGGACATTTCCCCTATGTGATGGGGATTGTCCCTTCACAGGGAATCTGCTTCAGCCAGGCTGTGACAGAAAGGGGTCTGGTCCAGGAGGAGGACAGGGCTGACAGCGAGGGATTTAGTTGCCTGTGTGTGGTGTGACTTGGCTCCCCACAGCTCCTATGTGGCTCCAGCTCTGGCCTGGGGACACTAAATGGCCTGTCCTGGCCTCACGATGTGGGGCTGAAAAGGCCCACGAGCAGCTCAGAGACGAGCTCTGGCTGCAGCAAGGAGTTGGAGGCACTGGGGGCTGCTGCCTCTGCTCAGGGCTCCTGGCACCCTCCTTGCACGGCCATCCCTCCTTTTCCAGCACCAGCCTGCTTCTCATTGGAATCAGTGGATACGGCAAAGCTGCCTGTTTAAGAGCTAACACATTCCTCAGGGCAATATGGAGAGTGGCGATTGGTGTCGGCACGACAAAGTGCAACTGCTCAATGCCCTCGTGAGGGAACCTAGAAAAGCGCAAAATTCCAGAACTTTCACCCAGTTTCTGTTGACAATCTGGTATCCAAGAGCGACCGAGCGGACGAAGAGGACCAGTGAGCTGGTGTTCCCCGTCTTCGCTGTTGCTCGCAAGTGATCCTGGCATCATCCCTGGCTGCCCGTGTCTGCGTGCTGGGCAGCGCGCAGGACTGAGAGTGCGAGCAGGTGAGAGGAGCCCATTGAACTCGAGATACCCGCAGCTTCCTTAGGAGAGGGCCAACCTGGAGGCAGCTTTGGGGAACGGCCTCCTTGCAGCTTTAACTCATCAACGCTCTTCCCAGCGTTTCACATCCAAACATTTCTCCTCTTTCTGGGTTGACGTTTGCAGGCTCCTCTACCACGATGGTCCTTCAGAAGAAGCGCTTCCTTCGGGCTCTTCTGGGGGCAGTGGTATTGGGGTTACTGGTTGCCCTCGTGTACCTCGTGACGCAGCACAGAGCACCCATGTACAAGGTGAGCACCGCTGCAGAGAGCAGACATGTGGCACAGACGCTCTGAGACAAGAGCCCATGTTAGGGCTTTGGAGTGAGTGGGCCTCAGTAGGACGTGCCTTGCAGGCCATAGGCATGGGTCTTCTCTAGCCATGCCAAAATGCAGACAGGAGAAAGAAGGCAGAGGCACTGAAAGAGCCTCTGAGCACACAAGCTGAAAGAGGCTCAGTGAGATCTCAGAGGGGGATGGAGGCTTTCTCAGGGACATGCAAACCATCTGGAGTCTCACGGAGCAGAGTCGCTGCTATTCTAAACCCCGCGGAAAGTGCTGGTGTGAGGTGACATCACTGCATAGGCCTCAGCAGAGAGAATCAGAGGGTGTCTCAGCTGGCAGGAGAAATGCCCATACTGAGGCCACACTTTGAAGGGCCCTGTCCTGTCACTGCTCTGCTTGGCCATGCTGTAGCCTGCCATAGCTTAGGGAGGATCTATTCATTAAGAGCATTAAGGGCTGCTCTTTGGGCACCCTCCTGAAGGTCTGGGTCGTTGCCCCTCAGGAATGATGTCAGAGAAGAAATTCTTGGAATAGCCTAAAGAGCAATCTCCCTGCAAGAAAGCAAGGATGAGGGTGTTGCAGCTAAAAGATAAGGGCACACCTCCATGCCATGTGGACACGGAGAAGAAAGCCCCATGCCACCTAACACTGACAAGGACTGCAAAAGCCAAACACAGCCCTCACCCCCGCTAAGAAAGAAAAAACAAAAAACAACCACCACTGCCATAACCTGGGAGGAGAATTAGGCTTGCAGCTAGTACTTAGGGCTGACATGCTCCTTTTCCTGTCCTGTCTCCTCTTGGCAGGACTCCTCCAAAGAAGACACATGGGTCCCTGCGGAAACGGCCAACACTTCTGGAGCTGTGGATCTCCTGAGTTTGATGCCAAACAGTTCACTTTTGCCATCCAATGAAGTCTCTAAGCTCACATTTAACTGGTACAAGGACAACCTTTACACCCAGAGACACCTCTGCTATGGACAGAATGAGGTGCTGAAGCGCCTGGCAAAGACTTTAATTGAGGTGAGAATTGAGGAAAATTGAGGGAAACTGGCTGCTAATCAGATTCTACCCTCATGCTAGCAACCACAGCCAAGATTAGAAGGTGAAACGGGAACAGCTACCTCAGGGGAGGGTAGAGAGAAGACAGAGGCAGGCTCTTTCCAAAAGTGCAAAGTGTCAGAGCAAGAGACACCTGGCACACGATGGAAAGTGAGACATTCTGGCCAGACATAGGGAAAACACTTCCACAAGAATGCTGCTTAAATAGCAGAATAGAGCCTCGAAAGCCTGTGGAGTTTCCATCCTTGGAGATATTCCAAAGTGAACCGGCCAACACCTTGCTTAACCCGGTCATGCTTTCAGCTGAGGGGTGACACAGAGAAAGTGAGAGGAGCCCATAGGTTCATTCAAACTCCTCCCTACTTTTTTCCTTTTGCCAGGAGTCGCCTTCCAGAACACAAGTGGGACATCCTTGCTACCCAAAAGACTACCGAGAAACCATCTGGCTGTCTTCCTTGCACACCACTCCCCACATAATGCAGAATGACTTCCACACAGCTCTTGCTGACAGAAGAGTGACCCTGGAGGGCAATGGACATGCCCAATGGTGCCGGGCTGTCATCCGCAAGCTGTTGAACTTCTCGACATGTGGCCAGAGCCAGGAGAGCACCCTCCTCGGTGCCTACGAGCCCGCTGGGAGCGGGCACTTCTTTGTAAGGAAAATGCGCACCCTTCCCTTCCCTCGCTCTCTTTAGAAGCCACTGTTCTGCTCAGGGGCACCTTTGGGGTCCCATTAAGAGGCCTCTTGCCAGCCCTTTGCAGAGCTGTGCACAAGGGGCAAAAGAAGAGCTGCTTGTAGCAGTGTGCAGGGTGAGAGCTCTCCTTGCGGACAGCCCTTGCTGACTCAAGGGAAACCAGAGCAGCTGCCCCGCAGCACTTTCCCCTCTCTTACTCGGTACCATTTCTCCTTCCTGCCTTTCAGGCCTTCTCCGAATTTTACTTTGACTTGAGATTCCTTAACGTGACCAAGGAGCGCTCCCTGCTCACTGTCAGCAACAGCATCCGGAATTTCTGCACAAGGAGCTGGCAAGATGTATGTTTCCCACAATGGCTCAGGGGAGGCTCTGGGGAAGCTGCAAAGGAATAATCAATCCCCCTGGGCAGAGCTGCCCTCATGGCTCCAAAACACCTGCCCAGTCCACACAAAATGTCTTTGCATGAAGGGCCTTACAGAGCCATCCATCTTCATGCAGCAGTCAGCGCTCAGCAGGCCATTGCACCTGCAAGGCAATTGCCTGCTGCCAGATCATTGCTAGGAGCTCAAATAACTTCCCTTCCTTCTCACACCTGCCCCCAGCTGTCTTCTAGCTACCCTGAGGAAAATCCCTGGCGACTGCGTAGCTATTGCACCAACGCCAACTACGTCCTCACCCTCCTTGAGATTAATGAGACCAGCTGGAATGACATCATCATCCAGAGGAAGGTAAGCAGCAACCTCAGCCCAGCATGGCAATGCCCTCGCAGGCAGGTGTCCAGCAGCACCGTGCCCAGCTAACACGCAGCTGTGCAGCTCAGCCCTGTGGCCAAGGCTCGTGGAGACCTCCTGCTTGGGGACACGCGCTGTGCCTGTGCCAGGCCTGGCACGCAGAGCCCCAGTGCTGCTAGGGGCATCTCTGTGCTAGAGCTGCCCTCACGATGCCCCTCTCTCCTTTGGCAGCCCGGGAGCACGGACGTCGCCTGGAGCCTGGGCTACGCGCTGGAGCTCGCCAACACCATCCCACGGGAGCTGCTGCACTTGGTGCACAGGCAAAACCCCTCCGTGCGCGCTGCAGCCGTGGCCCTCATGGTGTCCACTCTTGGCGTGGGGCTTGTTGTCGTGCACACCCACTGGCACATGTAGGAGCTGGGCTGCATCTCAGAGATGGTAGGAAGGCGTCAAGGCTGGAGGGCTGACTCACACACTGGCCAGCAGGACAGAGAGCCCATCTCTTCATCTTGGGCCCATGACGTGGAGCATATTAACCTTTACAGGAATCAAGAAGCGAAGACTGGACTCTTTTTGAACTGTGCCCAAAAGGGAGCTTGGCACTACAGGGCATTTTCCAAGGAGCCTCCCTCCCCTTTAACTCTGCTCGCATCAGCCGGTGCGCTCTAGAAATCCCAAGCAGGGCCTTTCTTACAGCTTTGCAGATGCTGATGCCTGTTCCTCGTGTGGCCTTCATGCCATCTGATTAGCAGCCTGTTTCTCTCAATTTTCCTCAATTCTCACCTCAATTAAACTCTTTGCAAGGCGCTTCAGCACCTCATTCTGTCCATAGCAGAGGTGGTGCTGGGTGTAAACGTTGTCCTTGTACCAGTTAAATGTGAGCTTAGAGACTTCCTTGGATGGCAAAATTGAACTATTTGGCATTAAACTCAGGAGATCCACAGCTCCAGAAGTGTTGGCCGTTTCTGCAGGGACCCGTGTGTCTTTTTTGGAGGAGTCCTGCCAAGCTGAGACACCACGAGGTTAAAAGACCTGCTGTGGAGATGGCCACAGATTTGGGGACATTTGCCATCTGTGAATGCTGTCCTGCCTTTGCCTTTTTTTTTGCTCATCTGCTAGCTGTCCTGCCAATCATCCATCTGGCCATTTGTCAGCTGCACGTTCACCTTCTACCAGCGATGAGCTGACCCCTACCATTTCTTCAGATATTTTTCCCTGGTTTTTAGCTGTTCTATTAGTTCTATTAACTATGATAGAAATAAATATTCTGAAAGGCACCCAAGAGGGAAATTCTTCTTCTTTTGCTCCTGAATCAAAAGGATTTTAATGTTGTTGGTCCCAGGTAAGGGGTGGTGCCAATGATGGGAGCTGAGGCCAGGTGCCAGAACAAGGGCCTTGGCCGTGGGGAGGTGCTCTGCAAAATGCAGCTTAGTCCCCAGTGTGTGGTGTGACCTGGCTCCCCACTGGCCTCTGCTCAGGTCACATGTGGCTGTAGCCCTGCCCCGGGGACACTAAAAGGCCTGTCCTGGCCTCAGGGCATGGAGCTGAAAACACAGCCTAGGAGCACCCCATGTACTGCTCCTTGTGCACACTTAGGTGTCACTGGGACCCCAGCACAGGCCACACTGGGACTGCTGTGGGTGCGACTGTACATGGAATGTGACAGGTCACGCTGAGTGCACAAGCCACAGATTCTGCCTCCCCACCAGTCACAGAGCCATGTGGGGGGCCCCAGGCAGGGAGAGAGCTGGGGCAGTAGGGCCTGGGTGCCATGGGGGTTTGCAGGGAAGCAAGTTGGGAGGATCTGCTGGGATGGCTGCTGTCTGCTGAAGGGCACGAGGCAGTGGAGCAGTAGAGGAGGGAGGACGGGGGATGCGAGGGCTGAGATGCTCCGGCAGCCCAGGCCCTGCTTCCTGCAAGGCAGGCACAAGCCGGGCAGAGGGGTCACTGTGGCCGGCCTTGCACAGGCCGCCCCTCAACCAGGCCAAGGGAACCTGTCTCAGCCTGCAGCGCTGGCTCCTTGGCACTCAGTAAATGGCAGCCTTCACAAGGCAGCTAGCACCACTCCCTACAGAGCGGTGCCGTTACCTGCACGTGCTTTTTAGGTGCTGCCATTTGCAGGCTAAGAGGTGCCCTGGGAACCCAGGAGCACCCGAGCTTGGCAGCCTTAACTGCAGCCAACATTTTGCCACAACGCTTCCCTGCTTAAACAGAGACAAGAAATAGCTTCTGCAGAGCTGGCACACAAATGTTAGGCCCTACCCTAACCCAGGCGACAGCCTGGCAGTGCAGCCTGGCAATAACCCCATGGCTCACACACACCGGGCTCTAGTCCCTGCCTCCTCCAGCACACGTGGACCTGTGCTCTGTTCCTGCCACACTGCAGATGAGTTCTCTCCCACTTTACTGCAGGACATGCCAGGCCTCTCCAAAGCCTCAGGAGCCCCCAGGCCTTCCCTCGTGTGTGTGGGAAAAAAAGTGCCTGTTTTTACAGATCCTGCCAGGATCCTCACTCACCCCTGTGTCCCTGTGCTACACGCTCCGTACGGCTGCCTCACCTGTGCCAGGGCTGAGCATGATCACAGGGGTGTCAGCAACACCCCAGAACTTCATTCCTCCTTTCTTCACCCAAAGAGGGGCCCGGACATCTCCTGCAAAACAAACACGACGCCTAGCAGCATGCAGGACCACTGCTTTCAGAAACCACCCAGCACAGACCCCGCAGAGGGCACAGCCTAGGCCAGCCCAAAGCGGGGCCACCCACAAGGCTCTGCCAGTATGGATGTGCCTGACTTAACAGGAACCCCCACCTCAAGGTACTTGTGGTGCTACAGCACACTGGGTGAGTGTGAAAGGCCCTTCAGCTGGCCCAGACACCCCTGTGTCACTCTGCAAAGTGCTCTAACGAAACCCAGAGCAAGGCAAAAGCGCCACAGCACAGGGGTGCTGGGACAGCAGCCCCCTCCTCACACACACACCATGGACCATCAAAGACAGTGGCAGAAGGAAGCAGAGATCTTATCCTGCCTCTCACCTAAAGGACACACAGAGGACTCAAGAGACCCGTCCGGGTACTCCAAGAAGACCCACTCATGTCACACAGAGCAATCCCCTGCCCTCCTGCAGCACAGACACCCTGGCAGCTTATTGCACTTGCTAGGGGACCCAGCTCAGGGGCTCGGTCATCAGAGCAGCACACACAGTCCTAGGGAGACAGGACAGGAGGTGGTAAACTCTAGCCCTAACCCTTAACCCTAAACCTTCTTCTTAAGGAGGTAGTGCATGCTGAGGGGGAGGGAGGAGGGTAGGGGAGAGGTAGACACGGATGAGGACAGGGAAGGGATAGAGCAGGGAATGGCGGGGAAAGAGGGGAGGTGACGGGGAGGATGGAGAGAGGAGGGGTGGGAGAGCACAAGGCAGGTATGTGCTGTGTACATGCAAGGGCTGGAATAGCGTAGTGCGGGAGGTGTACCAGGGTGGGTGTCCTTGGTGTATGCGGTTACACAGAAGATGCTCTATGTTCCAGAAAGGAAAAAAAAAACCACAAGAACCACACCAAGACCTGCTGAGAGCAGTGCACAGATGCAACACACACCATAGAGACACAGGCTGGAGCTGCCTGCCTCACACACCGCTCATCCCCAAAGGCAGCCACACTAGACAGTCTGGAAGCAAACAGACTCACCATCAAAAGACTCCCCAACACCTTCTGTCCATCCACCCACTTAGCTCTGGCAGTGCTCAGGGTCACCACTGGACTTCAGGAGCTGTCCTCAGTTGGCAGACGCATCCTTTCCATCTTGTTTTGGACACCTCGTTCACCCTCATCACCTGCCTAACTAGACCTCAAGTTGTCATTGCCATGCCAGATAAGTCCCAATGCAGTGGCCAATACACCCTCCTCCAAAGAAGAGCTCTCCCTCTGCTCACCTGCACTGGGACACAACCACGTTCTGGCATCAGGGCTCCGAGGGGACTTGTGACACTTAGAACAAGCAAAATTACCAACTAAGTCTTCTGCTAGGCAGGAATGAGGAGTCCTACACCTACGGACACAGCATTACTCTCAGTTATTCTACCTCACCTTGGATCCTCAGTAGTGACTGGAAAGGGCCAGCTCAGCACCTGACAAAGCGGAGCAAAAGCAAACCACCAACATGCAGCACGGCAGCACCCCATCGCTCAAAACAAACCCAACACACACACACAGGCACCCCATCTCACCCGCTTGGGCTCCTTGTGCTCACGCAGTGCCTCCTCTCCGCCAAATCCAACAAAATCTACAAACACAAAAGACGAGAGAAGAGCACACCTTGAGGAGATGACAAAAAATACATCCCAACTGCAATAATACCCCATTACAACACCTTGACCTCTTCTGCTAGCCCATCCAGAACAGCGGCCTATGTGCTGCAAGCTCTAGAGCTGCCGTAGGGCCTGTAAGAGGAGAAGGGAGGTGGGCAAGAGACACAGCACCAGGGACACAATGCCCCTACCCTAGGCTCTGCTTGCTCTCACAGGCAAGACCCTCACCTTGCCGCGCTCCTCCAGAACCCCAGCAACCCCCTCTCCACATTACTCAACACCTGCATGCACAAAGCAAAAACTCATCAAAAAAGCCCACAGACCACAACACTTTACCCCCAACAACTCCCTCGCTCATCTTCTTCTTAGGAAAGGACCCTTTCTCACGCCTTCTCTTTTGGGACCGTCAGGACACGGACCCCTGCAGTTGAAAAGCAATGCAAAACCTACCTGCCCCACCAACCCACCCCGTCCCCCAAAAATTAATAAATCAAGTGCATTATGCACAGACATGCTCAACAATCACCAGGCCATCACTGCCACACTCCATAACCTACTGCACACAACTCCAACAGTCAGGGAGCTCCAGCCCCAAACAGACAGGCACGCACACAAACAACATCAGGCAAACAGAGGAAAGCTCTACGCAGCAAGAACTTATACCACATGGAAAATACTGAGGACTACAAAGTCCTGTGACATATGAACTGTGCAACCCTGATGCTTGGCACGAGACCAGAAGAGAGTCAAATGCCGGCACCTGTGCCAGAAGGGGGACAGCCAAGCCAGAGAAAGACATGCAAAGAGAGTCCTTAAGGGGGATATAATACTATGATGCAATACAGGAAAGACAACCCTGGAGGGATATTGAGAACGTGCAAAACAAGACGGGCCTCCGAAGAGAAAAGAGAGACTGATGAAGCCTCCACAGCAGTGGTGAAGACGATGGACCACAAAAACTCACAAGACAGTCAGAGGGACTGAACTGCCCTTAGCTGCCTTCGCAGCACACGCTGGGATCCTCTTCACAGTGATGATTACTCAGGCCCGGCAGAAAGACAAAGGATGCCTAGAGCGCTAGTGCTGCACCGGGTGGGAGGCATTCTGGAACATAAAGGACAAGGTCAACCTCAAGACCTGAACTACAGAGTGCGCCTACCACACACACCACAGAGATACAGGCTGGAGCTGCCTGCCTTAGCGCACCCGCACTTCCTCTTCTGAAACACCCAAAACCCTGCCTCACACACCACCGACCTGGGAGAGGCATCCGCACTCCAGGGTATGTACTAGCACACACACCATACACACACACACGACACCCCAACACCTTCCATCCCTCTGCATAGCTTTTCCAGTGCTCGGGGTCACAACAGGACGTCACTTGGCAGACACATCCTCTTCACTCTTCTTTCGGACACTCCATTCGCCTTCAGCACCTGACAATCCAGAGCTCAAGCCATCATCCCCATGATGGACAACTCCCACCTCAGCCGGGAAAATAACCCTCCTCCAGAGTACAGCTGTTGCTCTGCTCACCTGCACCAGGACAGACTGACTCTCTGGTACCAGGGCTCTGGTGGCCCCAAGAACAAACAAAATTACTAAGCGATCTGCCCAAACAACTCATGCCTTCCTGCCCTGCCCTCAAATAAATTAGTCAGTGAAGTAGATTACACTTAGGCTGACCTGAACAGCTCTGCAGTCAGTCTGCCCCAAGCTTGGAGAGCTGCAGAAGGTGATTGTGACTCAAGTGCTGGACCCGAAACTTGGCCTTGTTGAACCTCATATGGTTGGACTCATCCCATTCATCCAGCCTGTCCAGACCCCTCCGTACAGCCTTCCTACCCTCAAGCAGATCTATTCTTCTACCCAGCTTGGTGTCGTCTGCAAATTACACTTAGTGTCATTTAGCTCTAGCTGTGAGGATGCCTGGGACTTTAGATCCAGCATCTATATGAGAGTTACTTTGCTGTCTTGAAGCACTTTTGTGCTTTGACACTGTGTTGGAGGACAATGATGGTTGCAAGAAACATCTCCCAGCAGTCGCGGACTATCCCTCCAAACTCTGTGATCCATCGCTGCTGCTGCTCGCTCTGACCCATCACAAAGTTGCTCTGTCTCTCTGCTGGACTTAGAGCTTGTGTCCTCCAGAAATGGGACGGGCCAAGAGGTTCTAGGCAGCGGGATGGTGTCTGAGGGCACAGGCAGGGACAGTCTCCCCACTCGACACGACACCAGCAGTGAAGCTGAGAATGCGACGATGGCCGAGTCCCTGGGCACTGCTCTGGGGCAGGGCAGGACCGTGTCCATGGGGATAATGGTCCCAGCCCTGTAGGATCCTCTGATGCTGAGAAAACAAGCGATTGGCTTCCTTTTCTTGACAGCCTTGAGCACTGGGAGGACATTTCCCCTATGTGATGGGGATTGTCCCTTCACAGGGAATCTGCTTCAGCCAGGCTGTGACAGAAACGGGTCTGGTCCAGGAGGAGGACAGGGCTGACAGCGAGGGATTTAGTTGCCTGTGTGTGGTGTGACTTGGCTCCCCACAGCTCCTATGTGGCTCCAGCTCTGGCCTGGGGACACTAAATGGCCTGTCCTGGCCTCACGATGTGGGGCTGAAAAGGCCCACGAGCAGCTCAGAGACGAGCTCTGGCTGCAGCAAGGAGTTGGAGGCACTGGGGGCTGCTGCCTCTGCTCAGGGCTCCTGGCACCCTCCTTGCACGGCCATCCCTCCTTTTCCAGCACCAGCCTGCTTCTCATTGGAATCAGTGCATACGGCAAAGCTGCCTGTTTAAGAGCTAACACATTCCTAAGGGCAATATGGAGAGTGGCGATTGGTGTCGGCACGACAAAGTGCAACTGCTCAATGCCCTCGTGAGGGAACCTAGAAAAGCACAAAATTCCAGAACTTTCACCGAGTTTCTGTTGACAGTCAGGTATCCACGAGCGACCGAGCGGACGAAGAGGACCAGTGAGCTGGTGTTCCCCGTCTTCGCTGTTGCTCGCAAGTGATCCTGGCATCATCCCTGGCTGCCCGTGTCTGCGTGCTGGGCAGCGCGCAGGACTGAGAGTGCGAGCAGGTGAGAGGAGCCCATTGAACTCGAGATACCCGCAGCTTCCTTAGGAGAGGGCCAACCTGGAGGCAGCTTTGGGGAACGGCCTCCTTGCGGCTTTAACTCATCAATGCTCTTCCCAGCGTTTCACATCCAAACATTTCTCCTCTTTCTGGGTTGACGTTTGCAGGCTCCTCTACCACGATGGTCCTTCAAAAGAAGCGCTTCCTCCGGGCTCTTCTGGGGGCAGTGGTATTGGAGTTACTGGTTGCCCTCGTGTACCTCGTGACGCAGCACAGAGCACCCATGTACAAGGTGAGCACCGCTGCAGAGAGCAGACATGTGGCACAGACGCTCTGAGACAAGAGCCCATGTTAGGGCTTTGGAGTGAGTGGGCCTCAGTAGGACGTGCCTTGCAGGCCATAGGCATGGGTCTTCTCTAGCCATGCCAAAATGCAGACAGGAGAAAGAAGGCAGAGGCACTGAAAGAGCCTCTGAGCACACAAGCTGAAAGAGGCTCAGTGAGATCTCAGAGGGGGATGGAGGCTTTCTCAGGGACATGCAAACCATCTGGAGTCTCACGGAGCAGAGTCGGTGCTATTCTAAACCCCGCGGAGTGTGCTGGTGTGAGGTGACATCACTGCATAGGCCTCAGCAGAGAGAATCAGAGGGTGTCTCAGCTGGCAGGAGAAATGCCCGTACTGAGGCCACACTTTGAAGGGCCCTGTCCTGTCACTGCTCTGCTTGGCCATGCTGTAGCCTGCCATAGCTTAGGGAGGATCTATTCATTAAGAGCATTAAGGGCTGCTCTTTGGGCACCCTCCTGAAGGTCTGGGTCGTTGCCCCTCAGGAATGATGTCAGAGAAGAAATTCTTGGAATAGCCTAAAGAGCAATCTCCCTGCAAGAAAGCAAGGATGAGGGTGTTGCAGCTAAAAGATAAGGGCACACCTCCATGCCATGTGGACACGGAGAAGAAAGCCCCATGCCACCTAACACTGACAAGGACTGCAAAAGCCAAACACAGCCCTCACCCCCGCTAAGAAAGAAAAAACAAAAAACAACCACCACTGCCATAAACTGGGAGGAGAATTAGGCTTGCAGCTAGTACTTAGGGCTGACATGCTCCTTTTCCTGTCCTGTCTCCTCTTGGCAGGACTCCTCCAAAGAAGACACATGGGTCCCTGCGGAAACGGCCAACACTTCTGGAGCTGTGGATCTCCTGAGTTTGATGCCAAACAGTTCACTTTTGCCATCCAATGAAGTCTCTAAGCTCACATTTAACTGGTACAAGGACAACCTTTACACCCAGAGACACCTCTGCTATGGACAGAATGAGGTGCTGAAGCGCCTGGCAAAGACTTTAATTGAGGTGAGAATTGAGGAAAATTGAGGGAAACTGGCTGCTAATCAGATTCTACCCTCATGCTAGCAACCACAGCAAAGATTAGAAGGTGAAACAGGAACAGCTACCTCAGGGGAGGGTAGAGAGAAGACAGAGGAAGGCTCTTTCCAAAAGTGCAAAGTGTCAGAGCAAGAGACACCTGGCACACGATGGAAAGTGAGACATTCTGGCCAGACATAGGGAAAACACTTCCACAAGAATGCTGCTTAAATAGCAGAATAGAGCCTCGAAAGCCTGTGCAGTCTCCATCCTTGAAGATATTCCAAAGTGAACCGGCCAACACCTTGCTTAACCCGGTCATGCTTTCAGCTGAGGGGTAACACAGAGAAAGTGAGAGGAGCCCATAGGTTCATTCAAACTCCTCCCTACTTTTTTCCTTTTGCCAGGAGTCGCCTTCCAGAACACAAGTGGGACATCCTTGCTACCCAAAAGACTACCGAGAAACCATCTGGCTGTCTTCCTTGCACACCACTCCCCACATAATGCAGAATGACTTCCACACAGCTCTTGCTGACAGAAGAGTGACCCTGGAGGGCAATGGACATGCCGAATGGTGCCGGGCTGTCATCCGCAAGCTGTTGAACTTCTCGACATGTGGCCAGAGCCAGGAGAGCACCCTCCTCGGTGCCTACGAGCCCGCTGGGAGCGGGCACTTCTTTGTAAGGAAAATGCGCACCCTTCCCTTCCCTCGCTCTCTTTAGAAGCCACTGTTCTGCTCAGGGGCACCTTTGGGGTCCCATTAAGAGGCCTCTTGCCAGCCCTTTGCAGAGCTGTGCACAAGGGGCAAAAGAAGAGCTGCTTGTAGCAGTGTGCAGGGTGAGAGCTCTCCTTGCGGACAGCCCTTGCTGACTCAAGGGAGACCAGAGCAGCTGCCCCGCAGCACTTTCCCCTCTCTTACTCGGTACCATTTCTCCTTCCTGCCTTTCAGGCCTTCTCCCAATTTTACTTTGACTTGAGATTCCTTAACGTGACCAAGGAGCGCTCCCTGCTCACTGTCAGCAACAGCATCCGGAATTTCTGCACAAGGAGCTGGCAAGATGTATGTTTCCCACAATGGCTCAGGGGAGGCTCTGGGGAAGCTGCAAAGGAATAATCAATCCCCCTGGGCAGAGCTGCCCTCATGGCTCCAAAACACCTGCCCAGTCCACACAAAATGTCTTTGCATGAAGGGCCTTACAGAGCCATCCTTCTTCATGCAGCAGTCAGCGCTCAGCAGGCCATTGCACCTGCAAGGCAATTGCCTGCTGCCAGATCATTGCTAGGAGCTCAAATAACTTCCCTTCCTTCTCACACCCGCCCCCAGCTGTCTTCTAGCTACCCTGAGGAAAATCCCTGGCGACTGCGTAGCTATTGCACCAACGCCAACTACGTCCTCACCCTCCTTGAGATTAATGAGACCAGCTGGAACGACATCATCATCCAGAGGAAGGTAAGCAGCAACCTCAGCCCGGCATGGCAATGCCCTCGCAGGCAGGTGTCCAGCAGCACCGTGCCCAGCTAACACGCAGCTGTGCAGCTCAGCCCTGTGGCCAAGGCTCGTGGAGACCTCCTGCTTGGGGACACGCGCTGTGCCTGTGCCAGGCCTGGCACGCAGAGCCCCAGTGCTGCTAGGGGCATCTCTGTGCTAGAGCTGCCCTCACGATGCCCCTCTCTCCTTTGGCAGCCCGGGAGCACGGACGTCGCCTGGAGCCTGGGCTACGCGCTGGAGCTCGCCAACACCATCCCACGGGAGCTGCTGCACTTGGTGCACAGGCAAAACCCCTCCGTGCGCGCTGCAGCCGTGGCCCTCATGGTGTCCACTCTTGGCGTGGGGCTTCTTGTCGTGCACACCCACTGGCACATGTAGGAGCTGGGCTGCATCTCAGAGATGGTAGGAAGGCGTCAAGGCTGCAGGGTTGACTCACACACTGGCCAGCAGGACAGAGAGCCCATCTCTTCATCTTGGGCCCATGACGTCGAGCATATTAACCTTTACAGGAATCAAGAAGCGAAGGCTGGTCTCTTTTTGAACTGTGCCCAAAAGGGAGCTTGGCACTACAGGGCATTTTCCAAGGAGCCTCCCTCCCCTTTAACTCTGCTCGCATCAGCCTGTGCGCTCTAGAAATCCCAAGCAGGGCCTTTCTTACAGCTTTGCAGATGCTGATGCCTGTTCCTCGTGTGGCCTTCATGCCATCTGATTAGCAGCCTGTTTCTCTCAATTTTCCTCAATTCTCACCTCAATTAAACTCTTTGCAAGGCGCTTCAGCACCTCATTCTGTCCATAGCAGAGGTGGTGCTGGGTGTAAACGTTGTCCTTGTACCAGTTAAATGTGAGCTTAGAGACTTCCTTGGATGGCAAAATTGAACTGTTTGGCATTAAACTCAGGAGATCCACAGCGCCAGAAGTGTTGGCCGTTTCTGCAGGGACCCGTGTGTCTTCTTTGGAGGAGTCCTGCCAAGCTGAGACACCACGACGTTAAAAGACCTGCTGTGGAGATGGCCACAGATTTGGGGACATTTGCCATCTGTGAATGCTGTCCTGCCTTTGCCTTTGTTTTTGCTCATCTGCTAGCTGTCCTGCCAATCATCCATCTGGCCATTTGTCAGCTGCACGTTCACCTTCTACCAGCGATGAGCTGACCCCTACCATTTCTTCAGATATTTTTCCCTGGTTTTTAGCTGTTCTATTAGTTCTATTAACTATGATAGAAATAAATATTCTGAAAGGCACCCAAGAGGGAAATTCTTCTTCTTTTGCTCCTGAATCAAAAGGATTTTAATGTTGTTGGTCCCAGGTAAGGGGTGGTGCCAAGGATGGGAGCTGAGGCCAGGTGCCAGAACAAGGGCCTTGGCCGTGGGGAGGTGCTCTGCAAAATGCAGCTTAGTCCCCAGTGTGTGGTGTGACCTGGCTCCCCACTGGCCTCTGCTCAGGTCGCATGTGGCTGCAGCCCTGCCCCGGGGACACTAAATGGCCTGTCCTGGCCTCAGGGCATGGAGCTGAAAACACAGCCTAGGAGCACCCCATGTACTGGTCCTTGTGCACACTTAGGTGTCACTGGGACCCCAGCACAGGCCACACTGGGACTGCTGTGGGTGCGACTGTACATGGAATGTGACAGGTCACGCTGAGTGCACAAGCCACAGATTCTGCCTCCCCACCAGTCACAGAGCCATGTGGGGGGCCCCAGGCAGGGAGAGAGCTGGGGCAGTAAGGCCTGGGTGCCATGGGGGTTTGCAGGGAAGCAAGTTGGGAGGATCTGCTGGGATGGCTGCTGTCTGCTGAAGGGCACGAGGCAGTGGAGCAGTAGAGGAGGGAGGACGGGGGATGCGAGGGCTGAGATGCTCCGGCAGCCCAGGCCCTGCTTCCTGCAAGGCAGGCACAAGCCGGGCAGAGGGCTCACTGTGGCCGGCCTTGCACAGGCCGCCCCTCAACCAGGCCAAGGGAACCTGTCTCAGCCTGCAGCGCTGGCTCCTTGGCACTCAGTAAATGGCAGCCTTCACAAGGCAGCTAGCACCACTCCCTACAGAGCGGTGCCGTTACCTGCACGTGCTTTTTAGGTGCTGCCATTTGCAGGCTAAGAGGTGCCCTGGGAACCCAGGAGCACCCGAGCTTGGCAGCCTTAACTGCAGCCAACATTTTGCCACAACGCTTCCCTGCTTAAACAGAGACAAGAAACAGCTTCTGCAGAGCTGGCACACAAATGTTAGGCCCTACCCTAACCCAGGCGACAGCCTGGCAGTGCAGCCTGGCAATAACCCCATGGCTCACACACACCGGGCTCTAGTCCCTGCCTCCTCCAGCACACGTGGACCTGTGCTCTGTTCCTGCCACACTGCAGATGAGTTCTCTCCCACTTTACTGCAGGACATGCCAGGCCTCTCCAAAGCCTCAGGAGCCCCCAGGCCTTCCCTCGTGTGTGGGGGAAAAAAGTGCCTGTTCTAACAGATCCTGCCAGGATCCTCACTCACCCCTGTGTCCCTGTGCTACACGCTCCGTACGGCTGCCTCACCTGTGCCAGGGCTGAGCATGATCACAGGGGTGTCAGCAACACCCCAGAACTTCATTCTTCCTTTCTTCACCCAAAGAGGGGCCCGGACATCTCCTGCAAAACAAACACGACGCCTAGCAGCATGCAGGACCACTGCTTTCAGAAACCACCCAGCACAGACCCCGCAGAGGGCACAGCCTAGGCCAGCCCAAAGCGGGGCCACCCACAAGGCTCTGTCAGTATGGATGTGCCTGACTTAACAGGAACCCCCACCTCAAGGTGCTTGTGGTGCTACAGCACACTGGGTGAGTGTGAAAGGCCCTTCAGCTGGCCCAGACACCCCTGTGTCACTCTGCAAAGTGCTCTAACGAAACCCAGAGCAAGGCAAAAGCGCCACAGCACAGGGGTGCTGGGACAGCAGCCCTCTCCTCACACACACACCATGGACCATCAAAGACAGTGGCAGAAGGAAGCAGAGATCTCAACCTGCCTCTCCTCTAAAGGACACACAGAGGACTCAAGAGACCCGTCCGGGTACTCCAAGAAGACCCACTCATGTCACACAGAGCAATCTCCTGCCCTCCTGCAGCACAGACACCCTGGCAGCTTATTGCACTTGCTAGGGGACCCAGCTCAGGGGCTCGGTCATCAGAGCAGCACACACAGTCCTAGGGAGACAGGACAGGAGGTGGTAAACTCTAGCCCTAACCCTTAACCCTAAACCTTCTTCTTAAGGAGGTAGTGCATGCTGAGGGGGAGGGAGGAGGGTAGGGGAGAGGTAGACACGGATGAGGACAGGGAAGGGATAGAGCAGGGAATGGCGGGGAAAGAGGGGAGGTGACGGGGAGGATGGAGAGAGGAGGGGTGGGAGAGCACAAGGCAGGTATGTGCTGTGTACATGCAAGGGCTGGAATAGCGTAGTGCGGGAGGTGTACCAGGGTGGGTGTCCTTGGTGTATGCGGTTACACAGAAGATGCTCTATGTTCCAGAAAGGAAAAAAAAAAAACAACAAGAACCGCACCAAGACCTGCTGAGAGCAGTGCACAGATGCAACACACACCATAGAGACACAGGCTGGAGCTGCCTGCCTCACACACCGCTCATCCCCAAGAGGCATCCACCCTAGACAGTCTGGAAGCAAAGAGACTCACCATCAAAAGACTCCCCAACACCTTCTGTCCATCCACCCACTTAGCTCTGGCAGTGCTCAGGGTCACCACTGGACTTCAGGAGCTGTCCTCAGTTGGCAGACGCATCCTTTCCATCTTGTTTTGGACACCTCGTTCACCCTCATCACCTGCCTAACTAGACCTCAAGTTCTCATTGCCATGCCAGATAAGTCCCAATGCAGTAACCAATACACCCTCCTCCAAACAAGAGCTCTCCCTCTGCTCACCTGCACTGGGACACAACCACGTTCTGGCATCAGGGCTCTGAGGGGACTTGTGACACTTAGAACAAGCAAAATTACCAACTAAGTCTTCTGCTAGGCAGGAATGAGGAGTCCTACACCTACGGACACAGCATTACTCTCAGTTATTCTACCTCACCTTGGATCCTCAGTAGTGACTGCAAAGGGCCAGCTCAGCACCTGACAAAGCGGAGCAAAAGCAAATCACCAACATGCAGCACGGCAGCACCCCATCGCTCAAAACAAACCCAACACACACACACAGGCACCCCATCTCACCCGCTTGGGCTCCTTGTGCTCACGCAGTGCCTCCTCTCCGCCAAATCCAACAAAATCTACAAACACAAAAGACGAGAGAAGAGCACACCTTGAGGAGATGACAAAAAATACATCCCAACTGCAGTAATACCCCAATACAACACCTTGACCTCTTCTGCTAGCGCATCCAGAACAGCGGCCTATGTGCTGCAAGCTCTAGAGCTGCCGTAGGGCCTGTAAGAGGAGAAGGGAGGTGGGCAAGAGACACAGCACCAGGGACACAATGCCCCTACCCTAGGCTCTGCTTGCTCTCACAGGCAAGACCCTCACCTTGCCGCGCTCCTCCAGAACCCCAGCAACCCCCTCTCCACATTACTCAACACCTGCATGCACAAAGCAAAAACTCATCAAAAAAGTCCACAGACCACAACACTTTACCCCCAACAACTCCCTCGCTCATCTTCTTCTTAGGAAAGGACCCTTTCTCACGCCTTATCTTTTGAGACCGTCAGGACACGGACCCCTGCAGTTGAAAAGCAATGCAAAACCTACCTGCCCCACCAACCCACCCCGTCCCCCAAAAATTAATAAATCAAGTGCATTACGCACAGACATGCTCAACAATCACCAGGCCATCACTGCCACACTCCATAACCTACTGCACACAACTCCAACAGTCAGGGAGCTCCAGCCCCAAACAGACAGACACGCACACAAACAGCATCAGGCAAACGGAGGAAAGCTCTACGCAGCAAGAAGTTATACCACATGGAAAATACTGAGGACTACAAAGTCCTGTGACATATGAACTGTGCAGCCCTGATGGTCGGCACGAGACCTGAAGAGAGTCAAATGCCGGCACCTGTGCCAGAAAGGGGACAGCCAAGCCAGAGAAAGACATGTAAAGAGAGTCCTTAAGGGGGATATAATACTATGATGCAATACAGGAAAGACAACCGTGGAGGGATGTTGAGAACGTGCAAAACAAGACGGGCCTCCGAAGAGAAAAGAGAGACTGATGAAACCTCCACAGCAGCGGCGAAGACGATGGACCACAAAAACTCACAAGACAGTCAGAGGGACTGAACTGCCCTTAGCTGCCTTCGCAGCACACGCTGGGATCCTCTTCACAGTGATGATTACTCAGGCCCGGCAGAAAGACAAAGGATGCCTAGAGTGCTAGTGCTGCACCGGGTGGGAGGCATTCTGGAACATAAAGGACAAGGTCAACCTCAAGACCTGAACTACAGAGTGCACCTACCACACACACCACAGAGATACAGGCTGGAGCTGCCTGCCTTAGCACACCCGCACTTCCTCTTCTGAAACACCCAAAACCCTGCCTCACACACCACCGACCTGGGAGAGGCATCCGCACTCCAGGGTATGTACTAGCACACACACCATACACACACACGACACCCCAACACCTTCCATCCCTCTGCATAGCTTTTCCAGTGCTCGGGGTCACAACAGGACGTCACTTGGCAGACACATCCTCTTCACTCTTCTTTCGGACACTCCATTCGCCTTCAGCACCTGACAATCCAGAGCTCAAGCCATCATCCCCATGATGGACAACTCCCACCTCAGCCGGGAAAATAACCCTCCTCCAGAGTACAGCTGTTGCTCTGCTCACCTGCACCAGGACAGACTGACTCTCTGGTACCAGGGCTCTGGTGGCCCCAAGAACAAACAAAATTACTAAGCGATCTGCCCAAACAACTCATGCCTTCCTGCCCTGCCCTCAAATAAATTAGTCAGTGAAGTAGATTACACTTAGGCTGACCTGAACAGCTCTGCAGTCAGTCTGCCCCAAGCTTGGAGAGCTGCAGAAGGTGATTGTGACTCAAGTGCTGGACCCGAAACTTGGCCTTGTTGAACCTCATATGGTTGGACTCATCCCATTCATCCAGCCTGTCCAGACCCCTCCGTACAGCCTTCCTACCCTCAAGCAGATCTATTCTTCTACCCAGCTTGGTGTCGTCTGCAAATTACACTTAGTGTCATTTAGCTCTAGCTGTGAGGATGCCTGGGACTTTAGATCCAGCATCTATATGAGAGTTACTTTGCTGTCTTGAAGCACTTTTGTGCTTTGACACTGTGTTGGAGGACAATGATGGTTGCAAGAAACATCTCCCAGCAGTCGCGGACCATCCCTCCAAACTCTGTGACCCATCGCTGCTGCTGCTCGCTCTGACCCATCACAAAGTTGCTCTGTCTCTCTGCTGGACTTAGAGCTTGTGTCCTCCAGAAATGGGACAGGCTGAGAGGTTCTAGGCAGGGGGATGGTGTCTGAGGGCACAGGCAGGGGCAGTCTCCCCACTCGACACGACACCAGCAGTGAAGCTGAGAATGCGACGATGGCCGAGTCCCTGGGCACTGCTCTGGGGCAGGGCAGGACCGTGTCCATGGGGATAATGGTCCCAGCCCTGTGGGATCCTCTGATGCTGAGAAAACAAGCGATTGGCTTCCTTTTCTTGACAGCCTTGAGCACTGGGAGGACATTTCCCCTATGTGATGGGGATTGTCCCTTCACAGGGAATCTGCTTCAGCCAGGCTGTGACAGAAAGGGGTCTGGTCCAGGAGGAGGACAGGGCTGACAGCGAGGGATTTAGTTGCCTGTGTGTGGTGTGACTTGGCTCCCCACAGCTCCTATGTGGCTCCAGCTCTGGCCTGGGGACACTAAATGGCCTGTCCTGGCCTCACGATGTGGGGCTGAAAAGGCCCACGAGCAGCTCAGAGACGAGCTCTGGCTGCAGCAAGGAGTTGGAGGCACTGGGGGCTGCTGCCTCTGCTCAGGGCTCCTGGCACCCTCCTTGCACGGCCATCCCTCCTTTTCCAGCACCAGCCTGCTTCTCATTGGAATCAGTGGATACGGCAAAGCTGCCTGTTTAAGAGTTAACACATTCCTAAGGGCAATATGGAGAGTGGCGATTGGTGTCGGCACGACAAAGTGCAACTGCTCAATGCCCTCGTGAGGGAACCTAGAAAAGCGCAAAATTCCAGAACTTTCACCCAGTTTCTGTTGACAGTCTGGTATCCAAGAGCGACCGAGCGGACGAAGAGGACCAGTGAGCTGGTGTTCCCCGTCTTCGCTGTTGCTCGCAAGTGATCCTGGCATCATCCCTGGCTGCCCGTGTCTGCGTGCTGGGCAGTGCGCAGGACTGAGAGTGCGAGCAGGTGAGAGGAGCCCATTGAACTCGAGATACCCGCAGCTTCCTTAGGAGAGGGCCAACCTGGAGGCAGCTTTGGGGAACGGCCTCCTTGCAGCTTTAACTCATCAACACTCTTCCCAGCGTTTCACATCCCAAACATTTCTCCTCTTTCTGGGTTGACGTTTGCAGGCTCCTCTACCACGATGGTCCTTCAAAAGAAGCGCTTCCTTCGGGCTCTTCTGGGGGCAGTGGTATTGGAGTTACTGGTTGCCCTCGTGTACCTCGTGACGCAGCACAGAGCACCCATGTACAAGGTGAGCACCGCTGCAGAGAGCAGACATGTGTCACAGACGCTCTGAGACAAGAGCCCATGTTAGGGCTTTGGAGTGAGTGGGCCTCAGTAGGACGTGCCTTGCAGGCCATAGGCATGGGTCTTCTCTAGCCATGCCAAAATGCAGACAGGAGAAAGAAGGCAGAGGCACTGAAAGAGCCTCTGAGCACACAAGCTGAAAGAGGCTCAGTGAGATCTCTGAGGGGGATGGAGGCTTTCTCAGGGACATGCAAACCATCTGGAGTCTCACGGAGCAGAGTCGGTGCTATTCTAAACCCCGCGGAAAGTGCTGGTGTGAGGTGACATCACTGCATAGGCCTCAGCAGAGAGAATCAGAGGGTGTCTCAGCTGGCAGGAGAAATGCCCGTACTGAGGCCACACTTTGAAGGGCCCTGTCCTGTCACTGCTCTGCTTGGCCATGCTGTAGCCTGCCATAGCTTAGGGAGGATCTATTCATTAAGAGCATTAAGGGCTGCTCTTTGGGCACCCTCCTGAAGGTCTGGGTCGTTGCCCCTCAGGAATGATGTCAGAGAAGAAATTCTTGGAATAGCCTAAAGAGCAATCTCCCTGCAAGAAAGCAAGGATGAGGGTGTTGCAGCTAAAAGATAAGGGCACACCTCCATGCCATGTGGACACGGAGAAGAAAGCCCCATGCCACCTAACTCTGACAAGGACTGCAAAAGCCAAACACAGCCCTCACCCCCGCTAAGAAAGAAAAAACAAAAAACAACCACCACTGCCATAAACTGGGAGGAGAATTAGGCTTGCAGCTAGTACTTAGGGCTGACATGCTCCTTTTCCTGTCCTGTCTCCTCTTGGCAGGACTCCTCCAAAGAAGACACATGGGTCCCTGCGGAAACGGCCAACACTTCTGGAGCTGTGGATCTCCTGAGTTTGATGCCAAACAGTTCACTTTTGCCATCCAATGAAGTCTCTAAGCTCACATTTAACTGGTACAAGGACAACCTTTACACCCAGAGACACCTCTGCTATGGACAGAATGAGGTGCTGAAGCGCCTGGCAAAGACTTTAATTGAGGTGAGAATTGAGGAAAATTGAGGGAAACTGGCTGCTAATCAGATTCTACCCTCATGCTAGCGACCACAGCAAAGATTAGAAGGTGAAACGGGAACAGCTACCTCAGGGGAGGGTAGAGAGAAGACAGAGGCAGGCTCTTTCCAAAAGTGCAAAGTGTCAGAGCAAGAGACACCTGGCACACGATGGAAAGTGAGACATTCTGGCCAGGCATAGGGAAAACACTTCCACAAGAATGCTGCTTAAATAGCAGAATAGAGCCTCGAAAGCCTGTGGAATTTCCATCCTTGGAGATATTCCAAAGTGAACCGGCCAACACCTTGCTTAACCCGGTCATGCTTTCAGCTGAGGGGTGACACAGATAAAGCGAGAGGAGCCCATAGGTTCATTCAAACTCCTCCCTACTTTTTTCCTTTTGCCAGGAGTCGCCTTCCAGAACACAAGTGGGACATCCTTGCTACCCAAAAGACTACCGAGAAACCATCTGGCTGTCTTCCTTGCACACCACTCCCCACATAATGCAGAATGACTTCCACACAGCTCTTGCTGACAGAAGAGTGACCCTGGAGGGCAATGGACATGCCGAATGGTGCCGGGCTGTCATCCGCAAGCTGTTGAACTTCTCGACATGTGGCCAGAGCCAGGAGAGCACCCTCCTCGGTGCCTACGAGCCCGCTGGGAGCGGGCACTTCTTTGTAAGGAAAATGCGCACCCTTCCCTTCCCTCGCTCTCTTTAGAAGCCACTGTTCTGCTCAGGGGCACCTTTGGGGTCCCATTAAGAGGCCTCTTGCCAGCCCTTTGCAGAGCTGTGCACAAGGGGCAAAAGAAGAGCTGCTTGTAGCAGTGTGCAGGGTGAGAGCTCTCCTTGCGGACAGCCCTTGCTGACTCAAGGGAGACCAGAGCAGCTGCCCCGCAGCACTTTCCCCTCTCTTACTCGGTACCATTTCTCCTTCCTGCCTTTCAGGCCTTCTCCCAATTTTACTTTGACTTGAGATTCCTTAACGTGACCAAGGAGCGCTCCCTGCTCACTGTCAGCAACAGCATCCGGAATTTCTGCACAAGGAGCTGGCAAGATGTATGTTTCCCACAATGGCTCATGGGAGGCTCTGGGGAAGCTGCAAAGGAATAATCAATCCCCCTGGGCAGAGCTGCCCTCATGGCTCCAAAACACCTGCCCAGTCCACACAAAATGTCTTTGCATGAAGGGCCTTACAGAGCCATCCTTCTTCATGCAGCAGTCAGCGCTCAGCAGGCCATTGCACCTGCAAGGCAATTGCCTGCTGCCAGATCATTGCTAGGAGCTCAAATAACTTCCCTTCCTTCTCACACCCGCCCCCAGCTGTCTTCTAGCTACCCTGAGGAAAATCCCTGGCGACTGCGTAGCTATTGCACCAACGCCAACTACGTCCTCACCCTCCTTGAGATTAATGAGACCAGCTGGAACGACATCATCATCCAGAGGAAGGTAAGCAGCAACCTCAGCCCAGCATGGCAATGCCCTCGCAGGCAGGTGTCCAGCAGCACCGTGCCCAGCTAACACGCAGCTGTGCAGCTCAGCCCTGTGGCCAAGGCTCGTGGAGACCTCCTGCTTGGGGACACGCGCTGTGCCTGTGCCAGGCCTGGCACGCAGAGCCCCAGTGCTGCTAGGGGCATCTCTGTGCTAGAGCTGCCCTCACGATGCCCCTCTCTCCTTTGGCAGCCCGGGAGCACGGACGTCGCCTGGAGCCTGGGCTACGCGCTGGAGCTCGCCAACACCATCCCACGGGAGCTGCTGCACTTGGTGCACAGGCAAAACCCCTTCGTGCGCGCTGCAGCCGTGGCCCTCATGGTGTCCACTCTTGGCGTGGGGCTTGTTGTCGTGCACACCCACTGGCACATGTAGGAGCTGGGCTGCATCTCAGAGGTGGTAGGAAGGCGTCAAGGCTGGAGGGCTGACTCACACACTGGCCAGCAGGACAGAGAGCCCATCTCTTCATCTTGGGCCCATGACGTGGAGCATATTAACCTTTACAGGACTCAAAAAGCGAAGGCTGGACTCTTTTTGAACTGTGCCCAAAAGGGAGCTTGGCACTACAGGGCATTTTCCAAGGAGCCTCCCTCCCCTTTAACTCTGCTCGCATCAGCCTGTGCGCTCTAGAAATCCCAAGCAGGGCCTTTCTTACAGCTTTGCAGATGCTGATGCCTGTTCCTCGTGTGGCCTTCATGCCATCTGATTAGCAGCCTGTTTCTCTCAATTTTCCTCAATTCTCACCTCAATTAAACTCTTTGCAAGGCGCTTCAGCACCTCATTCTGTCCATAGCAGAGGTGGTGCTGGGTGTAAACGTTGTCCTTGTACCAGTTAAATGTGAGCTTAGAGACTTCCTTGGATGGCAAAACTAAACTGTTTGGCATTAAACTCAGGAGATCCACAGCGCCAGAAGTGTTGGCCGTTTCTGCAGGGACCCGTGTGTCTTCTTTGGAGGAGTCCTGCCAAGCTGAGACACCACGACGTTAAAAGACCTGCTGTGGAGATGGCCACAGATTTGGGGACATTTGCCATCTGTGAATGCTGTCCTGCCTTTGCCTTTGTTTTTGCTCATCTGCTAGCTGTCCTGCCAATCATCCATCTGGCCATTTGTCAGCTGCACGTTCACCTTCTACCAGCGATGAGCTGACCCCTACCATTTCTTCAGATATTTTTCCCTGGTTTTTAGCTGTTCTATTAGTTCTATTAACTATGATAGAAATAAATATTCTGAAAGGCACCCAAGAGGGAAATTCTTCTTCTTTTGCTCCTGAATCAAAAGGATTTTAATGTTGTTGGTCCCAGGTAAGGGGTGGTGCCAATGATGGGAGCTGAGGCCAGGTGCCAGAACAAGGGCCTTGGCCGTGGGGAGGTGCTCTGCAAAATGCAGCTTAGTCCCCAGTGTGTGGTGTGACCTGGCTCCCCACTGGCCTCTGCTCAGGTCGCATGTGGCTGCAGCCCTGCCCCGGGGACACTAAATGGCCTGTCCTGGCCTCAGGGCATGGAGCTGAAAACACAGCCTAGGAGCACTCCATGTACTGGTCCTTGGGCACACTTAAGTGTCACTGGGACCCCAGCACAGGCCACACTGGGACTGCTGTGGGTGCGACTGTACATGGAATGTGACAGGTCATGCTGAGTGCACAAGCCACAGATTCTGCCTCCCCACCAGTCACAGAGCCATGTGGGGGGCCCCAGGCAGGGAGAGAGCTGGGGCAGTAAGGCCTGGGTGCCATGGGGGTTTGCAGGGAAGCAAGTTGGGAGGATCTGCTGGGATGGCTGCTGTCTGCTGAAGGGCACGAGGCAGTGGAGCAGTAGAGGAGGGAGGACGGGGGATGCGAGGGCTGAGATGCTCCGGCAGCCCAGGCCCTGCTTCCTGCAAGGCAGGCACAAGCCGGGCAGAGGGCTCACTGTGGCCGGCCTTGCACAGGCCGCCCCTCAACCAGGCCAAGGGAACCTGTCTCAGCCTGCAGCGCTGGCTCCTTGGCACTCAGTAAACGGCAGCCTTCACAAGGCAGCTAGCACCACTCCCTACAGAGCGGTGCCGTTACCTGCACGTGCTTTTTAGGTGCTGCCATTTGCAGGCTAAGAGGTGCCCTGGGAACCCAGGAGCACCCGAGCTTGGCAGCCTTAACTGCAGCCAACATTTTGCCACAACGCTTCCCTGCTTAAACAGAGACAAGAAACAGCTTCTGCAGAGCTGGCACACAAATGTTAGGCCCTACCCTAACCCAGGCGACAGCCTGGCAGTGCAGCCTGGCAATAACCCCATGGCTCACACACACCGGGCTCTAGTCCCTGCCTCCTCCAGCACACGTGGACCTGTGCTCTGTTCCTGCCACACTGCAGATGAGTTCTCTCCCACTTTACTGCAGGACATGCCAGGCCTCTCCAAAGCCTCAGGAGCCCCCAGGCCTTCCCTCGTGTGTGTGGGAAAAAAGTGCCTGCTCTAACAGATCCTGCCAGGATCCTCACTCACCCCTGCGTCCCTGTGCTACACGCTCCGTACGACTGCCTCACCTGTGCCAGGGCTGAGCATGATCACAGGGGTGTCAGCAACACCCCAGAACTTCATTCCTCCTTTCTTCACCCAAAGAGGGGCCCGGACATCTCCTGCAAAACAAACACGACACCTAGCAGCATGCAGGACCACTGCTTTCAGAAACCACGCAGCACAGACCCCGCAGAGGGCACAGCCTAGGCCAGCCCAAAGCGGGGCCACCCACAAGGCTCTGTCAGTATGGATGTGCCTGACTTAACAGGAACCCCCACCTCAAGGTGCTTGTGGTGCTACAGCACACTGGGTGAGTGTGAAAGGCCCTTCAGCTGGCCCAGACACCCCTGTGTCACTCTGCAAAGTGCTCTAACGAAACCCAGAGCAGGGCAAAAGCGCCACAGCACAGGGGTGCTGGGACAGCAGCCCCCTCCTCACACACACACCATGGACCATCAAAGACAGTGGCAGAAGGAAGCAGAGATCTCAACCTGCCTCTCATCTAAAGGACACACAGAGGACTCAAGAGACCCGTCCGGGTACTCCAAGAAGACCCACTCATGTCACACAGAGCAATCCCCTGCCCTCCTGCAGCACAGACACCCTGGCAGCTTATTGCACTTGCTAGGGGACCCAGCTCAGGGGCTCGGTCATCAGAGCAGCACACACAGTCCTAGGGAGACAGGACAGAAAGGGCCAGCTCAGCACCTGACAAAGCGGAGCAAAAGCAAATCACCAACATGCAGCACGGCAGCACCCCATCGCTCAAAACAAACCCAACGTGCACACACAGGCACCCCATCTCACCCGCTTGGGCTCCTTGTGCTCACGCAGTGCCTCCTCTCCGCCAAATCCAACAAAATCTACAAACACAAAAGACGAGAGAAGAGCACACCTTGAGGAGATGACAAAAAATACATCCCAACTGCAGTAATACTCCAATACAACACCTTGACCTCTTCTGCTAGCGCATCCAGAACAGCGGCCTATGTGCTGCAAGCTCTAGAGCTGCCGTAGGGCCTGTAAGAGGAGAAGGGAGGTGGGCAAGAGACACAGCACCAGGGACACAATGCCCCTACCCTAGGCTCTGCTTGCTCTCACAGGCAAGACCCTCACCTTGCCGCGCTCCTCCAGAACCCCAGCAACCCCCTCTCCACATTACTCAACACCTGCATGCACAAAGCAAAAACTCATCAAAAAAGCCCACAGACCACAACACTTTACCCCCAACAACTCCCTCGCTCATCTTCTTCTTAGGAAAGGACCCTTTCTCACGCCTTCTCTTTTGGGACCGTCAGGACACGGACCCCTGCAGTTGAAAAGCAATGCAAAACCTACCTGCCCCACCAACCCACCCCGTCCCCCAAAAATTAATAAATCAAGTGCATTATGCACAGACATGCTCAACAATCACCAGGCCATCACTGCCACACTCCATAACCTACTGCACACAACTCCAACAGTCAGGGAGCTCCAGCCCCAAACAGACAGGCACGCACACAAACAACATCAGGCAAACAGAGGAAAGCTCTACGCAGCAAGAACTTATACCACATGGAAAATACTGAGGACTACAAAGTCCTGTGACATATGAACTGTGCAGCCGTGATGCTTGGCATGAGACCTGAAGAGAGTCAAATGCCGGCACCTGTGCCAGAAGGGGGACAGCCAAGCCAGAGAAAGACATGCAAAGAGAGTCCTTAAGGGGGATATAATACTATGATGCAATACAGGAAAGACAACCCTGGAGGGACGTTGAGAACGTGCAAAACAAGACGGGCCTCCGAAGAGAAAAGAGAGACTGATGAAGCCTCCACAGCAGTGGCGAAGACGATGGACCACAAAAACTCACAAGACAGTCAGAGGGACTGAACTGCCCTTAGCTGCCTTCGCAGCACACGCTGGGATCCTCTTCACAGTGATGATTACTCAGGCCCGGCAGAAAGACAAAGGATGCCTAGAGCGCTAGTGCTGCACCGGGTGGGAGGCATTCTGGAACATAAAGGACAAGGTCAACCTCAAGACCTGAACTACAGAGTGCACCTACCACACACACCACAGAGATACAGGCTGGAGCTGCCTGCCTTAGCGCACCCGCACTTCCTCTTCTGAAACACCCAAAACCCTGCCTCACACACCACCGACCTGGGAGAGGCATCCGCACTCCAGGGTATGTACTAGCACACACACCATACACACACACACGACACCCCAACACCTTCCATCCCTCTGCATAGCTTTTCCAGTGCTCGGGGTCACAACAGGACGTCACTTGGCAGACACATCCTCTTCACTCTTCTTTCGGACACTCATTCGCCTTCAGCACCTGACAATCCAGAGCTCAAGCCATCATCCCCATGATGGACAACTCCCACCTCAGCCGGGAAAATAACCCTCCTCCAGAGTACAGCTGTTGCTCTGCTCACCTGCACCAGGACAGACTGACTCTCTGGTACCAGGGCTCTGGTGGCCCCAAGAACAAACAAAATTACTAAGCGATCTGCCCAAACAACTCATGCCTTCCTGCCCTGCCCTCAAATAAATTAGTCAGTGAAGTAGATTACACTTAGGCTGACCTGAACAGCTCTGCAGTCAGTCTGCCCCAAGCTTGGAGAGCTGCAGAAGGTGATTGTGACTCAAGTGCTGGACCCGAAACTTGGCCTTGTTGAACCTCATATGGTTGGACTCATCCCATTCATCCAGCCTGTCCAGACCCCTCCGTACAGCCTTCCTACCCTCAAGCAGATCTATTCTTCTACCCAGCTTGGTGTCGTCTGCAAATTACACTTAGTGTCATTTAGCGCTAGCTGTGAGGATGCCTGGGACTTTAGATCCAGCATCTATATGAGAGTTACTTTGCTGTCTTGAAGCACTTTTGTGCTTTGACACTGTGTTGGAGGACAATGATGGTTGCAAGAAACATCTCCCAGCAGTCACGGACCATCCCTCCAAACTCTGTGACCCATCGCTGCTGCTGCTCGCTCTGACCCATCACAAAGTTGCTCTGTCTCTCTGCTGGACTTAGAGCTTGTGTCCTCCAGAAATGGGACGGGCCGAGAGGTTCTAGGCAGGGGGATGGTGTCTGAGGGCACAGGCAGGGGCAGTCTCCCCACTCGACACGACACCAGCAGTGAAGCTGAGAATGCGACGATGGCCAAGTCCCTGGGCACTGCTCTGGGGCAGGTAGGATAATGGTCCCAGCCCTGTGGGATCCTCTGATGCTGAGAAAACAAGCGATTGGCTTCCTTTTCTTGACAGCCTTGAGCACTGGGAGGACATTTCCCCTATGTGATGGGGATTGTCCCTTCACAGGGAATCTGCTTCAGCCAGGCTGTGACAGAAAGGGGTCTGGTCCAGGAGGAGGACAGGGCTGACAGCGAGGGATTTAGTTGCCTGTGTGTGGTGTGACTTGGCTCCCCACAGCTCCTATGTGGCTCCAGCTCTGGCCTGGGGACACTAAATGGCCTGTCCTGGCCTCACGATGTGGGGCTGAAAAGGCCCACGAGCAGCTCAGAGACGAGCTCTGGCTGCAGCAAGGAGTTGGAGGCACTGGGGGCTGCTGCCTCTGCTCAGGGCTCCTGGCACCCTCCTTGCACGGCCATCCCTCCTTTTCCAGCACCAGCCTGCTTCTCATTGGAATCAGTGGATACGGCAAAGCTGCCTGTTTAAGAGCTAACACATTCCTAAGGGCAATATGGAGAGTGGCGATTGGTGTCGGCACGACAAAGTGCAACTGCTCAATGCCCTCGTGAGGGAACCTAGAAAAGCGCAAAATTCCAGAACTTTCACCCAGTTTCTGTTGACAGTCTGGTATCCAAGAGCGACCGAGCGGACGAAGAGGACCAGTGAGCTGGTGTTCCCCGTCTTCGCTGTTGCTCGCAAGTGATCCTGGCATCATCCCTGGCTGCCCGTGTCTGCGTGCTGGGCAGTGTGCAGGACTGAGAGTGCGAGCAGGTGAGAGGAGCCCATTGAACTCGAGATACCCGCAGCTTCCTTAGGAGAGGGCCAACCTGGAGGCAGCTTTGGGGAACGGCCTCCTTGCAGCTTTAACTCATCAACACTCTTCCCAGCGTTTCACATCCCAAACATTTCTCCTCTTTCTGGGTTGACGTTTGCAGGCTCCTCTACCACGATGGTCCTTCAAAAGAAGCGCTTCCTTCGGGCTCTTCTGGGGGCAGTGGTATTGGAGTTACTGGTTGCCCTTGTGTACCTCGTGACGCAGCACAGAGCACCCATGTACAAGGTGAGCACCGCTGCAGAGAGCAGACATGTGGCACAGACGCTCTTAGACAAGAGCCCATGTTAGGGCTTTGGAGTGAGTGGGCCTCAGTAGGACGTGCCTTGCAGGCCATAGGCATGGGTCTTCTCTAGCCATGCCAAAATGCAGACAGGAGAAAGAAGGCAGAGGCACTGAAAGAGCCTCTGAGCACACAAGCTGAAAGAGGCTCAGTGAGATCTCTGAGGGGGATGGAGGCTTTCTCAGGGACATGCAAACCATCTGGAGTCTCACGGAGCAGAGTCGCTGCTATTCTAAACCCCGCGGAAAGTGCTGGTGTGAGGTGACATCACTGCATAGGCCTCAGCAGAGAGAATCAGAGGATGTCTCAGCTGGCAGGAGAAATGCCCGTACTGAGGCCACACTTTGAAGGGCCCTGTCCTGTCACTGCTCTGCTTGGCCATGCTGTAGCCTGCCATAGATTAGGGAGGATCTATTCATTAAGAGCATTAAGGGCTGCTCTTTGGGCACCCTCCTGAAGGTCTGGGTCGTTGCCCCTCAGGAATGATGTCAGAGAAGAAATTCTTGGAATAGCCTAAAGAGCAATCTCCCTGCAAGAAAGCAAGGATGAGGGTGTTGCAGCTAAAAGATAAGGGCACACCTCCATGCCATGTGGACACGGAGAAGAAAGCCCCATGCCACCTAACTCTGACAAGGACTGCAAAAGCCAAACACAGCCCTCACCCCCGCTAAGAAAGAAAAAACAAAAAACAACCACCACTGCCATAAACTGGGAGGAGAATTAGGCTTGCAGCTAGTACTTAGGGCTGACATGCTCCTTTTCCTGTCCTGTCTCCTCTTGGCAGGACTCCTCCAAAGAAGACACATGGGTCCCTGCGGAAACGGCCAACACTTCTGGAGCTGTGGATCTCCTGAGTTTGATGCCAAACAGTTCACTTTTGCCATCCAATGAAGTCTCTAAGCTCACATTTAGCTGGTACAAGGACAACCTTTACACCCAGAGACACCTCTGCTATGGACAGAATGAGGTGCTGAAGCGCCTGGCAAAGACTTTAATTGAGGTGAGAACTGAGGAAAATTGAGGGAAACTGGCTGCTAATCAGATTCTACCCTCATGCTAGCAACCACAGCAAAGATTAGAAGGTGAAACGGGAACAGCTACCTCAGGGGAGGGTAGAGAGAAGACAGAGGCAGGCTCTTTCCAAAAGTGCAAAGTGTCAGAGCAAGAGACACCTGGCACACGATGGAAAGTGAGACATTCTGGCCAGACATAGGGAAAACACTTCCACAAGAATGCTGCTTAAATAGCAGAATAGAGCCTCGAAAGCCTGTGCAGTCTCCATCCTTGGAGATATTCCAAAGTGAACCGGCCAACACCTTGCTTAACCCGGTCATGCTTTCAGCTGAGGGGTGACACAGAGAAAGTGAGAGGAGCCCATAGGTTCATTCAAACTCCTCCCTACTTTTTTCCTTTTGCCAGGAGTCGCCTTCCAGAACACAAGTGGGACATCCTTGCTACCCAAAAGACTACCGAGAAACCATCTGGCTGTCTTCCTTGCACACCACTCCCCACATAATGCAGAATGACTTCCACACAGCTCTTGCTGACAGAAGAGTGACCCTGGAGGGCAATGGACATGCCGAATGGTGCCGGGCTGTCATCCGCAAGCTGTTGAACTTCTCGACATGTGGCCAGAGCCAGGAGAGCACCCTCCTCGGTGCCTACGAGCCCGCTGGGAGCGGGCACTTCTTTGTAAGGAAAATGCGCACCCTTCCCTTCCCTCGCTCTCTTTAGAAGCCACTGTTCTGCTCAGGGGCACCTTTGGGGTCCCATTAAGAGGCCTCTTGCCAGCCCTTTGCAGAGCTGTGCACAAGGGGCAAAAGAAGAGCTGCTTGCAGCAGTGTGCAGGGTGAGAGCTCTCCTTGCGGACAGCCCTTGCTGACTCAAGGGAGACCAGAGCAGCTGCCCGCAGCACTTTCCCCTCTCTTACTCGGTACCATTTCTCCTTCCTGCCTTTCAGGCCTTCTCCCAATTTTACTTTGACTTGAGATTCCTTAACGTGACCAAGGAGCGCTCCCTGCTCACTGTCAGCAACAGCATCCGGAATTTCTGCACAAGGAGCTGGCAAGATGTATGTTTCCCACAATGGCTCATGGGAGGCTCTGGGGAAGCTGCAAAGGAATAATCAATCCCCCTGGGCAGAGCTGCCCTCATGGCTCCAAAACACCTGCCCAGTCCACACAAAATGTCTTTGCATGAAGGGCCTTACAGAGCCATCCTTCTTCATGCAGCAGTCAGCGCTCAGCAGGCCATTGCACCTGCAAGGCAATTGCCTGCTGCCAGATCATTGCTAGGAGCTCAAATAACTTCCCTTCCTTCTCACACCCGCCCCCAGCTGTCTTCTAGCTACCCTGAGGAAAATCCCTGGCGACTGCGTAGCTATTGCACCAACGCCAACTACGTCCTCACCCTCCTTGAGATTAATGAGACCAGCTGGAACGACATCATCATCCAGAGGAAGGTAAGCAGCAACCTCAGCCCAGCATGGCAATGCCCTCGCAGGCAGGTGTCCAGCAGCACCGTGCCCAGCTAACACGCAGCTGTGCAGCTCAGCCCTGTGGCCAAGGCTCGTGGAGACCTCCTGCTTGGGGACACGCGCTGTGCCTGTGCCAGGCCTGGCACGCAGAGCCCCAGTGCTGCTAGGGGCATCTCTGTGCTAGAGCTGCCCTCACGATGCCCCTCTCTCCTTTGGCAGCCCGGGAGCACGGACGTCGCCTGGAGCCTGGGCTACGCGCTGGAGCTCGCCAACACCATCCCACGGGAGCTGCTGCACTTGGTGCACAGGCAAAACCCCTCCGTGCGCGCTGCAGCCGTGGCCCTCATGGTGTCCACTCTTGGCGTGGGGCTTGTTGTCGTGCACACCCACTGGCACATGTAGGAGCTGGGCTGCATCTCAGAGATGGTAGGAAGGCGTCAAGGCTGGAGGGCTGACTCACACACTGGCCAGCAGGACAGAGAGCCCATCCCTTCATCTTGGGTCTATGACGTGGAGCATATTAACCTTTGCAGCACTCAAAAAGCGAAGGCTGGACTCTTTTTGAACTGTGCCCAAAAGGGAGCTTGGCACTACAGGGCATTTTCCAAGGAGCCTCCCTCCCCTTTAACTCTGCTCGCATCAGCCTGTGCGCTCTAGAAATCCCAAGCAGGGCCTTTCTTACAGCTTTGCAGATGCTGATGCCTGTTCCTCCTGTGGCCTTCATGCCATCTGATTAGCAGCCTGTTTCTCTCAATTTTCCTCAATTCTCACCTCAATTAAACTCTTTGCAAGGCGCTTCAGCACCTCATTCTGTCCATAGCAGAGGTGGTGCTGGGTGTAAACGTTGTCCTTGTACCAGTTAAATGTGAGCTTAGAGACTTCCTTGGATGGCAAAACTAAACTGTTTGGCATTAAACTCAGGAGATCCACAGCGCCAGAAGTGTTGGCCGTTTCTGTAGGGACCCGTGTGTCTTCTTTGGAGGAGTCCTGCCAAGCTGAGACACCACGACGTTAAAAGACCTGCTGTGGAGATGGCCACAGATTTGGGGACATTTGCCATCTGTGAATGCTGTCCTGCCTTTGCCTTTTTTTTTGCTCATCTGCTAGCTGTCCTGCCAATCATCCATCTGGCCATTTGTCAGCTGCACGTTCACCTTCTACCAGCGATGAGCTGACCCCTACCATTTCTTCAGATATTTTTCCCTGGTTTTTAGCTGTTCTATTAGTTCTATTAACTATGATAGAAATAAATATTCTGAAAGGCACCCAAGAGGGAAATTCTTCTTCTTTTGCTCCTGAATCAAAAGGATTTTAATGTTGTTGGTCCCAGGTAAGGGGTGGTGCCAATGATGGGAGCTGAGGCCAGGTGCCAGAACAAGGGCCTTGGCCGTGGGGAGCTGCTCTGCAAAATGCAGCTTAGTCCCCAGTGTGTGGTGTGACCTGGCTCCCCACTGGCCTCTGCTCAGGTCGCATGTGGCTGCAGCCCTGCCCCGGGGACACTAAATGGCCTGTCCTGGCCTCAGGGCATGGAGCTGAAAACACAGCCTAGGAGCACTCCATGTACTGGTCCTTGTGCACACTTAGGTGTCACTGGGACCCCAGCACAGGCCACACTGGGACTGCTGTGGGTGCGATTGTACATGGAATGTGACAGGTCACGCTGAGTGCACAAGCCACAGATTCTGCCTCCCCACCAGTCACAGAGCCATGTGGGGGGCCCCAGGCAGGGACAGAGCTGGGGCAGTAAGGCCTGGGTGCCATGGGGGTTTGCAGGGAAGCAAGTTGGGAGGATCTGCTGGGATGGCTGCTGTCTGCTGAAGGGCACGAGGCAGTGGAGCAGTAGAGGAGGGAGGACGGGGGATGCGAGGGCTGAGATGCTCCGGCAGCCCAGGCCCTGCTTCCTGCAAGGCAGGCACAAGCCGGGCAGAGGGCTCACTGTGGCCGGCCTTGCACAGGCCGCCCCTCAACCAGGCCAAGGGAACCTGTCTCAGCCTGCAGCGCTGGCTCCTTGGCACTCAGTAAACGGCAGCCTTCACAAGGCAGCTAGCACCACTCCCTACAGAGCGGTGCCGTTACCTGCACGTGCTTTTTAGGTGCTGCCATTTGCAGGCTAAGAGGTGCCCTGGGAACCCAGGAGCACCCGAGCTTGGCAGCCTTAACTGCAGCCAACATTTTGCCACAACGCTTCCCTGCTTAAACAGAGACAAGAAACAGCTTCTGCAGAGCTGGCACACAAATGTTAGGCCCTACCCTAACCCAGGCGACAGCCTGGCAGTGCAGCCTGGCAATAACCCCATGGCTCACACACACCGGGCTGTAGTCCCTGCCTCCTCCAGCACACGTGGACCTGTGCTCTGTTCCTGCCACACTGCAGATGAGTTCTCTCCCACTTTACTGCAGGACATGCCAGGCCTCTCCAAAGCCTCAGGAGCCCCCAGGCCTTCCCTCGTGTGTGTGGGAAAAAAGTGCCTGCTCTAACAGATCCTGCCAGGATCCTCACTCACCCCTGTGTCCCTGTGCTACACGCTCCGTACGGCTGCCTCACCTGTGCCAGGACTGAGCATGATCACAGGGGTGTCAGCAACACCCCAGAACTTCATTCCTCCTTTCTTCACCCAAAGAGGGGCCCGGACATCTCCTGCAAAACAAACACGACGCCTAGCAGCATGCAGGACCACTGCTTTCAGAAACCACCCAGCACAGACCCCGCAGAGGGCACAGCCTAGGCCAGCCCAAAGCGGGGCCACCCACAAGGCTCTGCCAGTATGGATGTGCCTGACTTAACAGGAACCCCCACCTCAAGGTGCTCGTGGTGCTACAGCACACTGGGTGAGTGTGAAAGGCCCTTCAGCTGGCCCAGACACCCCTGTGTCACTCTGCAAAGTGCTCTAAGGAAACCCAGAGCAAGGCAAAAGCGCCACAGCACAGGGGTGCTGGGACAGCAGCCCCCTCCTCACACACACACCATGGACCATCAAAGACAGTGGCAGAAGGAAGCAGAGATCTCAACCTGCCTCTCATCTAAAGGACACACAGAGGACTCAAGAGACCCGTCCGGGTACTCCAAGAAGACCCACTCATGTCACACAGAGCAATCCCCTGCCCTCCTGCAGCACAGACACCCTGGCAGCTTATTGCACTTGCTAGGGGACCCAGCTCAGGGGCTCGGTCATCAGAGCAGCACACACAGTCCTAGGGAGACAGGACAGGAGGTGGTAAACTCTAGCCCTAACTCTTAACCCTAAACCTTCTTCTTAAGGAGGTAGTGCATGCTGAGGGGGAGGGAGGCGGGTAGGGGAGAGGTAGACACGGATGAGGACAGGGAAGGGATAGAGCAGGGAATGGCGGGGAAAGAGGGGAGGTGACGGGGAGGATGGAGAGAGGAGGGGTGGGAGAGCACAAGGCAGGTATGTGCTGTGTACATGCAAGGGCTGGAATAGCGTAGTGCGGGAGGTGTACCAGGGTGGGTGTCCTTGGTGTATGCGGTTACACAGAAGATGCTCTATGTTCCAGAAAGGAAAAAAAAAAACAACAAGAATCACACCAAGACCTGCTGAGAGCAGTGCACAGATGCAACACACACCATAGAGACACAGGCTGGAGCTGCCTGCCTCACACACCGCTCATCCCCAAGAGGCATCCACACTAGACAGTCTGGAAGCAAAGAGACTCACCATCAAAAGACTCCCCAACACCTTCTGTCCATCCACCCACTTAGCTCTGGCAGTGCTCAGGGTCACCACTGGACTTCAGGAGCTGTCCTCAGTTGGCAGACGCATCCTTTCCATCTTGTTTTGGACACCTCGTTCACCTTCATCACCTGCCTAACTAGACCTCAAGTTGTCATTGCCATGATAGATAAGTGCCAATGCAGCAGCAAAAACACCCTCCTCCAAAGAAGAGCTCTCCCTCTGCTCACCTGCACCGGGACACAATCACGTTCTGGCATCAGGGCTCTGAGGGGGCTTGTGACACTTAGAACAAGCAAAATTACCAAGTAAGTCTTCTGCTAGGCAGGAATGAGGAGTCCTACACCTACGGACACAGCATTACTCTCAGTTATTCTACCTCACCTTGGATCCTCAGTCGTGACTGGAAAGGGCCAGCTCAGCACCTGACAAAGC